>NW_002476236.1:0-487247 GCF_000189635.1 Tetrahymena thermophila SB210
CCCCAACCCCAACCCCAACCCCAACCCCAACCCCCCAACCCCAACCCCAACCCCAACCCCAACCCCAATTTTTAACCATATTAAGATTTATTAATCAAATATTTTTGAATTAAAAACTGAGATAGGTAAGTAAAATATTTCAATGATTTTAGAAAAATTGATTTAAATTGTAAAAATATTTATTAAACTTTCTTCGAAATATAATTAAGCAAATGTTTTAAAAATGAATTATTAATATATTTTTTTATCAAATAAAAAATAATAATTAAAAATCAAATTTTAAAATGAAGCAACATACTTTGAATATACCTATTTAACTTTATTTGATGAAGATTAGTTAGGTTATTAGATTGAGGTGATGTGATATAGAATAATCTTTAAATATAGTAAAATTTTTAATAAAATTCCTTTTATTTAATTCATATATTTTTAGAAAAAGTTTAGTAATTTGAAAACTTTGTTGAAACTCATAAATTAACAAATAAAAAGCACAGAGCTTGTTAAAACAAAGAATAAAAAAATTAAAGATTTTATTTATAAAATTTCTTGAATATAACTTTAATTGATATATAAACAAAAAAAAATATATTTTATAATTATTTATTCTATAAGATTTATTTTTAGCTTTTATTCATGAATTATATAATTAAATTCAAGATCAGAAGCATAAAAATCTTTTTCTTTTCACTTTCTTTTCATTTTCTTCATCATTTTTCTTTTGTTGTTGAGAGAAATGAATGAAAATTTACTCCAATGTCATTTCAGTTAGTTAATATGAATCTATTACCATAGAATTTTAGGTAGTATTTTTCTTGTTAACTTTAGAAGAAGATGGTATTTCAATTACAACTTAATGATTTTGTTACACTGGTATGTCTGAAATCTTTACTTACTAAAGCTCATTTAGTATCATGTAAGTCTTATAGAATGAGAAGTTTTAGTATTAAATCGAAAATCCTATTTACCTTCCATCAAACTTTTAAGATACTTTACAGTTACTAATT
The DNA here is from genome assembly GCF_000189635.1 of Tetrahymena thermophila SB210. NCBI lineage: Eukaryota > Ciliophora > Oligohymenophorea > Hymenostomatida > Tetrahymenidae > Tetrahymena > Tetrahymena thermophila. The sequence continues at coordinate 1,005 of NW_002476236.1, forward strand.
TTACTTAACAACTAAGATTCAATATAAGAAGCACAATCTTCATTCTTACATTTGATTGTAAGTCTATAACCATCACCATACTTCTTTTTGAGGAAATTTGGACTTCCTAAGCATTAGAATTTACCATTGACCAAGATACCTATTTTAGAGCAAAGTGATTCAGCCTCTTGCATAGAATGAGTAGTCAAAACTATAGAGCTGTCTCTTACCTTCAAACTCTATTTAAGTGTATTCCATAAAAAGCGCCTTGCAATAGGATCAACTCCAGATGATGGCTCATCAAAGAATTAAAGATCTGGACCTCCGATAAGAGCTATGGTAACACAAAGCTTTCTTTTGTTACCACCACTTAAGTTACCTGCTTTTCTAGTTCTATAATCACTAAGCTACATAACTTAAATAAAATAGTCTACGCACTCTTTAAGATCTTGTCCTTTTAATCCTTTCATTCTACCAAACAGTTTTAGATGATCTTCTACTGTCAAATTTTCATATAAACTGTCAAACTAAGGACATATACCTACATCTTAATACACGTCAAGCTAGCCACTTTTTACTTCAACTCCTTTGAGTTAAACAGATCCAGAGCTTTTAGTAATGAGAGAAGTAATAATATTAAATGTAGTAGATTTACCCGCTCCGTTAGGTCCAAGTAAACCCATAACTTCACCAGAATCAACACCAAAAGAGTTATTGGAGATAGCAGTAAAAGGCTTTCCATCTGGGTAATAGGTCTAATAATTAATAAATATAATTAAATATTTTTTAAATTAAATGCTTTAAAATAAATACCTTGTAAAGTTTAGAAACTTTTATTTTATCTTTGCAGCTTGGATCAGCTACTCTTTAATCTTCTTGATGAACTTCTTCTGCCACATGCTAATCTTTTTCGATTTCTGAATAATCTTCACCTTTCATAGATTTATTAGGTAGTTACTAAATTAAAAAGTCAATCAAAATAGATAGGCAAATAAAGATTATTCCTTATACTAAGAGAATGTAAACATAAGTTTAGTAATTTCCCAAACTGCCAGGATATATTTTCATCCATGAAGGATCTTCTTAAACTTCTCCATCATAACTGGGTTAAAAGCATAATTATCCTGGTTAAACTCTCTCTTTCCATTATTTATAGGTCTCATTTGGCAATTAAGGTCCACAGTTAGGTAATTTATTTTGATATTTACTATATGCAAGTATTCCGATAGCATTAGAAGTTGATAGGAAAGGTGATAATATGTTAAGTAAATATTTAACAGCTACATAATCTTATGGTATCAATAAGAAACCAGCTAAGAAGGCGGCAAAGAAAATAAAGAAGTTGATAAATGGATAAGTCTAATTTTATTGAAATAAAATTTATTTAAAAAACTATTAAAATAAAATTAAAAATTTACTATATAAACCCATTTTGACTTAGAATAAATGAAAGAGAACAAATAAGAGAATCCAATGTAGTTGAAGATAGAAATAATCAGAATTAAAGATATTTCCCCTAAATTGTCTGTTAACACACTCAATCCAATAATCGGTACGCATAGTAGGAAAATTCCAAACATAGAAAACATAATTAAAACGTCAAAAATAAAAGATCCTAACCAATAAGGTGTGTTTCTACATCCCATAACAGTAAGGGCGTATCTAAGGCGATATTCTTTATCCATAACTGGAGAAGCAGCTATACCAGTAATAGTTAGAGTATATGACAGAATTTAGAAAGCAGCATCAGTGTTTAACATCAAAAATTTATTATCATTAATCTCTTTTGGCAAAGTAAGATTAGGCTTATATAGTTATTTACTTAGAACTACTCCTCCAATTTGAATAAGGAGAGGGAAAATAAAAGTAAAAATCATAGAAGCAGATTTCATAGATACTATAACTCTCCTCAAGAACAAAGCTAATAATTGATTGGAGAAGATAAAGACAGGATGTTTCTTTACACTTTCAGGAACTTTTATTGATTCAAAATCAGTATACTTTTCCTAATTAATCTTTAAAAATAAATATTTAAAATTAATAAAAATTATTTCCATATTAGTAAAGTTACTTTGTTTTCTCCATTTTTTTCATTGATTTCCTTATCCATACCTATGTTGACGAAGGCATCTTCTAGAGTATTAACTTCAAGAGTAATCTATTAATTTAGTAATTAATATATTAAAATTAAATTAATTGTTTAAATTGTTTACTTAAACTTCAGGAAACTTTTCTTCTAAAATTTAGAATAAATTCAACAATTCATTTTTAGCTTCAAAATTCAAATTCATTAGAACAGTACCTTTAGCGCTTTGAGGATTATATTTTGATTCAGGAATAGTATCAATAACGAGTTATTTAATTTATTGTTATTCCTCTTCATTTAAAAATACTGCTTAAACTTCATCAGGTTTTGTCTTTTTACTCAAAGTGAGATGGTAGCCTTCACAGAAATTTTTTTTGATGTATTAATTAGTACCTAAAATTAAAAGTTTTCCCTTTGACATAATTGCAGTTCTATCAGCCAATTCTTCAACTTCTTCAAGGTGATGTGTTGTAAGAATAATAGTTTTTTCAGAGTCTCTTATCTCATTAATAATTTCTCTGATCTAAATTCTACTTAGACTGTCAAGTCCACTTGAAGGTTCATCTAAGAATATGACTTTACTTCCTCCAATCTATTTTTAAATTATAATTTTTATTAAAAAATTAAGAAAAATAAAACATTTTTTTTTGTAAAATAAAGTTTTTAAAATTACGATTGACATAGCCATACTAAGCTTTCTTTTATTACCACCACTCAAAATGCCAGCTTTTTTGCCTACTTAATTTATAAGTGCGCATTTATCAATTGTGTGCTTAATATCTTCTTCTAACTCATCAAAGAATTTTCCTTTCAATTATCCCATATAGCGCAAGTGCTCTTCAATAGTAAGTTAATCGTATACAGAATCTTTTTATGTGCAAAGTCCGATATATTATCTTATATCTGAGAAATTTTTATTTAAATCCTTTCCATAATAGCTAATTTTTCCAGATGTTTTTTCAAGTAAGCCAGTCAACATAGATATAGTAGTTGTCTTACCTGCTCCATTATGTCCCAATAAACTATTTAAATATTTTTAATTTTTTATAAATTCTAAAATAAGAATTTTAATTACCAAAATATCTATTTTTCAAACAGAGTAAATGAGATATCATCTACAGCTATGAATTTACCAAATGACTTGGTAAGATTTTTAATTTAAACACTTATTTTTGCGTTTCTTGTATTCATCTTTTCATGATATTAAGCAGAGCTATTATCCTCATAATCTATGAATTCAGATTATTCATGACTATCTACTTTTGATAAATTTCTGTTAGTTTTCTTAAAAAAGTCCAAGAAGAAAAGTGGATGCTTGTGGGTTCCATACTCGGTTTTGATAACCTGATCGCAGTAAAGGTAAGCAACAAAGTAGAATACACTCATTATTGTGATAACAACTAATGCATCACCTAAAGTGAAGTAAAGTAAATTGCTGTATCCTTACCATCCAGCAGCGAGCCATGAAAGTACTAAGGCGCTTTAAGGGAAGAAGAAAGTTAATGCGTATAATGAAGAACTGTTGGTGCTAGTACTAGATCCTTCACCTACAAAGAACATTAAAGAAAAAGCTAATGATACAAGAAGATAAATTTCAGAAGCTATTCTTGGTCTTGAGAAGAAAGTAGAGAAGAAAAATGCGAAATTTATATGTATTGCTATATTGAAAAAGTACATAATAGAAGCTTAAATCCAATCGAAAGAGTCCACAGTAAGAGCTCCAGTAGCAGCAGTAGGAATTAAGTAAAATATTGTGCTCTTTTATATTAATAAAAAATTAACTTTAAAAAAAAGCTTAAAAATTGTTTACATAAAAGCCTCTTAAGTAGTAGAAAATCATCCAGCCCATATTATATGAAGAAGTCTCTAAGCCCATAATCTATTAATAAAATTTAAGATGAATAAGTAAAATTACTAAAATTTCATTAAATTTTTTACTTTTTAAATTTCTTTTTGTCTTTCTGCCTTCTCACTAACAAGAGTATAAACCAAATTTCTTGTCAAACTGATGAATGGAAAACTCACCAAGATAGGATTCAACACCATAGTAGTGTACGCTGTTACCAATCCACATACTAGTGCAGGTAGAGGGTCTATAAAAATTTCTTTAGACCTAAAATAGATTTTAAAATTTTTAAGGAGAACAATTATGATCTGCTCTGTTATCATTTTAGTTAGTTTTTTGTATTTTTATGAAATTAAATCAATTATAATTTTTTTAAATGTCATTAAAAATATAAACAAAATTTAAAGAACAAATTATTAAAATTAATTTTTTTAAATTGTAAAATTTTTGAAAAATCAAAAAGTAGATTCGACAAAATAGAAAAATTTATTTGTAGATTTGAGTAATTTTTCTTTGAAAGCAATTAAATTTAAAACATATTTTATCAGAAATTAAATTAAATTTTTGTAATAATATATTATCCATCTAACTTATTTCAATAAAATATTTTTTGTCTTCTTACAACTTAATAATACATTATGAGCGTAAAATATTCATTTTTTATAAATTAATATTTGATTCATTTGATATTTCTTTTAGATTATCTTAATTAGGGAGATATTAGATAACTCTAATCTTTAGCTTAGGCAATCATCAGCAACTCGCTAATGTCTAATTATATTTTTTGAAATTAAGTTAAATGCCACAAAATTTAAATTAATTTTGCTGACGCTTTATAAAAATATAAGAAATGTTAGAACTAATAATTTACTAAAGAATATTCCTTTACAAAAATTTATAAGTAAATAAAAATTATTAAAATAGATATTGATTAAATTTTTAAATTATAAATTTGAATTTTAAACAGATTTTATCCAAAGCTGAGTACAGTTTTTTTAATTTTTATCAAATAAAGTAACTTATACTTTTCTTAATGTATTAAATTATATCGCTTTAAAAAAGCTGAATTTCTCTTTTAGATAAGATAGATAAGATAATCAAAATTCAATTAAATTTACAAATTTATTTTTTTATTATTTAAATTTATACCATAATTTGATATTTTTTTGATGTTTAAAAAGATTATAAGAAAAAATTAAAAAAATAAAGATTTACTTATCTTATAAAATAGCCTTTTTAGCAGAACTCTTCTAAAAATTATTATAAACTTTATTTTAATTACCATTTTGCTGATTTTTCTGATTGAAAAGTAAACTTAATAAAATTATATACTGATAAAAAATAGCTTCCCTTATTTTTGGAGTATTTATCTTAATAAAAGAAGTTAAAGAAATATTTATTAAAAAAATATATTTTTTGATATTAAATAAATAAGCATTAAAAAAAATATGAGTTTTTATGAAAGTAATCTATTAAGTTAAAAAATTTGATATTTATTTTTAAGAATTCAGAAAATAGATTATGATTCTCAAAATTGTTAAAAATGTGAGCTGTATATACAAATTAAAATAAAGGTTTTTGGATGAATAATAAAGATTAGTTGATATTAAATCTGTACTTTGTGATTGAAAAATTTTTCTATATTATTTTCATTTATATTTATTTTATCTTAGAGAACTTAATATACTTTGCTGATATACATAATGTTTGTAATAATATAATCAAACCTAAATACAAATTGTTTTTAAATAACAATTCTATTTTTATTGCTTAAATGTTAAATAATAATCAATTACTTAAATTTAAAAAATTGTTTAGCATTTTGAGCAGTTTTACTTTGAAAAATAAAGGTTTTTTTAAAAATAAAACTTTTTCATGATATTTTAGTACACACCTAAATTTATTTATTTATTAATTAATATATTCCTATAAATCCTTCTATATTTTCAGCTACTTAAATATTATATTTTTTTATTTTACACTTCTATTTTGTTAATTGATGGATGTAAATAAAATTTATATATATTTTCAATACTAAACTTTTTTTGAAAATATTTACAAAATTCTTCTTTATTTTTTATTGATGTTATTCATATTTTTAAAAGTTGAATTCTTCAATCGCTAAATGTTTTGTGAAAATATTTTACACACAAAATAATATATTTGAAATAAATTTGCTTTAATTTAATATTTTTGGATAACAAAATAATTAACATCTATAAAAGCTTAATTTTTAGATATGAATTTTATATGAAATATTATAATACAGACATTTTAAAATATAGAAAAATAAAAAATATAAATATTTTATATTATTTTAATTTAAAAGTAATAACATTTTATTAAATTATGGATTTTGGTTGATTTTTAAATTAGATTTTCGATTATGATACTTACTTATCTTATATTTGATTATTTTATTTATCAGAACCAACTTTTTTATTTAAAAAAACATAGAAAAAAATAAGTAATATCTTTAAATTTGTTATCAGAAAAAGTAATTTATAGAATCGAATACTTATTTTATTAATGGAGTTAGAAAAAAACTAAGATTTAAACAATAGTGATGTCAATGAGAAAAGTTTTCTCTCAAAACAGCTTGAGGTTTATAAAAAGATATATATAGGAGTGGAGTAAGATGAAATAGAGAAATAAATACAAATATACAAGTAGATGGCATCATTTTAGTGCGCAGCTCCTATTAAAAAAGAAGAAGTTTACTTTAAATGCTTAGATTGCTCTACATAGCCTACTCATTGCATTTGCGAAAGTTGTTTTTTTGCTGGAGATCATGAAAATCATAGCTTTTTATACTTTAACAAGCTAACTGTAGAATTTTTTATTTTAATTTGCAAAATAAATATTAAAAATTTTGATCCTTGTAGAGATAGATATCATTCATTCATTATTTAAATAAATAAATATTTAAAAAAGATTTTCTGAACAAACAAAATGATTGTTTAAATTATTTTTTATTTAGGGTGGAACATGTGATTGCGGTGATCCTAATCTTTCATAGCTCCTTTTGTGCAAAAAGCACTAGAAAACTAGCTTAGAAGATAAAATAAAATATGAACACGTAGTTAAACAAGAGTACAAGAACATGATAAAGGAATATTTCTAATTATAATTTGTATCTATTTTTAAGAAAATTGAATAGCGTTGCTGTGAAAAAGATATGTCATAAATATCAAGTGAAAGCGAAATAAATGAATTTTAAAATTTGATTGATGAAATAAAAGTATTTATTTCTGAAAATGCAAGTGGAACTCTCATTTTATCTAAAGTATTAATGGAACCAATACCTTCTTTTATTTGCAATCATGCATGTGACTCAATAGATGAAAGCTAAGAGCATTTTTAAATTATCAGTAAAGCTAAAATAGAAGATCATCAGTGCAAATGTTCTATTTTAAAAAATATTTTTAGATATATTAAGTTTTATGGAACGAAATTAGAATATGAAATAGAACTTACTTTAAATCATTTCTTTATTAACTAAGATTTTAAATTATATTTAATATAAGTATTTTGTGAGATGTTTAACTTTATGCTTTTAAACTACTCTGAAGAATCAAAGTTATATCGTCTTTTTTATCAGTTCAATAGCACAACTTGTTATGAAACGTTCTTACAAAACACTTATAAGAGAGGGTATTTATTCAATTCACTAAAAAAGCTTTAAGTTTATACATTGCCATAGGATTATAAAGATGCTAGATAAAAATACTTCTTTTTCTATTTTCTTCTATACTTTTTTACATCTAATGATTAAAATCCAATAACTTGGTAGAATAATATCCAATGTGCAGTTTAAATTATTAAATCAATTTGCTAAAATGGAAAATGCTAAAATTTTGGTAAATCATTTGTCTGAAAAGAATTTGTGTTAATTTTATTTTTTAAATATTTGTATTAGGCGCTCATTTCATAATGACTCGTTTAATTTAAGACTACTTGTTCTTACAAGTAGTATAAGAGGCCTTCAAGTCTTTACATGATATGCCAGAAGAATCAAAGATGTAATTCTAAGGTTAAGTTCTTATTGCCATGCTTGAACTTATTGAAGAGTTTTAAAAATAGGATTAACAACATTAGGAAAGAATAGAATGTTACAAAAAATGCATAGTTTTAGAAGACGAAATAATAGATTTAGTAGAGCAAAAGTTATAGATAATAAAAAAAGAAGATTTTGAATAGTATTAGCTAAAAATTTTTAAAGGCTTAGAGAATATGAGGTTACAATAAATAAATATTTATTATTCTTGTTTATAAGAATTAAAAATATATTTAGAAGCTGTGCAGGAAAGCTAAGGTAGACACATATTTTTAGTTTTTTGCATTAAATTAAATATAAAATTAAATAAAAGATTAAACAAACGATTAAGAGTAGGAAGCAGATATGTAACAAAGTGATTAAAGCGATAAAATCGAAGAAGATAGTGATTCTGAGTCAATAGATGAGATTAATGTAGAATTAATAAGAGTGCATAATTTATTCTTTCAAAGAAATAGTGACAAAAATTAAAATTCATAAAACCAATTATTATTCTCTACATTCTACACGGTTAATCAAAAATAAAGTGCATCATTCAATAAATTTACTTCAAAAATTGAATTTTATGAAAAAGAGTAGTGTCCACTTTTTAATAATAAATATAGAGTTATAGGGTTGATATTTGCTTAAATCTGCATACAAAGTGAATCTATTGAATAAGCAAAATAAAAAATACTCAATTTAGTATAAACATATGGCAGCTAGAATCAAATAGCTAGTTTTTAGAACAGTCTTTTATTTATTTTAAAGCAACTTTCAGAGTGTTTTGAATATGTAAGGCATCATGATGAAAAAATAATGGGCTATAATGATTATCAGGCATTATATAATGGTAATATTTTACTATTTAAAAATATTTTATTTTATATTTATTAATAACTAAATTACAATATTCATTTTTAATTTAAATTTGAGTTTAGTTAAAACCTTCCAAATTCAAATTGAATTTATTCACAAAAAGATTTATAAATAGTGAGCTAATAGAAATATTATAATTGATATTAGACTTTCTTCAAAAGTGAAAAAATAAGAAGAAAATAGTTTTTTGAAGATTTTTTATCTTCGTATTTTATAAATATGATTGTTTTTTAATAATTCATAATTTAATGAATAAAAAAAACCTAACTTCAATAGAATAAACATTATTTATAAAACATAAAATTGAAATAAAATTATTTATATTTTTAATAAACATAAATAAATAAAATATCAAGAATTGAGTATAATCTAATTGGTTTTTTTTTTTATTTATTTTTTGAATCTAAGCATTAAAAAAAATTAATTTTTACTTTATTTAAATTACAAGTTAATTTCCTAATTCCTAAGAAACTTGAATTTAAAAATAATAATTTCAAATTAAGTATTAAAAATTTTTAACTGATTACAACTATAAAAGTAACACTAATTTATAATACTCTAATGAAATAGAATTACCAGGAAATAACGCAGATAAGGTGCCTATAGAAAAATATTACATGAATCCAGATTATAACTTATATGATAATGACATAATGACAATGTAGACTATTTTAATATTAGTCGATCCTAAATTATACGCTTAAAGTATGCTTGAAGGAATGAAAATTTCACCAGAAGATCAAATTATAAGGTTTGATGAGCATAGAGGACCATTTGATTAAGATTTGGATTAACTTTTAATATATTTTAAGAGTTTAAAAGAGCAGTCATTAGACGGAAAATAGCCTTTAATCATCAAATAAATAAAAAATTTCTTGAAAGTTATCTTGATGGTAGGTATAGATACAAATAGTTAACTGAATTGCCTTCATATTTACAAAGATATTTTTGTGAAATGGATGAAGCCTTATTTGAAGAATGCTTTAAATATCTGCTTCAATTTCAATAAAAAGTAAACATTTCAAACTTTAAAAGAGCAATTAACAAATTTAAAGATTAACAAATAAGTCCCTGTTAAGTATAGCATTCTAAGCATCGTTAAGTTACAGTAAATTTTAATTTTATTTAATTTTATATTAGTTTCATTTTCTATAATTTTAATTTAAAGAGGAGACTATTTCGAGAGACTTCCAAATTTAAAGTTCGTATTTGAGCCTTTTGATTTTTTGAGAGATAAGAAACTTCATAATGAGTATTATCAGCTCTTAAAGGAATAGTACACAAACAATTAAGAAATCGATTATATTCTAGGAAATTAATTCGAAACATTAGTAGTTGAAAGTTAGTTTGTCAAAGAAATATTCGATAATATTTGTTAAAGTGATGAGATACTTTGTATAGTATACAAAATTTTAACCTCAATCGAAACTATTACTTATGAAAGGATGTTCTAGGAATTAATTTAGTACTCATTAAAGTATATCTACTGTTATTTGTACATAAATAAAATTAATCATAGTAGCGCAATTAGAAGTTAGAGAATCATTTATTTAGCTCAAGACTAAAATTTAATAAAAAACCTATAGATTTTAAAAGAAGAGAAAGAGCTTTTTAAAACTATTGATAAAATAGAGTTTTTGATTAAAGAATTAAGGTAATTAATTCAGATAGAGCAGATTGGATAGATTACTAGTAAAGATCTTGAATTTAATAATTCGAATAGCACTAAAGAAGAAGATGACAGAACGATATTTAAAAAAAGAGCTAAAGAAGCTCAATAAAGATAACTTTTAATTATGAAGTAAAAAACAGAGAGATTTAAGGAAAATAATTTAAATGAAGTAGAGAATAGCATAAGTATCGAATATGAAAAGGCTAAGCATGTTTGCATGTACTGTTAAGATCCTCACAGCAATGAATTACAAGTCATTTAGGCATACATAGAAAAAGACAATCTTGATCAATTTACTAATAAATAATTTAAAATTCCATATGACAACAAATCTCGCTACATAATACAAAGTTGCTAGCATACTTCACATTATGATTGCAGAGACAAAGCAAAACTAACACAAAGGGTAAGCTTTAAACATATATTCAATATATTTTAATAACTATCAAATATATGAAATAAAGAATTTTTTTCCCAATTAATTAATTACTTCCATTTATTTCTTAATTCTTTAAAACGCAAATAAATTTATTTAAGTCAATATTTCTTAATTTTAAATTAAATTTTAGTATAAATTAGGCGCATTAGTGCCAAATGGGACACGTAGAAAGGTAGAGGGATTCTGCTTGCAATGCAGATTTTTATTTAATATTGGTATACCATTTATCGAGCAATACCTGAAAAAGACTCTTACTAATGAAAGTGAATAATATCCTATCGCTTTCGAATCAAAAAGTCATTTCTGCGATATAGAACAACTTAAAAGCAAGTTTTAAAAGTAAATTAATTTGGGAGATTCTTAAAAAGAATTAACTTCCGATAATGTATAGAATAGTATATTACTTTTTTTAAATAATTTGTTCATTAATTTCGATGAATAGGATGATTTCAGCAAAATTAAGATTTTGATGGAAAGTTTAATTTTTAATCTCTAATAAGTATTTGAGCAAGGTATGGATATCTTCTTTAAAAAGAAAAAACTTATTAGCTCAAACATATACTTATGCGCAAAGTATTTTATTTAAAATACTCTCGGAAAAGACTTTTTTGAAGCTTGTTAGTAAAGTTTAAAATAGATAATTGATTAAAACTGGTCAATTTTAACCTGCTAGCTAACATTTATAGATAGATTCATTACCAATCAATAAAATCAAAAAACTAATTGCTTCTCTGATTTATCTGATATCTATCTATAAACTTGTTTCTGTATAGCTATCTCTGAAAAAAATGATTATGAAGCAGCGGTTAAAATTTGCTTATTAAGTGAAATTGTATTCTTCAATATTGTTTCTATTAATTCACGCATTCTAACTCTAAAGTCATTTACTGAAAATGAAATCTCCCACAATGAGATGCTAGAAATACACGAAAATCAAAATGTTTAAGACTAGTTGCAAACTAAACTAGCTGACAACAATAAATCTCTTCATATCTAATAAAATAATATGAGTACTTAATATCATAATAACGATACTTAAGGAAAATAACTTCATTCTCTCTAATTAGTAGATCAGTATTTAAAGAATGAAGAATATATGAGTTCTTTAATGGGGTATATTTAACCTTGGAGTAATTTAATAACAAGCACTTTACTGACACTTTATTATGTGAAAGGTGACGATGATCTTGAAGATTTAATACTCTCTGATAGCCGCTAAGTTGATGTTGATGCACAAATTTATTAAAAGCAATGCGTTATGTTTAAATTTTTAAAGATAAAAAGTGAAATGTTAGTATCAGGAATTTACGCATTTGACTTATTTATAAAATAATCAAACAAAAACTATCAAATTGAAATAGAAAATTCACCAAGCAGGCTACTACAGAATATATAATACTATGAATCAATAAAATATAATTTAACAGAGTTAGGAATAGATTTTAAAGAAAATCACTCAAAGTTTTTTAATAAAAGATGCAGCCGTTGCAACTCATACCCTCATGCAGCTAAGTCTGATTTATGTGTTTGTTTAATTTGTGGAATTTAAATATGCAGTATAACATGTGAAAAAAAAAATATTTTTTCAAAAGATAATGAGACATTAATGAGGACACATGTTGGAAACTTAAATACTCATGCATTAGATTGTCATGAAGGAAAAACAATATTTTTTAATATTCTTGAAAATACTTTGATTTTAATTGATAGTCCTATGACTATAGAATACGATCACCTATATTTCGATTTAATTAAATAGCCTATGAAGATCGATATTATGGATTATTCTTCTGCTAAAAATTGGGGGGAATACAGTCTTGATAAATAGAAGCTTTAATTTTACTAAAGCATGATAATTCAAAGATAGATACCAAATAAAATTAGATCAATAATATAATCATCTACTTAAATTATAGAATGCAAACACAATATTTTATGAAAAAAATAAATAAATTACTCAAATAATAACAAAAAAAAACACTATTATTTATTTAAGTATTTGTGCATATTTATTTTAATTGATTTCTATAATTGAGCACTCATTATTTATAAATTATTTTTTATTTTTAGAAAAAATTCTTTACTGTATCAATTTAAAAAAAGCTTTATTAAAATTTTTTAATTTAAATAATAATTGTAAATTAATAAAATTTTTACCATAAAAAACTTAATCTTTATTTAATGTGAGATTTTAAAACAAATTTATTTGATAAATAATAATCACAGTAACAAAGTGTTAATACTAACTAACTTCTACTATTAAACCATATTTAAACAAATTGATTTTTTATAGGTAACTAATATTTAAATTCAATTTTAAATGTACAACAAAAATAAACAAAATGATAGATCCATCCCAGTATTATTTATAAGTTATGGCTATGTTCCTTTATATTAAAATCATAAACTAGCTCCAGAATTTATTTAAAATTTGCAAATGATAGGTAGCTATTTGAGAAATTACTATAAAATCAACAATATTATAGCTATATCTGCTCATAAATGTCTTAAGGGAACCTTCCTAGTTAGCTAATCGGATTAGCTGAAGATATCGCATGACCATCCATTTGAATTTTATTATGATATTGAAAAGATTATAAAGAGTAGTTCGTAAATATCATCTCTAGTTATTAACTTGTTAAGAGCTTATTAAATAGATGCATAACCAGATTAAAGTGGAACAATAGATAGCAGCATATGGGGGCCTCTTTAAATTATGTTCCCTGATCTTGATTACCCAGTAGTTTCTATTTCAGTTAATAAAAATTATGATCCAGAAACTCACTTGAATATTGGGAAATTATTGGAAGAATATAAATCTAAGGGATCTTTAATAATTTGTTTTGGAGGAATTACACAGAATATTCACTAATTTTATGAAGCCTTAGTGGATGAAAAAAAAGTTAAAGAACCATTAGCTTACAATTAGTTTGACGGTTGGTGTAAAAAAGTAATAGAAACTATGAAAGGAAAAGATCGATAAGCTAAAATTATGGAATACTTTAAACATCCACATTTCAACAAAGTCCACCCTACTTAAGAACACTTTATGCCTGTTTTAGTTGCAATAGGGGCTTCTGGTTCTTGCCCTGGAAAAGCCTTTCATTAATAAATGTTTAAAAAGTGCATGAGTCTATCTAGCTATATTTTTGAAGAAGTTGTATATTCTTCATGAAATTAATAATAAATATTTAATTTATTAGTAAATTATACAAAAGTTATATAAAATTATATCTTTTTTATTTAGAGTTAATAAAAATAATATAATTATTTTAAAGTATTTACAAATAAATTGGTATTAGCTTTTTGAGATGAAGTATGTATACATAATATATGTAATTTAAACATAACTGAATTTCCAATTCCGCTTACTGCATTAATTTTTTAAAATTGTTAAGTTAATTAAGAAATTAATGGTTAATACATACATAACACCTGATTACAAAAATAAAAATCAATTATAATTAAAACATAATTTGATTTTAAAATCAATTATTTTTTTTTGATTGAATTATTATCTAATTACATTATTTAATTGAAAGATTGTTCATATAGTTTTTGAAATTAACATTTTTTTATTTATTTATTTATTTAGATATATCTCATTCTTCAATGACTGAATTAAAATATTAATAAAGTTCCTTACGAACAGAGTCCATGTTATCGATTAACTTTTTATTTAGAGAATAATTATTATTAACCTATTATTTAGATTGCTAGATAAACATATTTATTATTTAGTTTTTATCAGAGAACTATAACTTAAATTTTAGAAGCTTTTAAATTGATATTTCAAAAAAATGATTATCTTGAGGATTCAAGTTTTATTTGCCACTTAACTTGCGTCTTTAGTGTAATAAGAAATCAGCATCTTCTTTCATATTACTAAATTCGAGATCTTTACATGAAATGTTAAAGTGATTATATATTTATTCACGATATTTTTAAATATCTATCTTTTATTTATTTAAATCTTCTTTGATCTAAAAGCAGATAATTTTTAATTGAGAAATAACACTCTTCAAATTTTAGTTATATATGCCCATTTATTTGATTTTTTTATTTTATTTTGATTCTATCAATTCTATATTTTTAATTTGAATTATTTTTTTATGGAATAAATTTTACTTTTTTTAATTAACAACAAGCTTTTATTAATTCAGTTCACTCTTATAACTTTAATTTATTAAAAATAGGGGATATTTAATTACTATTTCTATGCACCTTACATCCTATTTATTAACAAATCTGCTTGTTCGAGTGATTACTTTTAATTCCATAATATTAAGAATAACTTGTAAGTGGATTGTATACCAATTTCCAAATAAACCACAAACTTTAGAATAATAATAAATATTTACTAATACTAGCTCAGATAAAAATTGGAAAAATATTTCCTATAAATATATTACATTTTTATAATTCCTTTTTATTAATAAGCCTCTCCGTATAATTATTTTATTAAATTTCTTTAGAAACTAATTAGTAAGTTAATTTATAATAAATTTTTCATCAAATATTAAATTTATTACTTTATTTAGTATAAATCATCTAAGTAAAATCTTTGAGATTCAGGCTAATATCTTAACATTAATTCATATATTTTATAGTCTATCATTTTTTAAGTTTTTTAATTTATTAATATAAATATAATAAATTTTTATACAAACATTAATTTTCATTTTATTTTTTTAACAAAAATAAATGATAATAAGCTTAATAATTTATATTATTAATTAAATAGCTTTTATACGAATTCTATTTTTTTTATCAAACTTCTTGATAATTAAGTAAGCTAGTATTTAGCATATTAAATAATCAATAGTTGTATGAAATACCAAATTTAAAAAATTGAGTTTGCAAAAGTTCAATTTGTAAAAAAATAAAAAATAAAATAAATATTATTAATAATAAATAAATAAATAAATAAACTATTTAGCTCAAATAAAATTAATCTAAATGTAAAAAATAGTTAATTGAAGTAAAAAATTAAATATTTTGAATCAATTTTATTTTTTAGAAATAATGAAATTTTTTAGTATTTTGGTTAAGGTTTTTAATATTTAATAACTATTATAGTTATTAAAGAAAGCTTACTACTATTTAATTTCATAAAATAAATATATCAATAAAACAAAAAGTTAATTGACTAAAATTAACATAATTTTTTATTGCTAATTTTTTTGGAAAAAAAAGTGTTAATTAATTAGTTAGTTAATAAAATTAATTTTTAAAAGGATTTATTATTAAAAACATTAAAATTAATTAAATATTTGTTAAATAAATGAATTTCTATTAGTTGAATATTAATATATTCAGTGATTAAAAAATAAATAGTTATTTTAATTACTTTTGAAAATATTTAAAGTTTTACAATAGTTAATTGAATTATAAATTTTAATATTTTAATTTTAGTGAATATACACATAAAAAAAACAACAGAAATTGATAATAATAATAATTAATAAAATATAATTGTTATCTTATATTCATTTAAATCATTAGTGATTAATTAGCATTACAAATTTATTATAAAAAGTAGATACTATTTTTTTCGTTAACAAAAGATATAAAATTGACTTAGTAAAGTAAATGGCTGATTACGATAATTAATATGATCATTATGATATGACTGAAGTAATGAGGCAGTAAAATTAAGCTGAGTTAGAGCTTTCAGCAAAATTACCTATTAAAAATCATCTAGAGAGACTTGATGTAACTAAATTAATCATTCATTATTTCACATATATTTAACATTCTCCATAAAAGCAAAGTCAACTTTCCCAATAGAAAAAGAAAAAAGTTGAGTTAAGTTATAATTTGTTTCATTTAAATTGTAAAGTTGTTGAAATTCAATAAATTTTAAGAAATAATTTCATAATGATTGAGAGATAAAAATTTTACATTTTAAAGTTGAACATAATTAATTGTAATTTATTATTTGTTTTAGATGACTTTAGAAAATCTGCTTAAAGATTTAGAAGATAGTAAAAAAGACCTCTAGTCGTTAAGAAATGATGTAGTAAGTTTAGGACATTTAAATAATGATTAATGCTCTGAATTAAGTAGATTTGTTATGGATGAAACTCTTAGATTAGCTAAAGATTTTAGAAAATTAACAAATATCGAACAAGATGAGTGCACCTATTTAAAGTAATAAGTAAATTAGCTTACTTAGGATAGAATCCGCCTTCAATAGAACACTTTAGTGTTAGAAAATAGAGTAAATGAAACTGAAAAAGATGTAGGCTTTAGACATATGTACGATTGAATTAATATTTATTTTTTTTGTTATGTATATATAGTAATATTAAGATAGTTTACAATGTAGTTAAAAATTATGCATTATTTATTTATTTATCTTCAAATTTCAAAAAAGCAGTTTTAACTATTTAAAATAATTTTGCTTAAAAAACCATTTTATTTTTTACTTTTGAATTAGAATGAAAATTTCAACGAAAGATAAAAATAATAACCAACATTTATAAAATCTATACTTTTAAACCAAATTTACACAAAGTAAAATTATAGATTAAATTAAATTATATACTTTCAACACTAATTTAAAACTTCAGAAGAACATAAATGGCAATAAGTTCAAAATATTATTTATGTATTTATCTAGTTTTTATGCTAATGCTTTATATTATGTATTATTTTAATTATTAAATATTTAAACAAATTTATTCTTTCTTAAGCTAGCCATAAAATTATATATTTACTATGCTCCTTCAATAACTTAAATATCTAAACTTTTACTCCTTTTATAATTAATTTACTTCAATTGTTAGAATAAATACTATTTATATGAATAGCTATTTTTATAAAAATAAATAATATTAATTTTATTTTTATTCCTGTTTTTGCATAGATTTTAGTTTATTATTTAACAATCACTGAAACTACAAATATATAAATAAAAGAAGTTATATTTATTGCTTTTTTATTTCAATTTATAAATTATGTATTTATTATAAATGGTAATATCTGTTCTCATTTTTACTTTGGTTGTGTTAACTATAAAATTATTTGAAATTAACAAACTTAATAAATAAGTAAAAATAGCAATTGATGATTTTTAATGGTTTTGGAAGTTAATTGAAAAATAGGAAAAATTATTAATCAATTATTTCTCAACTAATTTTAAAAAATAAGAGTATTTATATATTTTAAATTATTTACTGTTATTATTATTTTAGATAAATAATAAATATAATTCTTTTAAACACTCAAAAAAAAGTTATTTTATTATATCCATAAAATATAAATTAAATAAAATGTTAACTTTTATAAAATCAGACTTATAAATTTTAGATTATTTTTCTTTGGAATTAAAATTTAACTTTAAAATAATAATTAAAGTATTTAAATAACAAAATCTCTTTGTAACAATAACCTTGGTACTTTTAATTCTATCCAAATAATTTTTTGATTCAAACTATCATGTGAAAATTAAAACATGCATTCTATTGAGTTAACTTTTAACTAATTTATTTATCTCATTTGTAAAATAGGATTTAATAGTATTATGATGTGTTTACAAATGGTATCATTAAATTTAATTAATAGATTATCAATTTTATCGTTTAAAAATAAAAATACTGATTAATATTTAAATAAATAAATAATTTCAAAATTTAATAAAATCAAATAAATTTAATTGGAAATTTGTTTCAAATTAAGAGATATGGAGAGCATAGTTACAGGAATCGTTTCACTTATATTTAAAATACTTGATAAATATGTTGTTTATAATATGGCTGTAATTCACTCTAATTATAAGTAGCATTTTTTGCTTCAAATTTAACATTTTTTATAATTAATAGACATCATCAATTATACCTAAGTTAAGTCTATTTTGTATTTTCGCTCTGATAGAATTTATAATTGTTTTCTCAGTTTTAGAGAATATATTGGAAGATGTAATTAAGGCTTGCTTTAAATTTTACAGGAATCAAACTCCTCTTTCTTCTCATCTAGATATTTAAAGCTTTATTACCCTTTTAATTACTGTACATTCAGTTATTAACAAAGTAGAAAATTAATTTCTTATATTATAATGGATGATTTTAATGTAAATTTAAAAATAATATAGGCCTTAATATATTCAGGATACGGTTTTTTTGATTCATTTTTAATTTCTCTAGCAGTATTGTTTGGGGTTATAATATTTATACTTGAATAATATAATTTCATTTATAGATTTGTTTCGTATGATGAAAAGAAAGCTATAATTAGTAAAAAGTAGAAAATAGAAGATTCCTATGGTTAAAATAATTAAGATTCTTTTGTTGTTATTTCTTTTGAAGAAGAAAAATCTATTTCAAATAGGATACAAACTTAAAAAGATAAAAAAGCAAATCAAAAGACAGCAGATAAATAAATTTACAGCAACTAAACTGTCTAAATAACTCATTTATATTGGGTTTTAAATATAATTTATTTAATCTTTATAAAATGGATGCTTAAAAAGTATATTGATTCTTCAACAAGCGATTTTTAAAAATTTAAATTTATGCTTGTTGATTTCTTTTTTTTATATCCAATACTATCTGGAAGCCATAAAATACAGAGTATATAACTATAAGGGGTTTTAATATTAAACATCTTATCTTAATGTTTTCTTGTAAATATCTAGGAGGTTCATATCTTAATAACTTATATTGCATTAGTTTTTATCGTCAAAAAATATGGTAAAAGCATTCTGAATTTAGTGATAAGTATATTAGTATTGGTTTATTTAAATGATTTCATATTGCAGTTTATCATTCATTAAACAAGAATGCACTTTTCGATTAAAATAATTTTTAATATTATTGGACTCTCTATGCTATGCTTCTTTTATAGAGTATCACACGAAGGTTTGATATATGCTTCATTTTTACCTGCTATTTAGTTTATTTTATTTATGATATGGTTCTTTGTGTTTGTTTTTCATATTGAAAAGCAAGTTTACTCAACTTAAAGCTATTTGACTGATTTGATAAAAGAGTAAGCTGGCTTAATAGTGCTGCTAAATTTTGAGATTGCAATTTTAAATAAGATTAGCAATAAAATAAGTAATTACCTATATTAGATCTAAAATACTATGTAACATCAATATTAGCAGAATATAATCTTTGAAATTTTAGTATATTATTTAATTTTTAAATTGTTTTTTTAGTTAAAATTAAATTTATCAAAACAGAATGACAATGTCTTCTAAATCATTTGGTACCAAGATCCTCTAATGAAAATGTCTCTAAAAAAAATGAATACCTTATAATTCTATGTTTGCTTTGCGTTCATGCACTTATTCTTTGGTTCTTCAAATATGTATTCTTTCAACTATCTTTAAATTTTTTCAAATTAAGATCTATATATAGTGTATTTAATAAAATTAATCCATTATTTTCTATTACTAAAATATCAGGTTTTCATTCATAGCTTTCTAAGTTATAATGAATCCATATTTTTGGATAAGTAGCTTTCAGAATAAGAGATACTTTACTTTTATAATTGTTACATTTAGCTATGTTAGCAAGTATATGTTAAATAAAGGATTTCATTTTATATTGAAATACTTGATTAACTGTACTTTGGTGATTTTCTCATGGAAAAAAAGTTTACTGGCAAATCTAATTCCTGTAATATTTGAGAATTACACACAAATTATGTCATAAGAGAACAGCAGGTTTCAAATAGTTAATGCTAAGAGCAATGACTATACTAGTAACTGGGAGATATTTATTGTATCTGTTTCTTTCCTTTCTGCAATAGGGTTTTTAGTATCCAATTCTCTTATAAATAATATAACGAAAAGAATTAGAGTAATTAATGATTTATTTTAAAGATAATTATTTCATTTTATTTATTAAAAAAATAGGATTTGCTAGTCCCATTTATGATTTACTTTTTGATTTTCTAAGATTCAAGCTCATAATCTAAATATATATGCTTGAATTTTATGCTTTCATTTGTATAAGATTTGGGTATACTAACTAAAGATATGTGATTAATATTTATAAAACGAGTAATAAATTAAAATAAGGGAAGATTGATTTATGTTTTTTATATATATAAAATTTGGAGTATTTTTTATATATATTTGAGCTCAAAGTATTTTCTTTTGGATCCCTTTTTAATTTAAGTAACCTTAATTTTTTTGGAATATAATATTTCCAAATGTATAGAATTAAATTGTAAAAAATAGCTTTGAAAAATGTTTGTGGAATAATTGAAATAAATTTAAAACCATTAGTTTTGATATATTTTTGTAAATTAATGAGACTCTCTTAAAAAAATTAATATAATTTCTTGTTATTTAATTAATTAATTAAAAAAGCTGAAAAAGCGAATTAATTATACCTACTATATAAAAATATATTAAGTAAAGAATTTAGCAGTTAACTATAAGATAAATAAGTTGTCTTGATAAGATACCTTACAAATACTTTACAATTTTACTTATAAATATTTTTTATTCTGATAGATTTTTTTGATGTCATCTTAGAATTATATATCATCTAAAAATAATGTAAACGCATAAAACTAAAATCCCTTTTCAAGTTAACAATCTTAAATGCATCCTAGCACAGAATATTATGACTATTAAACAGCTTAGTTTATTAAAACCCATACACATATATAGAATAATAATAATATAAACACTTTAATAACTAACAGCAACAATAATATCAATGGTAACTTAAATGGAGCTAATACATTTTTAGCAAATAGTTAGCAATCTTCTTCAAATTAAAATAAAAAATCAGTTGCTTCAAAAAAAAATTCAATAGGTAATAGAGAGAAAATTGAACCTATGATGACAGCTAGCATAAACCATATGATAATTAACAACTAAAGTATGTGCTAAGGATTGAATGAAGAAAGTATGGAGAAATCAAACATTAGTTAATTTGCTGGTGTTAATAATGCAGCAAACCAAAAGGTTGAGTAGTTTTTATTGAAAAAAAAATAAGAAAAGAGTAGATTTAAAGAAGTTTTAAGAAGTAGAAACATATTATTTTTAGCAATAATAATTTTTGTTTATTAAGCAGATACAATTTATATACATACCTAAACAATTAAGAACATAGAGATTAGCCTAGCTTCTAAAATATTTCTTTACATATTGATTATATTATAAACTACTATTGCTATTTTGTTCATTCTTTTAGGATGTAAAAAATAAGACTATTGTTAAATAATTTTAAAGTAGAAATAGAGCTATTTTGGAATATCATAAATCGTATTAATAATTGCTTATTATGAAAGTGTGTCTATAGCACTTGGAGTCGTAGATGTTGTATAAAATTAAATCACTGATGAATAGGAAATCAACTTAAAGATAGTTCTTTTTCGCTTTTTTAATATTTTAATTTTAAATGCATCTTACTCATTTCTTATAAGAACTCATAGATTTAAGTTATTTATTTATGCTTCTTAATTGATTTACTTTCCTCTCCGTTTTTTCATGATCAGTTTAAAGGGTAATTACATATAATTTTTAGTTGTACTGACTGCATTTGTAGGATTATATTTTTAATCAAAGTTATTAAATGAACATATCAGCATTAAAAAGTAAATTTTAATATCAACAAAATATCAGAAGCTAATTAGCGGAACAAATTTTACATTAAACAACAAAAATATTACAGCTAATAACAATAACGTCATTAATAATATGAATAATAATGCAAACTCTTAAAATAATAATTCGAGTAATAATAAAAACTAAAATGCTGGTAGTTATTTGTAATAAAGTAACAAAGGATCGCCTCCTGAAAAAGATGAAATCTAAGATCTTTTAAATAAGTAAAGTTTTAATAATTTCAATAACAATTAAAGCATTTAAGGCTTTTAAGTATCATATCCTTTCATATCTTATCATTAGTCTCAGTAAGGAAGTCAGTTACAAAAGTAATAATCCTTAGGGTAAAATATGAATACTTATTACAGTTAAAATAAAATTGAGGTATAAAATATAAACAACACTAATAATAATTAGTTGGTTTCATATAATTCTCTCAATGGTTCTTTAATAAACTTAGAGAAACCTGCTACCTTGCTTGAATAAAATAACCACAGCTCATAAATAATATTCAATAATAAGAGAAGTTAGTTTGGATAAACACAAAGCTCTTAACATATACAGAGCGGTTTTGATTTAAATAATAATTTTATTAGTAATGTCACTCCTATTTAAAATTAAATAATTAACTAAGGAATATAAAACATTATAAAATCTGAAAAAATGCATTAAATGAGTAAAATTTCTGAGTAAGATTTTGAGAATGATTTCTCCAAAAATCATTATAATACCTCAAATCAAATGTAAAATTTTACTCAAAATGGATAGAGTATGGTGGAGCAAAAATCGTTGATTGAATAAGTTATTGAAGTAGATGGTATTGTCGTTTTTGATCAAGAAACACAAAATGTCATTTTCGCTAACTAGAATATATTGGTGTTATTAGAAACAGATGTGAATAGAGTACTTTAAGAGGTTATGTCCCTAAAGTAGTTACACGTATCAGTTGATGACAAATCTAATAAAGAAAATCTTGAATATTCAAATACTTTCTTGCTAAAAAACTTACTCAAAGGTAATAAATGCATTTTAAAGTTACTAATTTAATAAATAAATAAAACATTTTAAAGAAATTTTATTATTTTTATTTTTTTTTAAATGATTTTTTATTTTTAACAAGATAACTCTATAAATCTTTTAAATGCATCTCCAGCAATTGGCCCTTAAAATAATTCAACAAAAATGTCTAATAAAATAGGAAGTAATCCATAACTAAATAGAGTTATCGAAGAAGAAAATGAATAAGACTTTAGTCCTTAATTAATAGTCAAAGGAGAGGTTGTTAAACAAGAGGGTGGTAAAGTAGAGTAAGTTAATTTGTTTAATTTTTCTGAAAATATGGTAGAAGAGTTAAGCAAACAAGGAACAGATAAGAAATCTTTATCTATGTTGGCTTCGGGAACATAAAGCAACTAAGTTAAAAATCATCAATAAAATAAGCAAAAATACCCTAAATCTAAATCTCATGTTTACACTAAGTCTCGCTCTTAAAATTACAAAGCAAATCCGTTCTATTTATCTCCAAATTAAGAATTATAGCCTGATGAAGACGAAGGAGTTTCAGGAACAAAAACACATAAAAATGAATCCACCTTTAAAAAATTATCCTGCGATAATACACATTAGAATCCTATATCAAACTTTGATTTACCCTCTTATGTACAAAATAATTATGATGGATAATCGTTCCTACAAAATAGATAGTTAAGAGAATCTCAAGATTTTCAAATCCCTTCCTTTATTTCTTCAATTTCACACATGTAAATTCAATTCTTTCTTACATTTCTAAAATAAGAATAATAAATAAATAAAAATGAAAATTTTATTGCAAAAGACCTCGTAAAAATACAAACTAAGGAAGCTACACAACTTTTGAAAGGGAGAGAACTAACACACTGAAAGATATTATGGATGATGTAAGATCTAAGAGTGGAACCTTTTTGGCTTAATAAAGAAAAAGCACTATGACCTAGCAAAGGAAAAAAACTCTTAATAATAAGAAGTAGCTAAACTATTCCTAATAGCCAGAAACAGTTATAAATAATATGGTTTTGTGTAAGGAAAACACATAGAAAATTTATGTGATGAAATATTCAATAGTGGAGCATGCAGGTAAAGTTTTACACATCATTACAATTAGAGACTTATCAAATGAAATTTTTGAGTAAATTCTCGATAGGCAAAGTTCAGTTTTAATAGATGAACTGTACAGATATTTGAATTTCACTGAGATTTCTCAAATTCTTGGAAAATCTTTAAAATAAATTAAAAGCTTAAAATACCAAATTCAAATAAATGACTATAAGCAATTTATTTCACCTTTAAAGCTTAATTTAAAATTATATAAATACTTAATGAGTGATATTTTTGACATACGATCTCTATAACATAGATCATTTGTTCTTAATAAGGACTATTTTGATTTATAACAAGAACTCATTAATGCTAAAAAAATGACAGAAAAGTTAAGAAATGATATTGTATTTAATTTTTATTATGATAAAATGATCCCCATTTAGATATTAAATGACAAAGAGAGAATTTCTCAGATTTTAATGAATTTATTAGTAAATTGTTGCAAATTAATAAAAAATAATAAAATCTTTTTGAAAGCTAAGCTATGCAAGGATTAAAGCCAAGTTAAAATTATAATTTAAAACAGAGAATTAAAAAAGTCATAAAAGGAGCTAATTTTAAAATCTTATCAAAGTCGTCTTAATTCTCTTGGATATCATTTTTTTATTAGTAACTTATTGGCAAAATAAGTATCCAATTAAATTCATAAGCTTGAAATTATTAGTAATAAATAAGAATATGTTAAATTTAAGTTTTTTATTTACTTATTCACTCATGCTAGTTAAGATATTTCGTAAATAAATCTAATTAAACCTTCTTTAAGTACAAACCCTCAACAAGGAAAATCGAATAATACAATGAGCAACGAAAACAAAAACTAATCAAATACACAATAGTAATAATACATTAATAGTTTATCACATTTAGATATAGATATAGACGATTAAAATGAGGAAGACAAAAAGGAATTAACTTAAAGAGAAGAAAATAAAATTGATGAAAGTCCTCCTACTCATCTAGACAAAGGTCAGATTAATATAACATCAAATATCATTAAAGATTCAAAAAACAGTTCTAATGACAATAATCAAAAATCAGAGCCATCAGGTAATTAGTAAAAAAGTAACAAAAAAACCCTTCAGCTGAATTAAGAATAATAACAAGTTTTTAACTAAGATTTTAAAAGTTTAAAGACTATTTCTAACGAAGGTACAGAAATTAGTGAGCAGATTGATAAACAAAAAATCAAAGATTTTGATAATTTTTAAGCAAATTTTCCTATGAAATTTATATCAGATCTATAATAATAAATTTGAATTTTTGTAAAATACACTTGTTTCTTAAGAAATATGACTAAATCATTTGAATAACAATGAAATTGTTAAGAAATCTTTATCTAAAAAATTATTGCCAAACAACATAAAATTTATTTTTATATTTGTAAATAATATTGATAAATAAATTCGCTAAATTCCTCAAACATATAATTTAGAACAGTTTTAAAAAATAATTATCACTAGTAATACAAAAATTTTAAATTAAGTATTAATATACTAAGCATATTAAGGCCAATATATTTTTTTATTTAAATTGATATTAGAGCTTAGTCATTTGTATTGAATTAACTGTTATTTTTTTGTAATTTATAGAGTTAAAAATTTTAACATCCAAAAATACTTAATACACCAAACAGATATAATCATTGACAAAATAAGGAAAAACTTAATTATATTTACTTTAAAAAATTTATAATGTATAATTTTCGATCTTCAGTTTAAATCAATAAATTATATTTATTTGAATAAATCATATAGCTTCTTCAATAGAAGATTTTTATTTTGTTTAAAATGCTGTTATCCTTTATTTATATTAATTCGTAACAAAAGTAATTTGGAAGAAGTAATAATAATTACAAAATAAGCTTTTTAAACATAGAAAGATAGAAAAATATAGTATTGAACTATATCTTAATATAAATAATATTAGGGAGTGGTGACAGATATTCCAGTATAAGATTGTTTAACAAACTTACTGGTTGATTAACTAACTTGGTTTGCGTTTTTGTTAATAAATTTATATAAGAAAAAATATTTTAAACAAACTAGTTTTTTTTAGTTTTTTGTTACTTAACTTTGATTATTATTAATTATTTTTAATAATTTCATTCATTTATTATTATTAATACTTAAGCTTTTAGAAACTAAAGATTTATTATGCAGAGAAACTATTTTTTTTTATGTTCCATTTTAATTGCTGCTTGTAGGTGTATTTGAAAATTAGCTGTTTAATTATTAAGGAGTATTTGAATGATTGGCTATATTAGGAGATATTGACGTTATATTATTTGAATATGTATTACTTTAAATTTAACTGAACCCGTTATTATTATTATTATTACTATTTTTAGATGATATATAATTTTTATGTTCTAAATTTGTAAATTTTGGAGTTTAATTAGGGAATAAGCTAGAGTTATTTTCGTTTAGAGGATGCTCGTAAGTACTTTTGCTTAATAAATTATATGGATTATTTTTAGAAGGTATTGCCTATGATGAAGCATTAACAGCATTTCTTTTTTCATTAATAACCTATTTTGAAAATTAATCTTGCTGTGAGTATCTTTTATCTTTTAAAGAATATCCTGTCTTTTAACTGTCATACTTTTGCTCTAATTTGCTATTTTTTTTATAAATTTTTATGAGTTCATAATAAGTTTACTATACTTTTTAAAAATTAATTTACAGATTCTCAAAGCTAGAATTTTAGTTAGATTGGTTTTGGTTGTCAGGTTAGAGCTAAAACTTTTTTATTTGAACTCCATGCACTGTTGATTAGGATATTTAAGGGTTTTTACTTGTAGAATTTGAGGATTCTCTTTTTTTCTACTAAGTATATGTCTACCTAAAAGAGTTGCTACCTGCCATTGATATAGAAATTTACTTTTATTTAGTTTAAGACTTTTTAAATTAAATTTAGCATTTTAATGTTTTTGATTAAATTATTTTACTATGCTTGTATTAATGTTATTCTTAAATTTTAGTGATTTTTCATTTATTCCTTCTGCAGTTTTTCTTCTCTCTAACAGTTGATATTTATTTTAGTTTTAATTGTGCTTTTATCTAATTGCTAATTCGTATCTTGGACTATAAGGGCTGATTGTTTTTTTATAATTGCAGTTAATTTTGAATTATGGATTAAATATTTTACCTGAATGCTTTTGCCATATTAACGAATTCTATTGAATCATTCAATGATATTTCTCCTGGAAGTGTATTATTTTAAAACGATGAAATATTATCCTTTCTTGAAGCACTATTCGGTTAAGTAACCTTAGATATACTTTAATCTTGGCTATTAGTTGCATTTTTATTTAATTAATTCTGATAATTTTGCTAGTAGGACTGATCTAAACTATCCTATAAATTATTATTTCCTAATTAAGATTAAACCATCTTAATGACATCCTTTTTATCTAAAATTAAGATTAAAAACTTCAATAAAATTTAATTAGATTTACCTGAAAAAGACCTATCTTATCTTGAACTGCTGCTATTAAATTATATTTTTTTAATAAAACTGCTAGAATTATTGCTAGATATTTAGGCTTCTCTCTTTTTAATTGGAGAAACTCCTATATAATTACAAAAAATACTATATAATCAATTTATCATAATTCTTTATACTTGAAGAATTCAATGAAGTTTGATTGTTATGCTAGCTTTTATATGAATCCTTTTCTATAGAACTATTTTATAAATATTATTTTATATTATTATTTAAACTAGATAATTATATTCTTACTATTTTGATATATCTTATATAATTGAAGATCCTTTTGAGTCCTTTTCAGGCCTTTTCTGCTTAAAAGGGCTATTGATTACAAACCCAAAAATGGACTCCTATGGATCTATGAACTCAGAAGAATCAAAATTATTTTAATCTTAAGGATAAAAGAACTAGACTCTGAAGGGTTGATTGTAATCTATTTTACTGGAAAAATACCAGCAAAGAGGAGCTTTTCCTAATTTTATAATGCAATAGAAATTAGGTATAATCAAAAACAACTATCTATATCTATATTTGAAATAATTTCTATCATTCTTTTTCTTATTTTTTTCTGTTTACGAAAGTATTTTATCAAATTTACTTTTTTAAATTTATGATTGATTGTTTTTATTTATGCATTTCATAAAATACTACTTAAACTATCCAAAAATTAATATGAAATCTTTTATTTTCAAGAAAATCAAAAAACTAACCATTATCATTCACAGGAATAGGACTACTTTTTACGATTTCGAGAATCTCAGGAATAAATCTCATATGCTAATTAAATGATTCAGGAATTTTGTTTATACAAACCTATTTAATTTAATTGAAAATAATCAGTGAAGTGCTTAAATGTTTATTTAAGTAGCATATATCAACTTTTGCTACTTTCTATCACATTATAATTAATGCATCAAAAACTATAATTTGTAAGCTATTTTATCAATATTTATTTTTGTTTATTACTTTTCCATCTATTGGTAATACTCCTGTTAATTCACAGAATAAATCTTGCACCTAATTATTATCGTAAAGAAGCTCGCACAAAAATCTACAAGACGTTTTTCGTAATTCTATTTTATAATGATAATTTGTTAATTATATATTGCTGTTAGATATTATAATTATCTAAATGTAATTTTTAAAACAGGTGATGCTAAACTATAAATTGATTTTCACTATAACGCAAAGCTAATTACTTAAATTTTTATCTTCAATATTTGAAAGGATCTTTAATAAGTCATTTGTTGTAAGAGAATTAAAAATTTCTGTCTGATGAACTTTACTGTCATGAATATGCCTAATATTAATAAAACCACGCTTACTCAATCCAAAATTTATTTTTAGTCAATCAAAATGTTACTCAATGAGTTTAGCCATTGACTCAATAAGCATAGTCTTCTCCTATTCATTATAATCACTCATTTGCAGTCTTTAATCTTGCTATATTATAGTACTTTTCTTTATACTCCAAACTTACTTACTTACTTTTTTAACTAATTTTACTCTGTATTTTTATTTTTTAGTGAATATATTATTTTTTTTCTTGTACTATTATATATCTATTGATTTTCACTAATACTTACTTTGACGAACTGATTTTATTTTTCCAAAAATAAGCAAAGACTATATATTATATTTCATTCATGGTAGGTTAACAATTAATCAATAATTTATTAATTAATTCATGCATACATAAATATATATATTTTTAGAGAAATTTCATTCTTTTTATATATCTAAAATTTTCAAAGTTTTTATTTTATTTAAAAATATTATGAATGTTAAAACAAAATTTCTTGAAAGAAAATTGAGATTTCACTGTCCAATATATTGGTCAAAAAAAGTAATTTAAATACATTTTATATTTTTTAACAAATCCAACAAAAATATCCTAAGTGTAATACTTTACTTTTAATTTTGGAAATTATTGTTTTTAAGATTAAAATACTCAAAGCATTACAAATTAAAAATATTTATCAAAAAAATATTACTTTATTTATAACTTAAAATTAATATACGCTTATCTATTAAAAAATCAAATAAATTTTTTAACAACTACATCAAATTATTTTATTTATTTATTTTGAAATCAAAAAAATTTTTAATTTTGATTATTATAGAATCTGTATAAACTTTTAAGATTTTTAGAATTTTATTATTTTCTTTATTTTATCAAATTGTTTAATATATTCATTATCTCTCGGCTGTTTCTACATTTTCGTCAATTTATTGTACAAATGAATGCTCACTTACTTAGTTACCTTGCTTGTAAAATGTTCCTAGTTTGAAATGAAGTTTATGGTAGATAATTAGAATGATAAATATTAGAGGTACCAACACTAACTGAGTATAGAAAGTTATTTATAAAACTTAAATCATTGTTGAATATGATTTTAAATAAGCTAAAGTCTCTTACGAATCTTTAAAGCTATCTATTGATTAGTAATCTTCATAGAATTAATTTAATATTTCATTTCCAAACAGAGTTTGATAGCTTAAATAAATTGAGGAGGAGTAAAATAAAGCCTGAAAAAATTGAAAAATTCTTGCTATGCATAAATATACTTAGCACACATTAAAGTAGTCAGTTAATCTCTAAAAAATAAAAATTATGTATCCTATCAGTGCTAATATTACAAGATTGCTATAGTAGCTAGGAAATTAAGATTACATCTCTTAAAATTCAGTAATTTTTTCTTTATTGTGTAGCCTTAAAAATTTTTAGCAAAAGAAAGAATTAACTAACAGATTGCAGCTTAAATAGATACTAAACACTAAATAAAATTTCTTTAGCATTATTTTATATTTACTTCTATTGAACTATTTATTTATTCTACTTGTCTCTATTATCCAAAATTTAATAATTGTTGTAATGAAATAATTAATTTAAATTTAATTAACCAAAATTTTTTAGAAATCTAAATACAAACAAACAAGCAAACAAACTAATAAATAACTAAGTAAATAAACAAATTATTAATGAATCATAAATAAATTAATGTGAGAGTGAGCAATATTAAAACAAATTTTAATTTCTTGTAAGAATAAATAAAACAATCAAATATAATTTTCTAAATTTTTAAATCTTCAAATAAAATTATAATTATTTAAAATAAAAATATTTTTAATTACTTGATTTACATCATTTATATTAATACATTTATTTATACATAAATATTCTTATTTATTTATAAAGAATTTTCTCTTATTTTTATATAAAGAATATTCTTATTTATTTTTAAAATCTAATAATATTAAAATTTTTTAAATTGATAAAAATATTTGTCTAAATTTTAAAATATTAAGGATCATTTAATAATATAATTTATATTCGTTTAAAATTAAAATAATTAATTCTTTTTCAGTTTTGATTTTCCTAATCAATTTATAGGTTATTAAAGCAATATATTTAATTAAAGTTTTATCTTAAATTGGTTTTTATTAATTATGTTAGCTTTTAGTAGAGAAATATTGTTAAAAATTGTATATTAATTTTAAATTGTCTTGTTAAATAAAAAATTTTGTTTCGTTTTATTTAAATAGAATAATAATTTATAATTTGTACCATATAAATTTTAACTAAGGAAGGAAAAATTAACTTAAAATTATACTAGATAAACAAAATGTAAATTATTTATTTATTATGAATATTTTAAAAATTGTTATTAGGAATTAAATAAAATTAATCAAAATAATATTAAATTAATAAAATATTTTTTCAGTAAAATTTTTGAAATTAGTATTACTAAAATATTTCAGAAAATTCAAATTTAGTAGAGGAATGAGGAATGATGTTATCAATATAAGAAAAAAACTTAAAAATCCTTTTTGGAGTAGATCATCCAATCAAATTGCAGATTTAAAGGTAGATTTACGAAAGAAGTCTATTTGCAATGAAACCAATTTTTTAATATGTATGCTAATCAATAGCTCTAAATGGAATGTTTTTTTCTAAAGTCTTTGATAAAATTTGATAGCACCAAATTATTATGTGTGTATGATATTTCTAATAAATGCATTCATTAAACAAAGGGAAAACCTTTTTGATTCATTTGCTGTGAATGAATTTAAAGCAAATAGCGAAATAAGAATCTATATATTCGTCAAAAAATCCTCTGTTTAATTTCTAAAAAATAAAAGAAATATATTAAAAAAATTAAAAAACTAGAAACAAAAAAGAAACAAAAAAAAATGGGATCCACCAAAAAGTCTGCTACCAAGTCTGCCTCTCGTGAAAGATCTAGATCTCCTTTAACTAAGACCTCCGCCAAGAAGTCTGCTGCTAACAGATCTACTTCTAAGAGCCCTGTTGCTTAAAAGAGATCTGTTACTCCTACCAAGAAGAGTACTGGTAAGACCTCAACCAAGGCTGAATCTACTAAGAAGTCTACCACCAAGTCTGCCTCCAAGACTCCTACTAAGGCTTCTGCTACTAAGTCTACTTCTAAGGCTTCTGCTAAGAAATCTACTGGTAAGGCTTCTGCTAAAAAAGAGTGAGTTGAATGAATAAGTTTGGTACTGATTCATTCATTGCTTTACTAATTAATTAATTAATCAAATTAATTGTGATATAATCTACTACGAAGGTGTTTTTATAAGGGTGTTCCATTCAAGTGATTTAATATCTCCTTGAATAATATATAAATATGTTAATCTATTATTTTCCATTCTAATAATGTTTAAAGCATATTCATATTTTGTGTATTTTGCGAAGAGATATTAATCTTTTGAATGATTTTAACATTTCTTTTTGGTCTTTTAAAATTTCTATATATCAAATATCAAATTTTACAAATCAAAAGTTATTCGAAGGGAGGGAAAAGTAGAAGATTAGAGAAAAAGCATTAATATCTAAAAAAAGATTTATAAGTGGTATTTTCATTAAACTTAAAAAAAAATAATTTGCTTTTCTGAAAATATAATTTAAATGAAGAAATTCTTAAACATTTTCTTTTATTTTTTAATATATATGTGTCTCTTATAGTTTAAAGTTGCACTTTAGTTAGAAGTCCTTTCTATTTATTTATTAATCCTAAAAGATTTTTGAGAAATCTAAAGTATCTCATAGTAATTTTATTGATTAAATACCATGTTTTACAAAATAACAAAACAAACATAAATCCTAATAATCTGATAAATAAAGTAAAATAAGCAACACAGAAAGTTATTAAAACATAGTAAATTAATTGATTATCAATCAATTAAAAATAAACATAATTTTAGTTAAATTGAAGTTCAGAATTTTTAAATCTTAACTATATTTAGAATTTTAAATTTTTAAGAATCTTCGGTTTCTTATTTATTTTAAAATAATATTTTCCTTTTTCTTAGAGTATTTATGCCATTCTTTTTTTATATTATTGCTTCATTAATTTTCATGCATTTTTCATTCAAATATTCTAAATTATTTTATATTTAATTTTCTAAATCGTATAGAAATTTTTCATTCATTTATTCTAATTATTGATCACCTGTCTTGATTATTTTTCTAATTTAATCTTGAGTAGCTTATTCTATTGCATAGTCTTTTAATTATTTAATAGACCTCTTAGTTGTTAGGATTAACTTTTTATCATCTTTAATTTTATTTAATTCCTAATTTATTTTTAAAATTAATTTATGAATTTTAATTCGTTTTAAATTACTTCGAAAAATAATTCTTCTTTTTCTTAGCACTAAATTAATTCAAAAGACTTTATTTCTTAATCATGATCATTTTATAGTTTTTAATTTTCCTTGGCTGTTTCTAAATTACAGTTGGCTTATAAAAAATCAATTTTATTTGGTAAATTTATATATTAAGTATGTTTTATTTCTTGCTAATCTAAATTTCTTTATCTTTTTGTTTAATAAGAACAAGCATCATTCGAATCATATTAATTTAATGGATTTTAATTTTCTTTATCATACACTTAATCAAAGAATAATACAAGTTTTAAAGAAGATTTAGTATTATTTTATTTTTACATTTTATTAAAATCTATCATGTTCAAAAATAACGAAATAAATTAATTATAATTTATTTTTGAATGATTTTATATTTGAAATAAAAATTATTGTGCCTCTTATATTAAATAAGCTTATTTTTAGTTTAATTCATAAATATTTTGGCAGATATATTATTTGAAATAAAAAATCACTGGCTAATTTATTGGTGCAAGATGATTGATTAATAAAAAATATCATTCTTGAATTAATCAAATTTTATTGATTTGCAAAAAAAAAAATTCCATATCTTTATTAATAAAAAAGATCTTATGTAGTTAATTAAATAATTAATAGATTCATTTAAAAAGAAAGCTAACTTTTGAGTGGCTTAGCATTATTAAAAACCTATATTAATATTTAATAATCAAACTGATTGAAATTGCTAAACTAAAAAGGAATATTGAATTTAATTTGATCAATCGATATGAGTAGATTTAATCCAAATAATTTAAGGCAATTAGATTTAAATTAGATCGATTTTCAGTAGGACACTATTTTTTCAGATGAAGAGTCGTTAGAAGATTTTAAAGTCAAAGCGAAAAAACTTATTAAAAGCGCATTTAATACCCCCACAAGAAGGGAATCTAAATCCATTTTGCATACTGGTAAAAATAGCTCATAAAAGTCTGTTAAATTTAATGAAGTCAAGATAGAAAAAGAAGGAGATAGTTTATATGTTTCAGAAGTAACTTTACCACAAAACTTATCAACAAATCCTGATGAATCAGTCTCATAATTTAATGATTCCAAATATTTTCCATCTTAGTAAAGCTAAAATAGAAAGTAGAAAAAGCTACTAGTCACTTAAAGAGACTCTCTGCTTTCTTCATAAGGTCCATTAAGCACGAGGAGTCAATCAGCTTATTCTTCAATATCTAAAGATTTTTAAAATTGTTAATAGCCTTAAGAATTTAATATAAATTAATAAACTTCTGATAAATCAGTCTCATCTTTAAACAGTTCTTTTGAAGCATCAAGCTATTATTCGATGAACTGTAAAAGCCCTAGCTCTTAAAAATATTCTCTTAAGAGGAGAGCAATGTCTCAACGTTCGTCTCTCTGTGAGTAGGAATATGATGTACATGAGTTCGATGATCCAGTCTATTGTAAACAAAAATAAATTACAGAAAGATGGGAAAATACTCATAATTAAATACTAATATAGGATGTATTAAATAAATACTAATGCAATATAGGTAAGAAAATATTTTATATTTAAAATTTATTAATCATTTTAAATTTATCTAAATTCAAATAAATTATTTTGATATTTTTAGTTTAAATTATATTATTTTAAATATAGATTCGCTTCTCAAATATTAAAAAGTTAAATAGACAAAAAACTTTTAAGACAAATTGTTTCCTCCATGTGCCTATTCTCTAGCAAACAAAGAAACATCATATAATATCAATAAAATCTGCAATATATCATGGAAACCTTTGCATATGATCATAGATATAGATGAAAAAAAAAATATTACTTTAGGATAGTATATTAATAGCAGAGATATTATGACAAATAACTGGCATCACAATAACATGGCAGACATATTAAGCGCACTAGCTGAAGATAAATAAAGAGTTAAGAAATTACTTGACCAAAATTTTTATGAAAATAATGAGAAAGGTTGTTTTGTTGTCAGAATTAATTGCAAGGGAGTATGGAGATATATTCTGTTGGATGATATGGTTCCTATTTTTAGATTAAGCAAAGAACCCGTTTTTTGCTAAAACAAATTCAAAGCTTTAAGGAATATTGATATCTGGCCTTTTATGATAGAAAAAGCTCTAGCATCATATTATTATTGTTATGAAAAATTAGAACACGCTGATATAGGTCAAACGCTATTTGATTTAAGTGGTACATATTTTATAAAAGTTCATAAAAATTTTAATTTAATTTTAGCAAAAATAAAATTTATAAATTACTTTTAAATTATATTTTATTGGGAGTTTGAAAAATTTTTATTTCAAAACAAATAGGTGCTCCTTATGAAGAATTAAACCTGAAAGAAGAGCAGCTTATGATAGCAGCTGTAGAAAAAGCCAATTAAATGAATTGGATTACAATGGTCAAAGCAATCTCAGATGATAAAAATATTTAATAGCTAATTCCTATTTATAGACTTTACACTATACATTACGTTCAAACAAAAAAGAGAGTTAAACTCCTAGTTGTAGAACTTAAATCAAGAGATGATAATGGATACTTAAAATACTGTACTTACATTAAAGATAATTGGGATATAATGCCTCCAGATTTTTAAGAATACGCCTTGTAGCAAGCTTAAAATGACCACAAAGTATTTATTACTTATGAAGAGCTGGTAAATAGATTCGACAAGCTTGTAGTAAGCAAAATTCATGATGATTATAATTATGTCTGTACAAGAATAAAACAATCAAAATAACATACTGCATCTATGTTTAAGTTTTATCTTTAAAATTCATCATTATTTTATCTCTAAGTGAGTTAATTTGATAAAAGAAAAATGACAAACTCTTATAAATATTTACCTTGTAGAGTTATTTTGTCTAAGTATGAACCAGAGTAATAGTAATTTGTGTATAGATAAGGATTTTACTAAGTAGGAAGAGATATTAGCTAAGAATTTAATTGTGAAGGAGGTGAATACTTAGTATCTGTATTATTTGAAACCAATGATGAGTAAGCTTTATATGAGGCAACTCTTAGTTATTATGGTGATCAAAAAATATGCTTTGATAGAGTCTCTTTCAGATAAAATTAACAAATATTTGAGCAACAATTTTCTTCTTATGCTAAAAATTAAATCAAAAGAAAGCTTAGGTTAGGTAAAGCTAAGCACATAGATAATAGTTCATAGTATTATTATTAAGCTCCTACTACAACTCAGTAACTAGAAAAAATGGTTATGTTAGATTAATACACAGGTGTGGTTATAGAAGTATATAATAATAGCTAATTAGTAAGCCTAAATTTTGCAAAAAATATGAGTGAAGTTGATTAAAACTAGCTAACTTACATTCACAATAGTCTGTAGGAAGAAAAAGAAAGGCAGGAATAAGAAGATAATAATTTAAAAAATCCTCTTAATGCAAAAAAATCTAATAAGAATAATTCTCAGATTAAGTAATTCTAGGTTTAATCTGGTTAAGATTAAACTTTTATTTACACAATAAATAATTATCCTTTTTCAATAATTTCGAAACTAAAATAAAATTTAAAGTAAATTTTTAGCATTATTTTATTTAGATTTATTTATTTAAGCATTAATAAAATTTATTCACATTATTTTTTTTATTTTTAAAAATATATAAAATTCACTTTAAAGTGAAAACTAATTAATTAATTAATTTTTTTAGGATGTATTATAATACTAAGACAGAAGATATAAAATAGATAATTTGAACTTTAATATTTGTCTATTCAGACAGTAGGAGAGGTAGAGTAATTAATACTTAAATAAGTAGAATAATATTAGAAATACTAAATAAATAAATCAATCAATAAAATAAATAAAAAATTCTTTATAATTAAAAATCTTTCAATTTGTAAATATTTATTAATTTATATAATATATGTATGTAATATAGATAAGCGTCTACTATTTTCAGCTTCAAACTAAATATTAATTTTTTTAAAATAAAAGTAATTAATATCTTTAATACATATAATATATAGAATAACAATTAGAAATATTAAATAAACCAATAAATATAAATAATTAAAATCTTTTTTGAAATTATATAAATTTATTTAATAACATAATATGTATGATATAGATATATGTTCAAACTTTGAATTTGAAAATATAAAATATTTTCATCTTCAACTCTATATTAAAATTTTTAATGATAAAAGTAATCAACCTCTTGAATAAGTTGAATGATTAGAATTATTAAATCAATCAATTTAAAAAATAAAAATTTCTTTGTTACTAAAAATCTTTAAATTTGTAAATATTGTTTAATTTATATAATATGTGTAATATAGATAAGTGTCTACTGTTTTCAGCTTCAAAAAAATATTATTTTTTTAAAGATAAGAACAATTAATATATCGAATAAGTAGAGTAACAATTAGAAATATCAAATAGATCAATGAGTTAGCATAAAAAATATTTAATCATTAAAAATCTTTGAATATGTAAATATTTATTAATTTATATTATATGTGCAATATAGATAAGTGTCTACTATTTTCAGCTTCAACTAAATATTAAATTTTTTAAAGATAAATTAATCAGAATTTTTGTATAAGATATAAATATTATTTATTATCTTTTTAAGATTATTTATTCTTTAATTTTCAATTTTCAAATATTTTACAATTATGAATTCTTTAATTCCTTAAGTAGAATTTTAAGAAGGAGAAGAGGTTAAATATAAAGCTGATTAAATTCCTTTAAAAATTACTAGCAATGTAACAGAAAATTTTGTCATATTTAATGATGGAGTGCTTTGCATTACTAATTAAAGAGTTGTTTTTGCAAACATCGATCAAAAAATTTTCTAACTTGAATATAAAAATGTAGTCTCTCACGGAATCTAAGATAAAAATCTAGTTTGTTACTTAAATGGAGGCGAATCTCAAGAAAATAATGACGAAGAAGAAGATGGAGATTAATAAGATGAAGAAGAAAAATAATATTTTGCATTTTTAGCTAATTCTAAAAATGAATTAATTAATTTATAAGGAGATTATGAAGTAAGATTTTCCTTTGAAAAGAATTTGAATGCTGATATAAATAGTGCATTTAGTATTTTTTCAGAATGTTCTGCTTTGAATCCTGATGCAGACGAAGACGAATCTCATGTAGCAAATTTAATGGGAGGAATGATGGGTTTTGATTTTGATTCTATGGTTACAGCAAAAGATATAGATGAAAATGGAAATCTTATTTCTAATAAATAAGGTTTTGGAGAAAACGATGGAGAAGATGATGAAGAAGAAGAATATACTGATGATGAAGATGAAGAAAATTAATAGGAAATTTAAGAATAGGATTAAAATTAATAAAATAAAAATAGTGAAAAACAAAATAATCAAGAAAATATGGATATAGAGTGAAGCTTCTTAATTAAGTTTTATGCATTATTAATCTATAATAATAATAAATATAGTTTGGTTAATAATTATAAAAATTTGTTGAAAATAATTAGTCATTAGTAAACAATTACCTATGTTTAGCATTTTAATTAAATTATCTATTTTTTTAAAAAAAATATTTTCATGTCGACTGTTTAATTTAATTTTTGAAATCTATATTTGATTCTATTAGTAGCTAATCCTATTAATAATTTAATAAATATTGTGATCAATTTTTATCTAGTGGAGATAAAATTTTTAAAAACTATTTTTTAAAGATGACTAATACAAACTAATTATCAAATATAAGCTATCTTAAATTCTTGTATTTTAGTTTATTTTAATTAAGGCCACATTTTTAATTAAAAGTTTTATAAAAATAATTTTTATTTTAAAGAAAAAAGTTTTTATTATAGGTAATTAATAATATATTTGACTTGAAGGTATTTAAAAATATATATTATAAAAAAAGATTTTCTTATTTTAGAATAAATAATTTTAGAAATAAAAGAAAATCTATTTTAACTTTTTTATATTATATTATTTTAACAATTATTTTATAAATTATTATTAAAATATGAACCTTAAAATGTAAGTTAAGCTACTCAAAAATTATTTTAAAACTGAATACTCGATATAATCTTTTTAAAATTCTTATATCATACTATTAAAGAACGTAATACAGGTTAAACGCGTTAGTTTTTGTAATCGTTTGTTTCGTAACTTAGGTAAAATACCTTAAAAGCTTAATTATCTAACTCTCTAAAAATTGGCTAACAGATTGAATAGGATTTATTAGCTAAATCAGGTTGATTAATTACTTCGATATCAAGTTTCATCAGATTGTATTACTGTATTTTGGTGCATTTCTTTAGAAGTTATAAATTTTCATCTAATCCTCCAAAAATATATATCTAATCATTAACTTCTATAATAGTTGATAAAAAGGATTGACTTACACATTAATTCAATTGAGGCATTTATATCCATTAATCCAAATCAGGGAAATAGAATTCAAACAACGATTCAGCTAAAATCCTGGGTGTTTTTGATTAGTTTCGCTTTTTCAATTAATAAAATAATAAACTTAATAATTTTTCTTTATAATATAATTTAATTTACTTGATCTGTTGAGTTAGAGTCAAATTATATTCCACCAAACTTGACAATTATTTTATCTTACCAAGAGCATACTGAAGCATGAGATGTCTTCTAAAGCAAATTACTTATAGGTATAGCATTGTGCTAATTAACCTTTTAGAGTGATATT
This sequence comes from Tetrahymena thermophila SB210, assembly GCF_000189635.1. Taxonomy (NCBI): domain Eukaryota; phylum Ciliophora; class Oligohymenophorea; order Hymenostomatida; family Tetrahymenidae; genus Tetrahymena; species Tetrahymena thermophila. Next base: position 41,471 of record NW_002476236.1, read on the forward strand.
TTTTCACATTTAGCCAAACTTCCTTCTTAATAATTATAGCCTCCAATGATATAAAGATAATTTTAAAAACAACATAAACCAAAACTGTGTCTAAGAGTAAGCAAACTACTAACCTTTTTTAAAGTTTTTTAATCTAGATCAAGCAAATATACTGATTTATATTACTCCTCGTTTTCAGAATTAATATTTTTTTGATCATAGCCTCCAATTAAATAAATATTATCATCACTAGCCAGTATAGATCTGTTACCATAATAAATATTAAAAGATATATTATCTAATACAATCTTTGTAATCTATGGATTTGTTTTAGAAGTATCTACATAATAAAAGTTTTTAGTATTAGGTTCAAAATAGAAGAGCCAGTTCTTTTTAGAGTTTAGAGGGGCTCTCTGCTTTTTTTACACCATAAGCTTCTTTTTTAATTCATTTTTTTCTGATGGAATATAAATCAAATTTTTTAGTTCCTGCTAAAATGAGCCTAAAAAGCGCAAGACCACATCATCATCTATTACTCCTTCAAATCTTTTTGTATATTGATGAATTTTTAGAAACATAATATAAAAGTAACTTTGGTCTAATATTCAAAATTTTTTAATGGAAATTTAATTTTTGCTAAATTTATTTAAATGATAATTAATGTTAATGTTACTTTTTTGTTGTACGCTCATCAAAAAGTTACTCCAAGCGAGCTTTTTAAAACGATGTCTAATATGGTATATCAATAATACTAGTAAGTTTAATCGTTTCCAGCTAATCCACTGAGTTTAATTTAGAAATAAAATCATCTGTTTCAGTTATTTTTGTTTATATTTCGTTATAGACATCTTTTATTTTATCTTTTATAGGTTTTTCGTAATCATCTACAAGCTGTTCAATAAAATGATCAAATTCTTAATTAATCATTCTCCTAATTTCTTGTAACTCTTTTACAATATTATTAATTGGTAATTCTGTATTTTCCATATTTTAAATCTCTGAAGAAGCTCTATCTTTAAAAAATTTAAGATCTTCTCTAACTCTCAAAAGAATCTTTTCAACAGTATTTTTTTGATCATCAAATGTAACAATAGTATTGTTTGGTTCTGGTTCATTTTCTACTTTATACTTCTAATGGAATTATAAGTGATTTTTGTGGCATTCGTCACACAATTCTTTGAAGTTGCTACATATTGGGTGTAAGCAAATCCATCTAATCTATCTTCCTTGTTATTTACAAGTATTTGTTCCTGTACAAACTGGCATTGATTTAACTATTAAGTATATTTTTATGATGATATATTTTTATGTTTTTTTTATTTATCAATAAATAAATCAATTAATCAATAAAAAATAAATAACTAAAAACATATTGAAATTAAATTACTATAAAAGTTAAGAAGACCTATTTTTTATTTACAATGAATAAATTATATAAATAAATAGTTAAATATATGCAAAATAAATATTTATTAAATTAATATAAGTGTTTATTAATATAGTGATATAATTTCAGTCATTTTTAGTTATTAACTGGCTTTTTACAGTCAATATTTTTAAATTATTTACAAATTAAATAATATATTTTAAAGATCGATTATTTTTTTTAATAATTTGGTAAAAAGGTATATTCGCTAATATTATCATGAGTTTAATTTTTTTTTGTTTGTTTGTTAATTAATTTAAATCATAATCAAATATCAAAATACCTTAAAAATGGTTTTAAAGTATGATTTTTAAAATCTAAATTATCTTATGCGAGAAAGTAAATTCTTTTTTTCTTAGAATTAGATGTTTCTTTTAATAAAGGCTGAAACATAGAATAACAAGGGTCAAAAACGCTAGATGATTTTGATATTTCTATGTCCAGACTCTCAACATTGTAAGCTTTAATTTTAATTAAGCTGTTTGTTGTAATAACTTTATCTTCATTCTTAGAAGTGCTTTTTTTTTTTATTTTATCAAGAGTAATTCCTCCAAAAATAATAATTTAGCCGTTGATTTCAATCGAATTTGATAGAAAAGTGCAAGGATAATTTAATGTTTACATTTAAACCCAAAAATCTTAATCTGGAAGATAAAACTCTGTCAAATAATCAGATAAAACAATCTACTATTCTTATTTACCCTATTAATAAAAATATTTTTTAAATAATTAATTATTATATTTTAAATTTATATATTTTCTTTTTATTTTTGCTTTAATATTTCAAATCGCTATTATATTTTAATAATAATTATTATCATTTACTATCTAACTCATAAAGATTTTCTAAATTATCTTTAGTTAAATGTAATTCTAGTTAGAAAATCAAAAAATATTTTTGTATTAAAAATCCATAACTCATATTTATTTATATTTTAGATTAATTATAATGGCTTACATTAGTAGCTTAAAAGCTCTGGTCGTGTAAAATACCTCCATACTTAACTAAAATGCTATTCCTCCAGCTACATACTGTAAGGTAGCATGATCTTTTTTAAAGATTATTAATTGGAATAGAGCTATTATATGCTTCGTTATCCAATGGAATCTTCTCACATTTCGCTAAACTTCCTTCAATATAATTATATCCACCAACTACATATAAATAATTTTATAATTGGCACAAGCCAAATGAATGTCTTAGAGTTATCAAAGAACTAACTTTTGAAAGAGTTAATCTTTCCAAATTGAGTTTGTAAACATATTTGTATTACTATTCATTTTCTAAGTTAATTTATTTTGGATCATAACCTCCTACAAGATAGATTTAATTATCTTTAGCTAGAATAGACCTATTCCCTGGTGAAATTAGAAAGTCTATTGCTAAGGTATGTGTCTTAAATGTTGGATTTGAGTCTTAAACATTTAAGTAGTGAAAATTTTTAGTATAAGGCTCAAAATAGAAAAGCCAATTTTTGCATTATTATGAATTATCTATTTATTTTTTAATATTTTATTTTTGTGTTTATATATTTGATGGCTTTAATATAATTTATTCTATGTCTTTTCTAACTGAAGATATTATCCTCAAAACTACATCCTCATCTATTTTTCTTTCATCACTTTTTTTAGTTAAAAATTTATTATTCAATTATAAATTTAATAACTTATTTATTTAGCTATTTAGTTCTTTGTTTAGTTTTTTAATTGATTCTTTGCAAAATCAATAATAGAAATTTATTAAAATACTAATATATTTCGCGTTTTTTGCATGCTTAAATATGACATTTTTTTGAAATTTTTATTGATATTTTGATATTTTTGGGAAAATTGAATTTATAAAGTATTTATATTACTTTTTAATTGCTAATTCATCCAATACTTGTTCCATTCTCGATCTTTGTATTTATGTCTAATACTCTAAGTCAAATATAATAACGTCTCTCATTGATTATAACTAAGTTTCTGGATTACTAAGCATATTTTAATATTCTAAAGTTTCAGTAATCTTGGTTGTAACTTCTTCATGTATTGCCCTCAACATATCTCTCTTTTTTAAATGCGATTCTTCTTGTAACTTATCTATCAAATCATCAAATAATTTTATAATTGCATCTTTCACTGAAGTCAATTCTTAGACAATTGGTAAAGGTGGTGACTCTTGCTTAGCAAAAGATTATATTTCTTAATTTATTTTTTCTCTTATTGCTTATAACTCACTCTATACCTTAATAAGAATTTTATTGACATTATCTTTTTGCTATTCTAGTCTATTTAGTGGATTTTAAAAATCTGCTTCCTAAAATAATTTGTTTTATTTATGAAATTCTATATGAATAGGGTAGCAAGAATCGCACATTTCTAAAAATGAATTACAGAGTGGATGTAAACATATCCACTTAACTGCTCTTCTAAGCTATTTGCACTCTAATTATTGATGGCAGTTATTATTAACTTTATCTATTGCTGTTTATGACATTTGAACCGTTTTTATATTTAAATAAACTTATTTAACTTACAACTTTTAATGTAAAAATTAATAAAAATTATCTTAAAAAATATCTTTAAATGCGTATAAATTATTCAAATAATTAATTATTAATAATATATAATTTCTTCTATGTAGGATTAAATAAATTTAATATAAATAATTTTAATTAATGATCAAAATTTACAATTTTATTTATTTTAAAAAAACTTAATTCTAGCTTGTTCTTTGTTCAATTATAAGATTGACCTGATATTCGTTTATATTAATTCTTTTTCATTTATTTTTATCAATTTATCGTAATTATAAATTAATTAATTATTAAACTTCAAACTATATTTATTTATTTACTTATTTTAAATAAATTTAACTTAAAAAATGTTTATTTTAATTTTCATAATTTATGAAATCTTTAAATCAATTTGTAGGCTTTAAATATGCTAGTTTAATAAAATTATTTTTCATGCTTTATAAATTAATTTTTAATATTAACTAAAGAGTTTATTAAACTAAACAAAAGAAAACTACAGATGTCAATATAAAGTTTAAATTCGATTTGATAAATTGTATCAACTCGAAATAGATGATTAATGTATTAATTTGTGTTTATTTAAAAGATTTAAATTTAATAAATTGAAAAAAAATATATCTATTTGAGGTATAAAATTTAATTTCTCTAAAATCCATCTTTCATTCGGAAAATATTATATTACTAAATAAATTGGAAGGTATTTTATTATAAAATGTAATAATTTTTTCAACTATTTTGAGACTTTAAACTTTTAAAAGAACCAAATTATAAATATTTTTATTAAAAGTTATTCTTGAATTCATAAAATATAAATTTTTTCTATGAAAAAGGAAAGAGTAATTAAGAATTGTAACAAGAAATTGAGTAACAAAATGAAGAAAGTAAAAATTCTGATAGATTTCTATCAAGATATCAAAATTGATTAATAGAAGAGGTAATAGAAAAAAAATAGAACGAAAATATAAAAAGAAGTTTAATAATACTATTAAATAGAAAAAAAGAAAAAATAATATATAAAATATTAAACCAATATTTAAAGTTTTTTAATTACCAAGAATTACTGCATTAAATATTAGACATAGTCAATTTTACATACAAATTTGGAATTGTTAAAAAAATAATAATAATAAAAAGTAATCAAAATCATCATAAGATTATAATAATTAATTCAATATCAAATATAAGATTTAAATACATTTAGTTTATTTTTATCTATTTAGTTTTAGTTAAATCATATGATTGCTGAGGAAATTAGGCAGCCTTAAAATGGTGATTAACATTAAGAAGATATCCAAAATGATGAAATATTTCCTGAGAGTTAGTCAACTTAGGCTTGGTAAAGTTCTAAGTGTGCTTTATCAACCTCAAACGGTAGCACATACTAAATACCTTAAAAAAAAGATAAACAAGAAGAATAATATAATAAAAATAAAATGATTTCTTATTAGATGATTCCAAAGTAGCAACTAAAGCCATTTAATTTATTTTATTTAAGAGGAGAACTATTTATAGATTTAAATTTTAATGAATTTTCAAGAATTTCGAACTTAAACTACTTCAAATAAGTTCGTAGTGCAACATATGTTAAGGAATATGGCTTTTTATATGTAGATTATTTAATAGACTCGAAGTAATTCGATGACCATTAAAGAGTAGCTAAGCTTCTAAAAAACTATAATGATGAAGATATATATGATTTAGGAGAAAAAATAGAAAAGCATGAAATAGTCCAATAAAAACACTCAGAAGTTAAATCGCAAATTATGAAATATACAAGTATAAATAATATAACTTCATAGCTTATTGCAGCAAAGAGATAAGAATTTATGCTGCTTAGAAAGGAAGTATTAAGTCATCTGCCAAAAGATAAATACTATATGTTTGTAGATTACAGCTTTGATTACTTTGACATGACTTTTAAGATGATTGGAAATGGTATGAATTAGTCATTTCTAAAACTCTTAGGATGTGATTTTAAAAGTATGTAAGATATATTGATGCGTAAAGGGATTCTTGATTTTGTAGAATCAAAATCTAAGTGGAAACTATTAAAAAGAATTGTAGATAACCTTAAATTAAGAGTAGAAACTAAACTTCACTATGAAGATAGAATAGAAATGATAACATTAGACGATATTTTAATAGATGCTAATTTCTCCTCTGACCTATATAATTGTTAAGCTAATAGAATCTTTGAAAACTTTTTTCATCCAGATTACAAAGATTACTTAATAGATAAGGGTTTTCTAGTTTTTGAGCTGCATATTACTGATTTTCATATCCTTAAAATCAATAGTATAAGATAAAAATACATTGAAGAATATGGAAAAACAGGTAATTATGAAAATATTTAGCCTCAATTTGATAATCTTTACAGACCACACTTGTTAAGTAACAACAAAAACGATACCGAATTCGATGAAAAATCCTATGAAATGGAAATAGAATAAAATTAAAGCTTCACAGACAGTGAAATTTAGAAAAAAAATTAATGTTAAAATGTAGAACTAACTTAGAATTCTCAATCAAACTTTATTCAAGAGCTAGTAACAGATATTCCCTACACAATTCAAAGCCAATACTTTTTAGATAAATTTTATAATTAAAATAAACCTCTCCCTAAAAAACAATCAGATCTATAAGATAAATTTCCAACTAAAACATGCAAATACCGTGTAATTAATTAATAAAGTTGATGCATATATTCATAAATAATTAAATCAACTACCTATTCAATTACTTTATAAATAAATAATTAATTAATTAATTAAACCTTTTTAAAGATTTATTTTTTAAATATGAATTAATAAAATCAATGAATATAGAGAGGTTTCTTATTTTCTAAATCTCCTTTATTCTATAATTATTTCAATTTTTATTATATGAGGTCTTTTAATGTTGTAATAAATCTAAAATTAGTTTATCCTCCTAATATTAATAGTTTTAAATGTTATTTTAAAATTATAAAATTATAAAATTTATGTTTTTTGTTTCTTTTTTAAATAAGAAAAGTGATTTATCAAATTTTTATTCTTATACTGTTTAAATATTTTCAAAAATAATTAAGGAGATTTCATTTAATTTTATAAAATTAATTATTTACAACTTTTAAGTAACATAAATTATAGTCGAATAAAATATTGAATATTTATTATTAAGAAGCTATAATTATTAATTTTATGTTTTCTTTATAAAATAAATTAGTTTTTGTAATTCTTACAAAAAATGAAACAAATATATTTTAGAAACATCAACTAATATTAACAGTTTCTTCTATTTCTTATTCTCTCTTAGAAGGTATGAGGAATTCCCAAAATTTATCTTCTGAAAGCTTAGGATAGACAATAACTTCTAAATTTTTCTTAACATTTCTGTTAGATTTTTGCCCAATTAAGGTACCTTAGAAATTAAATGAGAAATTAAAGAATAATTTTATAAAAATTTATTTATTACTGATGATAGCTGGAGATGGAATTGATCTTACAAATTAAAGATGTTTGGCACCTTGATTAACGCATTAGAATACATCTTTAGGTAAAGGACAGTTAATCATAGCACCTTACATAAGTGGAGATGAAGTAATAATATTAACTTATAATTCTCTAGCTACTTTAAGTAAGAATTATTCTTGCACTTCTCCTTTTTCATTTTCATAATTTTACCATTTTTCAGAAAAACTTTCAGGCATCATCACATTAACCTTATTACAAAAAATAATAACTTTTATAAAGAAAAACCTTTTTAATTATTTTACTGGCAATTATATGTAACGTAAACCATGGTTTTTACCACCTACTTTTTCTGCTAATTTAACAACTTTTTACAAATTTAAATGTATATTTTTTTCATCTTAACGTGAGCGGAAAGCTAACCAGGTTGCTAATCCGTAATTTCTAATTTTATTTTCTTGTATTTTTTTTTCAAACAGCTCAAAAACTAAAGATAGTTTTTCAAAGAATTTATCTTCACCAATTAAAGGCATTTAGACTTCAGAAGCATTTTATAAATAATATAAATCTAAAGTTTCAACACCCAAGTTGTCAAGACTTTGATCAATGTTTTAAGACAAATAATTAGGGTTCATGCAATGACAAGCTCCAATAATATCCTCTTCAGTAATTAACTTTTTCTAAATCAAATTGTTTATAAGAACAGTACTAGGAATACCTTAATCGGCATCATCAACCAAAAAACCACCTTTAGAAGCTAAGAAATACTAATCTCTAGTAATTTTATTTTAATTTTTGAGATATCTGAGAGCAGCACCTATTGATCTTTCTGATTTTTAGTATCTAAAATTTAATGCTGTATCAATAACATTAATACCACCAGAATTAACTGAGTCTATTAAGGCATTAAACATCTAATTTATAAATTTAATATATAAATTTGTTAATTTTACTATTTTAAAAATATTTAGTAATTCTATTATATATTTATTTGCTTTTAAATATTGAATATTCCAGAAAATTTCGAGTGATTGAAATACTTTCACAACAAGAATTAGTAAATAAATTTGATTTTTGAATTGTATTTTTTAGAATCTTTGATTTTAGTGATGCAAAATCTAATATAAATATCTAAAACTTTTGATAATTACCTTCATATCATCTTCTTTATCAGGAGTACCCTAATAGCTTCCAAAACCTATACTGCTTAAAGTTAGATCGCTCTTAAAGGGAGTGCTAAAATTAGTTGGGTCAACTTTATTATTATATTAATGATTTATTTTTATATTTAAAGATAATGTATTTAAAAAGAAATATTTTACCAGAATCTTTTTTCAATTCTGAATATTTTTTAGTTCCTTCTGCTGTAGCGTATCCTACCAATTTATCAGTGTATTTAACTTTATACAATTATTCAAAATCTGATTTTCTCTAAATTAAATTGTGTTCGCTTTAAATATCAATAGTGTGGCCTTTTAATGAGAAGCATTGCTTTACTTTATTTGATAACTATATGCTGCTTGAGCTTGTAAATTTGGTGAAAATGTTTTTATACATCCTTAAGAAAATTTGTATGTTATTTGTTGCTTGATGGAACTGTTTAATAAGAGGAATTTAGCTGTTAATTACAAATTTTTCAATATCGTGAATTATTAAATAATTAATTATTTTGATTTTTTTATTTTTGATAGTATCTATAATTATGTAAAGATTTAATCTAGAAAAGTATCATTTACATTGCATATTATTTTTTACATTAATTTGTTTGTTTTTTTGTTAATAAATGCGATATTGGTTATCCTCTATAAATTATATTTTTTGATTTTGCAAAAAAGTATGCGCGAAACTCCTTAAATTTTAAATAAAAAAATAGATACATCTTTCGTTTAAATCCAATAAGCTTTATATAGCAAATATTAATTTATAAAAAAATATCTCTAAATAGAAACCATTAATTAAATTATAATATAATATCTTATTTATTATGGCTGATAAAAAGGTTAATCCAAAATCTAGAGAATAAAGTAAAAGATTAAAGTCAAACTCATAAAAATAAAATTAAAATGGCAAATAATAAAAGAATGAAGAAGGAGATGATGGCTTATTTGGCTAAAAATAAGGAAAAGCACAAGTAGAAGGAAATTAATTTCAATAATTTTATGATTACTCTACTCTAGAATTAAAAGATGATTACAGAGAAAGACCTATTTTGATATGTCCAGATGGAATAATATTTTTAGAAACTTTTAATCCTCTTTACAGGGTTGCCTATTAATTTTTAATTTCTATTGGAGAGCCTGTGTAAAGACCTCTCTCAATGCATAAATTTACCTTGACTAAGTATTCACTTTATACTGCGATGGTTTTATAGTATGAACCTAAAGATATAATTCTGTGTCTCGAAAAGCTTAGTAAGAACAAAAAAATTCCTAAAGAAGTAGAAAGATATATTACTGAAAATACATAAAACTATGGAGCTGCTAGACTATTTTTAGACGACAGTAGTTATTACTTAGATATAGATTCTTAGGTATGGACAAGTATAATAGAAAGAAATCCACATATAAAAGACCTAGTTTCACAAACATAATTTAACTTTGATAATATTATAAACTAAAATAAAGAATTGAGGGATATTTAAAAAGATCTGCAAAGCTTCTTTTAAAATATAAAAACAGAAAACAATTAATAATCTTCAAAAAAAAACTAGAAAATGATTGTTGAAGATGAGCAAGATGATGGAATTCCAGATAAAAAAAATAAATTAATGAAAAACGGTGATAGCAGTATTGCTAATTATGATGACGAAGATGAAGAAGATTCTGATGATGGTGATGATGATTTTGTTTATAATTTCATAATGAATAATAAAACAAAACGGTCTTTTAAACGTATTTAAATTATTGGAGATCATTTTGAGGTTACTAAAGCTGTTATTAACTGTAGTGTTCCTCTGATTTAAGAATATGATTTCGAAAACAAAAGCTTCAAATAACTAGAAATTGAATTAAAGCCAAAAATAAAGGTGAGATATTACCAAGAAAGAGCTTTAAAAAATATATTTATATAGAAGAAAGCTCGTTCTGGATTGATAATTCTTCCTTGTGGTGCAGGGAAAACAATTGTTGGAGTTATTGCTATCGAAAGGATAAAATAAAGTACAGTAATTATTTGTGACTCTGATGTTTCTGTGGATTAATGGAGAGATGAACTTGAGAGATGGACTACAATTAATAAAAACAAAATAGTTAGATTAACTGGTAGAATAGTGGATGAATGGCCTACTAGAACTACAGATGAGCCTATTATTGTGATTACAACATATTATATGCTTGTAAAAAAGCGTGAAGATCTTCCTCCAACTTAAATTGCTTAAAAGAGCAAAAAGAGATAATACATAGACTCAATGAAGGAAAGAAAATGGGGAGTTTGTGTGATTGATGAAGTGCATAAATTGCCAGCAAATACTTTTTAAAATGTACTTAAGCAGTATAAATTCCACTTTAAACTAGGTCTCACTGCTACTCCTTACAGAGAAGATGAAAAGATTATTAATTTATTTTATATGATAGGACCTAAGTTGTATGAAGAAAATTGGTATGATTTAGTTAGTTAAGGATTTTTAGCTAAACCCTACTGTGTAGAAATTAGATGTGAAATGTCGTAGCTCTGGATGAGCGAGTATAATAAGAAAGATTTAAAGACAGGTAAAAATTACTACAGAGGGCCATAAAGAGAGTTAATACATACAAGTAACCCAAGAAAATTTAAGACTCTTGAGTATCTCATAAAAGTTCATGAAGAAAGAGGAGATAAAATTCTAGTTTTTTGTGATAGACCAATGATAATAGATTATTATGGAAATATTTTAAAATATCCAGTTATATATGGAGATGTATCACAAGATGAGAGAAAGAAAATATTTAATCTATTTAAAGTTTCAAACTAGATAAATACAATATTTCTTTCCAGAGTTGGAGATACAGCAATAGATTTGCCTCAGGCTAACGTTGGTATCTAAATTGGAATGCATTTTAAAAGTAGGAGATAAGAAGTTTAGAGGTTAGGTAGAATCATGAGAGCTAAAGAAAACTATGATGGTTAATATAATGCTTTTTGGTATACATTAGTTTCAAAAGGAACTGATGAAACTTCCTACTGTTTAGCAAGGCAAAAATGTTTAATAAATTAAGGTTTCAAATATGAAATTATTGATGAAAAAGATTTACCATATAGTTAAAATCCTTAAAAGTTTAAGTGGATGTCTTAATTAGATGAGTCAGATTATCTTTACACATTATTAATGAATTCTGAACAAAATCAGCAAAATGGCAAAATGTCAAGTGAAGAAGAAAGCTCGAGTGGTGATAGCTCAGGATCAGATTCTGAAGAATCAGAAGGACATTTTAATATCACTACAAAAGCTGCAAACCCTTTATAAAATCTAGCACTTTACAAAGAAACATAGCTTAATAAATACTGAATTTTAATTTGGTAATTAAATTAAGACAATATTATTTAGCTATGTTATATCTAATATTGTTAAAAAATTTGTTGGTTTTCAAATAATTACTAATTCTATATATTTATTTAAAATTTTATCAAAAATATAACTACAATTTTTAAACTATGATATTATTAAAGTAAATATTTATAATTTTAGAAAAACGAAAATATGTATTTATTTGCATTTATGTTTATTTTAACTTTTACAAATCAGGTTTAAAATATTTTACTTTGTTCAAACATCTCATAAATAAGAAAGATTACAAATATTTTTGTTATGTAAGAAATTTTAAAAATATTAACAATAAAATTAGTAAAGTTATTATTTGGTTAATTAATTATCATTGATTTGTAACAAGTTTTAAACATTTCTTATGAAAGAGTATAAATTTTTTTCTTATGTAAAAATATTAACAATAAAATTAGTAAAGATATTATTTGGTTAATTAATTATCATTGATTTGAAACAAGGTTTACAAACTAAGTTTAATAAATTTTACTTTGTTCAAAGATTTATTATGAAAGAGTATAAATATTTTTGTTATGTAAGAAATTTTAAAAATATTAACAATAAAATTAGTAAAGATATTAATTGATTAATTAATTCATTATCATTGATTTGAAGAAAGGTTTACAAATCAGGTTTAAAATATTTTAGTTTGTTCAAACATCTCATAAATAAATAAATAAGAAAGATTATAAATATTTTTGTTATGTAAGAAAATTTTAAAAATATTAATAATAAAATTAGTAAAGTTATTATTTGATTAATTAATTATTTATTTTTAATTTGAAACAAGGACAAGATCACATTTTTATAATATTAATTATTTTTTATTAATAAATACACACCAATTCTATCAGATTTAATCATTTGTAACAATGTCATTAAATATTTGCTAGGAAATTAGCTATTCTATTTATTCAAAAAATGTCTTACCCTTCATCACAGAAATATTTCTATTAGATGTAAATATTCTATAAGTAAGTTCATTATCACTTGTTATTATTAGAGAAGATCTAGCTTAATTATCGTTTAAACACATAACATGATCCACAATAAAATCATCTGAGCTTTTAAACTGAGTATTTTTACAATTAATTACTTAAATTTTACTATCACATATCTTAGTATGCATTTAATCAAAAATTAGAATCAGTGTTCTCAATCCTAGAATTTCTTTAAGATGAAAAGATAATTAGAATATTTTTTATTCAGCAATTGCTCTTTGCTTATTTATACAATTTTTCCTTATACTAGAGTTCATAAAAAGCAAATTGTTGCCATCTATAACAACATCAGTAAATTTTTCATTAAAATTCTCTGTAATATTAAAATCATTCAAAGATTATATTTCTGAATATGTGATCTGTTTTATTTTGTGATGACATAATAATTGTATTTCAAAACGAGATTTATCAAGATCACCACTGTTTTTCTTTAAAATTTATATTATTTTTTTTAATGTTGCAGAACTTAACCATCCTTCTAAAGCTAAAGTCTAAAGCTACTCTTTAAAAACTTATTAATCATTTAAGCATGTTTATTTATTTAGATTAATTAGTAAAAGTGCTTTTTACACATCTCCATCAGCTTCTTTCAGGTGTTTTATAATTAAATGTTTACAAATTTTGTGTTTATAGTTCTTTTATATGATATTAATTTCGTTTTGGTACATTTACCTTTATAACTATTTTTAAATAGTTTCTTTTATGAGCTTACGTAAAACAATTTCCTCATTCCCATTTTCTTCTTTTAATAAAACTATAATTTTCGAAGTATTTCCAAATCCATTTTACTTTAAATACTCTATTTGTTTTTAATATTCCTTTTTATACAATTGTTTTAAGCAACCATTTTTGTCTTTTCTGAGAGTAGCTGCCAGCTAATCTTAATTCTAAATACATAATTATACCTTTTGTTTATCATTATTAAATATGTCTTCAAATAGTTATTGTGTGTTAGATTAGATTATTTTTAAATTACTTTTTCTATTATTCTCTTTATTACCATGGGCTTTTCTATTTACATCATTTTAAACCTGAGTTTATTAAAAATTTTGCTAGTTTCCTTGATAAAAATTTTAATTATAGTTATTTGGAGGATAATTAAAATTTTAATACTAATTATTACTAGGAAACTGTCTATTTTACTAATTATATTGATACTAAAATGAATTTTGAAGGTTTTATGGAATATATTATGCCATTTGTTACTATTCTTGAACCATTTACATGTGCATTTATTATTAATTAAATAATATTTATTATTAAAGCTATTACTAATCTTACATCATCTGATATTAAAAGTTATGTTAACTATCAATAAATTATTCCTAAGAATTTAGCATATTTTTCTTATTTTATTTTAACTCTTGCTTCAATTATTTAGCATTTTATTTCATCTAATCTTTCATAATTTTAGAGCTTTCTTTTAATTCTTTCTTTTATTCTCTCATCGCTTGCTTTAATTCTTTTTTCATAAGTTTGTAATCAAACACATCATCTTCTCTCTCCATATTTACTAATTTATAACTCAAGGCTATCTTACTAATTAATTAATTAACTAATATTTGTAGTTTCAACTCTAAAATCTAATTATTTTTTTTAGTGAGGAATATCACTTTGCCTGATCTTAATTAATTCTATATAAAGCAAACCAATTAAGATAGATAAAAATCAAAAAAAACTTTGATAAATAATAATTAAATTAATAAAAAAGATAAATATTAAATTTAAGGGAGAATCTATCTCTTAAAATGAGGAAGTCATTTGTTTTAAATATATCAAATGATTGAATCATTTATAATAGATTTCTTTCAAAATTTAGAGTTCATTTTAAGAAAAAAGATTTATTTGCATTTTAAAAAAAGTTTTTAAACTCCCCTTATTCAAGGCTCAAGTATCAAACTTACTTTTGACACCTAATTTTTTAACGAAATGTATAAAACAACATAAAAATGCTAAGCTAAATCATAAATTAAAATGACTCCTTTCAATTAAATCCATCTAACCTTACCAAAATCGATATTTTACAAAAAACATTTTTGAGAAAACTTAAGTTTTTAAAACAACGATTTATTTAATACCTTAGCAGTAAAAACTGTCATTAAATAAATAAATAATCCATCACTATTGTAAAATATTGCGAGGATTTTGTGAGGAAATCCCTAAATGTTATTGTTCTTGTATCTAGTAATATATAATTAGTATTTTTTAAAAAGTAGGTAATAAAAATAGAAAATCTCTGCTATGCCATGATCTCTCCTTCCAATCCTAAAAGAAAACAAAAACTAAATGAAAGAAATAAAAAATTAATAAAAATAAAATTTAAAAAAATACAAATAAATTTAAATTTCAAATAAATAAAATAAAAAAACAAATAAATAAATAATAATAAAAAAATAAATAAGAAAAATAAAAAATAAATAATTAAAAATTGAATGAAATTAATGAAACTTTTAATTTTAATGTGCGATAATGTATCAAGCATACATTTGAATTTGTAAATTTAAAAAATAGTTATTATTTATAATTTGAAATTCAAAATATAAAAATAAATAATAAGTTTAATTAATTCATTCTATTTAAAAGTATCATTTTTTGAAAAAATTAGTAACTGAATTTTATAAAATTTAATTTGTAATTGCTTACCTTATCTTATTTTAATTTAAATACACAATTAAATGCAAAAATGAAATTGCTTTTAAAAAATGTATAAATATTTATTATAAAACATTGCTTTGATTTAAT
This sequence comes from Tetrahymena thermophila SB210, assembly GCF_000189635.1. Taxonomy (NCBI): domain Eukaryota; phylum Ciliophora; class Oligohymenophorea; order Hymenostomatida; family Tetrahymenidae; genus Tetrahymena; species Tetrahymena thermophila. Next base: position 57,103 of record NW_002476236.1, read on the forward strand.
CTGAGTTGATGTAAAAACATAAATTCATACAAATCGTAAATAAAATTATATTTTTTTCAATAAGGCTAATATGGTTTTTTTAATGAGTTATTTTAAGATTGCATATTTTAGGTTGAAATTTAATTTGCTGTTTTAATGGCTTCATGCATGCTTCTGAGCTTTTACTATTTTAAAGTTTAATAAAGTTTTATAATAGAAAAATAAATTTGAAATTAATTACTTCTAATCTCTTTTTTTCTTCTTCTAATTTTGATACTCTTGTTCTTAAATCTCTATAATCTTAGCCAAGTTCTTCAGAGTTTACAATACTTTCAAATAAAATAAAAATAAATTTAAATCAATAACAACAAAAATATTTACCCAGTTTATTGCTTAAGAGTTAAATTTACAGAACGTAATTTATCTTTAGTCTTTTTTTATTAAGTCAATTACTTTCTCATGTCATCAAGCTCTTAATCTTTTCTAACATTTTAAGAATTGAGTTCTCCGTTTTCGCCCTAGACAAATCCTAGCTTTTCTCTAGTGTGGGTTAGAATTTAAATAGTTGTAGTGTTTTTCTTTTTTAATTTGTGTAATTCTTCGTTTCTTTCCTCAATTTTTTCATTCAAAGTTTAATTTTCAATCTTCAATTATTCAAAATCAATTAAATGAAGACCCTCAGCTAATTCTTCTTTCTTTTTTAATATTTTTTGATTTTTCACATAAGCGTTTCTTAAACGAAGAATTTAAAGACGGAGTTCTTAAAGTTCTTTTGATTTTTACAACTCTGCCTTTTCCCACTCATTAATTTGTTGCTCAGGAATAGGTTTATCAGTACGAGAATTAGCAGCCTTTTTAGCTACTTCTCTCTTTAATTCTAGAAAAGCATACTTAATTTCGTTACATTTTTTTTACTTTTACTCAAGCTTCTTTTACAATTCCTAAGACATTTAATTATATCTAGTTTAAGTTTACTTCAAATCTAAACGGATCTAATGAACATGAGCTAATGTATTTAAGTACTTATGTTCGTTCATTGCAGTTTCATTAGACCTATCTACAAAACCATCATTTTTATTTTTGAGGAGCTTAATTTCCTCTTATAGTTTATGATTTTATAGCATAAATTCATCATGCTACCTCTAAGCCTCTGTTATTGCCATTTCAAGTTCTTACCTAATTTCTTTCTATAAATTAAAATTGACATTATTTTAAAAATTTCTTCATTTGAGTCAATTAATTTACATTAGATATTGTGTCTTGTTATTGTTAGGCAGCTTGTTGGTTTTATTCTTACTCTGCATGCATAGAATCATGGTGTTTATCCTTATCAGATATATCAGACTATGAGTTGAAATCGTCTTAACCGTGTTCATCGTCGTCATATTACCCATCTCCATAATCCTTGCGTGATTGCTTTAGTCTTTTTGCATCATTTTCTTCACGTTCTTTTCTTTCTTACTCTTCGTGAGCTAATATTTCTTGCTCTTTACGAATTCTTTCTTTTTCATCTTCAGCAGCGTACTTTGGATCTGGATAAATTTAAAATGGAGTACGTAATCTTAATTGAAGATGCTTATAAGTTAATTTTTCATTTTTGCTTTATTTCTTTTTATATGGGATTGAATCTGGAGAAACACGAGTATAATATTCAATTGCCATTCTATCTTAGTTATACAGTTCTAGTTCAAAAGAGGCCATCCATTCTTAAGTGGAACGCGTATACTCAATAAATTCGGGTCCAACACCTTTAATGTCTTTCTTTTAATCATCCACATTCATAATTCTGATTGCATAAATACCAAAGTTTTCATCAAGCATTTTACCCCTGATTTCTATTTTATTTTATTCTGGTTATGATATCTTTTAGATGCATAAGACTTTTTCTGAAAGAATCAGTACAACAACAATTTGTATTTCATCAAAAAAGACTCCTATACCGATATGATTATTTGCAGGATCTATTTATTATTTTTTAAACAATAATTATCCAATAAATATTCAGTTAATAATAAATTGAAGATTAATACTTAATATAATTCTTTTTTCTTCTTCACTTTCTAAAAAGAGATAACCAATTTCCATAAAATAATCATAAATATATTCTTTAGTGATATCTGCATCTGGCTCAAACTTAGCTGTTATATGACAAAGTTCACATTCTCCTAAATTATTATACCTGACTTTTCTAATAATATCCAAAAATAATTTTTAAATTTTTCATAATTATAGTTTTAAAATAAATTAGAGTGATTTATTTTAAAGTAAATATAATTAATATATTTTTACGCATTTTCATAAAAATCTTAATTGTGTTCATTATTGACGAGATATTCTGAGTAGTATTAAGAAATATTGTTAGTTGTTAGATCAATATAAACTGGCTATAAATCTCTATGTCTTCTTTCTAAATTTATATTATCTAATAAATCTCTACGAATTTTTCTTAAAGTTTCATCGTCTGCTTCATAATTTCCACTAATCTTTATATAAAATTTAAAACAATTTAGCAAAAATATAAAATTTGAACTTTAAAAATTATTTGTAAAATATTTTTAATTAGTTTAAGAAAAAACTTTTGAAATTTTAATTGTATTTAAATCATTTATAGATATATTTTACCTCGCTATTAACTCTTCTATCATATCTATCTTAATGCATTTCATTAACTTGATCATGTCCTTACTATTGGCTATCTTATTGACTATCATATTCATTTTAATTTCCATCATAATCTTAATCACCATACTCTTCTCCATAACCTTCTCCTTCCTAACCTTCTTCATAGCCTTCTTCATATTATCCTCCTTCCATATTAGAATCTAATAATCCCTGTCTTTGCATTTCCATCATATATTACTGCATTTGACTTTCTGTTAATTATTCAGGGTCTATACCTTCAAATTAGGAAGGCATCTCACCATCTTCGCTTGCCATTTTGTATAAATAGGGTACTTAATTTCTTGCAATTTCAATTGATTGTTGAAATAAATCAGAATAAATATTATCTTTTGATTGAAATTAATAACAATATTTCTAATTATAACTAATAATTAGCCTTATTATTTTTTTATTTATTATAACTATTTAATGAATAAGTTATAAATTGACTTTAATTTATTAACTAAATATTTTTAATAAACATTCAAATCTTTTTTAAAACAATCTTTAAAAATTAAAATTTACTTCTAAATTCTATTAAAAAAATTAATTTTAATTCTAAAATAAAATAATAATTTTTATGATCTTCTAAGCAATTTAATTAAAATTAAAAATTTCATCACTAAGATTAGGTTTTAAATAGTTAAAATTGAATTTTTTTTCTTCAAAAAACCCAAAATTTATTTAAATCTGTAAATTATTTTGAATTCAAAAAAAAAAAATGTAAAAGTCGAATAAAAGTTATCTTGATCATTCAATTGTCAAATAAGTAATTTTTTAAAATAAGAAATATACTTTGTATCTAATTTTATCATAATAAATTATTTAAAACAAAGAATAATTTTGATAAACAAAGAATTAAATAAAATATATTAATCTAAATTTTATTATTTCTTATTTCTTTGATAAATATAGTAAAGAATTTGATTAATTCGAGTTTAATTAAATTAATTTGTCTATTTTTTTAAAAAACATCAATAAGATTTATACTCTTTAACAAATAAACAATGAACACTTGGTTTAATAATTGCTGAATTTAACTTTTTAATCAGTGTTTCTCTAAATCGGTCATCTTGAATTTATTAAAATAAATGATCAAATGAAGTGTATCAATTATTACTTTCATTTTTAAAACAAATTATAATTAGAAATTCCTATTAAAAAAATATTTTAATATTAATTATGCATTAATATGATCTATTACTTATTGAAGATTATATAATTTTAATTAAAATTGAAGGAACATGCTGTCTATATTCATAAAATAAAGTGGATTATAAATTATTCTGTCTATGTAAATCTTATTTAATTATACATACATTTGATTAAGGTAGTTATTAATAATTCATAATTTAATAAGAGGAGAAAGACGCAAAAAAATATAATTTGTTTATTATTAATTAAAACCTAAAGAATAAATTGTAATTATAAGAAGGATTGATTCTTTTGGTCATTAATCAAACAAGAAACTTAGATATATTAAATGAGTAATAAATATTCTATTTATTCAAAATAACTTTTACATACAAATCAATAGAGATTTTATGAGCTAGATTAAACGTATACTAATAAGTATTTTGTATTAATAGGTAATAAAGGTAGCTCAAATCAATTCGTTGATGATGATGGAAGAGAAATTCCAGGATAAAAGCCAGTCAAAAAAAGATTTGCATATAATGCTCCGGAAGAATTAATAGAAGAAGCAAAGATGTAAGGAGCAGATAACGATGATAATGATGATTTATTCAAAAAGAGTTAACAAAGAGTTACTGATACTCAAAATTCATATCAGTTAAGACAATAAAATAGATAACTTTAGTAAAAGAGTTATGATGCATTTGCTGATGGTGGTAAATCGCCAGATGAGAATTCAATTAAATTTTCAGAGAGATTAAAGGAATAAAAGCTTGAAAACGAAAGGGTAGCGTTAGAATAAAAAATAGTTAAAGAAGCTCAATAAGCTGAATACAATAGTAAGTTTTCAAGTGTACCAACCTAAGTAAACTAAAATGCACCTTTAAGATAAGCTAACACTTCAAAAGGTTCATCCAAATTTAGTGATGTTGATACCGATACTTCTTTTTCAAGTGGCGCTATGTCTGCTAACAGAATGGGATCAAAATGGGGAGAAACTCCTAAGAGATAAAGTAATCATTTTTACTTACTTTATTGAATATTAAATTTCAGTTGATTTTAAAAATATTTCATTTTTTTTAAGATCAAATCAAATTAATTTTTAAGAATGCCTCAATATTTATTTCTGAGTCATTTAAAAATAAATAGATATATAAATAAATAGATAGATAGATACTATTTATATTCAAAAGTATTTAAATTAATACTTTCTTTAAAAAGATATCTCATGAAAGATTTTTTAAATTTGATTTGATTTGAACAAATTTTTTTAATATATTCAGAATTTTTAAATTAATTTTATTTTTTATAAAAAAGGTGGTTTTGAACAATCTACTCCTGTAAAGAGACAAAGATGGGATATGACACCTTAATAAAGTGGAGGTTTTGGATAAACTCCTTAAAAAGTTGGTGGTATGTTTGGTGAAACACCTACACCTGGTCACTTAATCTAAGGTACACCAAGCAGATTTGGTGAAACCCCTACTCCTAAAAGAAGTACCACACGTACTCGTTGGGATGAATAAACTCCTAAAAATATATAAACACCTTTAGGAGGTTATATGGGTATTACACCTACTCCTGGTGGTTTATATACTCCCTAAAATCAACCCAATTTAACTCCTGAATAAATTATGAATCTTAAATAATTACAAGCTAATGAAATGAGAAATAGACCTCTCACTGATGAAGATCTTGATCAAATGTTACCTGGACCTGGAGACGGTTATGAAGTAAAAATTCTTTTCACTAATTCACTAACATAAAATTATGAGAGTAATAATCGAGTAGACTTGAAAAAATTTTTCTATCTTAAAAAATATTATTAAATAATCAATTTTATTTTTATTAAAAAAATAAAATCAGTAAAAATAAAAAAAATATTTTAATTTTAATTTAAAATAAATGCTTTCGTTGTCGTGATAAAAACACTTCTTTTATAAAAACCTTAGCATTTTCAACAGAAACCCTCTCAGAGAGCAATTAGAAAATATTTTTATCCTTTCTCCTATTAATTATCTCCATGGTTAGATACATCTAAGTCTATATGTATATGGAAAATTTGACACAAGTAAAATATGTGAAAGGGAGATCAACAAACTAGAAACATTGAGCGATTGATGATGGTTGAAGAAAAGTAGGAGAGATAAATTTAAAATAATGTGGATATGTTAGTTCTTTATGATCTATATAAAAATAAGAATAAAAGCAAAATAAGTTATATGAATAATTAAAAAAACAACATTTTGAATATTTGAAGCTTTCATATTCTCAAAAAAAATGCACCCAATTTGCTATTTAAGTTGGCAGATAAACAAATAGATAGATCTAATGAATCATCATCTAATCTAACTCGATTATAACTCCACTCTTTTGACTTTAAGTAGCTTTTATTTAATTTTTTTTTTTATTAATTTAAATAGATTGTTAAACCACCAGATAGCTACAACCCTCCTAAAAATATGATGAGATAGTTTTTAATGTCATAATAAACTCCGTCAATGACACCCATGGGTTATTAAATCCCTGATGAAATGACTAAGCCTATTGAAGTTCCTCAATCTCCAAGCATAAATGGTTTGCCTTCAATTAAACCTGAAGACTTGGCTTATTTTGGAGAGTTATAAAACCCTGTCAATGAATCAGAGTTAACTCCTGAGGAATTGAAGAAGAGAAAAATAAAAGAATTATTGCTCAAAATTAAAAGAGGTACTCCTTAAATGAGAAAATCTGCTTTACGTTAAATTACTTAAAATGCAAGAGAGTTTGGTGCTGATCTTTTGTTTAACGATATTTTGACTTTGCTTATGTCTCCAACACTTGAAGTACAAGAACGTCACTTGCTTGTTAAAGTCATTGATCGTATTCTCTACAAATTAGACGATTTAGTCCGTCCTCATGTGCATAATATTTTGGTCGTTATTGAACCCTTGCTTATTGATGAAGATTATTACGCTCGTGTTGAAGGTCGTGAAATTATTTCTAACTTAGCTAAGGCTGCCGGTTTACCTACTATGATTAAAACACTCAAGCCTGATATTGACCATAATGATGAATTCGTACGTAATACAACAGCTCGTGCATTTGCCGTCGTCGCAAGTAGTTTAGGTATTTCATCTATGTTACCTTTCTTAAAGCCTGTCTGCAAAAGTAAAAAAAGTTGGTACACCCGTCACACTGGTATTAAAATCGTTTAATAAATTGCTATCTTGATGGGTTGCGCTATTCTTCCTCATCTTCGTTCACTTGTTGAAATTATTGAGCTTGGTTTAAAAGATGAACAAAATAAAGTGAGAACAATTACAAGTCTTGCTCTTGCTGCCTTAGCAGAAGCTGCTACTCCTTATGGTATCGACGCTTTTGCTAGTGTGTTAATTCCTCTTTGGGAAGGTATTACATAGTACAAGGGTAAAAGTTTAGCTGCCTTCCTTAAGGCTATTGGCTTTATCATTCCATTGATGGATGCTGACAGAGCTCTCGAATACACTAAAGAAGTAATGGAAATATTGAAAAATGAATTTTCAAATCCTGAAGAAGAAATGCGTAAAATTGTATTAAAAGTAGTAAAGTAGTGTGTTAGTTGTTAGGGTGTTGATGCACAATACGTCCGTGAGCATGTTGTACCAAAGTTTTTTGAACAATTTTGGGTATCTCGTATGGCAACTGATAAGAATTCTCGTTAACTTATTGATACTACTATTGAAATTGCTTCCAAAGTTGGAGGTGCTGAAATTCTTGAAATTATAGTTCCTCACTTAAAATCAACTAGTGAAGCTTATCGTAAAATGGTCATGGAGACTATTGAAAAAATAGTAGCAGCCCTTGGTGTTTCTGACGTTGATAACGCTTTAGAATAATAATTAATGGATGGTATCATCTCTGCTTTCCATGAACAAAATAGTGAAGATACTGGTACCATGCTTAATGGTTTCGGTACTTGTGTTAACGCTTTAGGCTAACGTGCAAAGCCTTATTTCTCTTAAATTTGTGGTATTATATAATGGCGTCTGAATAACAAGAGTGCTCGTGTCCGTCAATAAGCAGCTGATCTAATTTCTCGTATAGCTTCTTGTATGAAGAATTGCAGTGAAGAGAATAGACTTGGTAATTTAGGTCTTTTGTTGTATGAGAGTTTGGGTGAAGAATATCCTGAAGTCCTTGGTTCTATCCTTGGTGGTTTGAAAGCAATAGTAAATGTCATAGGTATGAATAAAATGACACCACCAATAAAAGATCTATTACCTCGTCTTACTCCAATTTTGAAAAATAGACATGAAAAAGTTTAAGAAAACTCTATTGATTTAATAGGTAGAATTTCAGATAGAGGAGCTGAGCATGTTTCTCCTAAAGAATGGATGCGTATATGTTTCGATTTACTTGATCTTCTTAAGGCACATAAAAAGGGTATTCGTCGTGCTACAGTCAATACATTTGGTTATATTGCTAAAGCCATCGGTCCATAGGATGTTTTGGTTACTTTATTGAATAACTTGAAGGTCTAAGAAAGACAACTTCGTGTTTGCACAACAGTAGCTATTGCTATCGTAGCAGAAACATGTGGTCCCTTCACAGTCCTCCCTGCTTTGATGAATGAATATCGTGTCTAAGAATTGAATGTTTAAAATGGTGTATTAAAATCTTTATCATTCATGTTTGAATATATTGGAGAAATGGCAAAGAATTATATTGCCGCTATAATTACTCTTCTAGAAGATGCCTTGGTAGATCGTGATCCAGTTCATCGTCAAACTGCAGCCTCAGCAGTAAAACATTTAGCTCTTGGTGTTTCCAATCTTGGATGTGAAGATTGCTTAATCCACTTACTCAACTTCATTTGGCCTAACATTTTTGAAACATCTCCTCACGTCATCACCGCTATGACCGAAGCTATAGATGCCCTTCGTGTTGCATTAGGACCTGGAGTCATATTACTTTATCTTCTTTAAGGATTGTATCATCCAGCTAAAAGAGTAATCAATTTTTTATTCAGCTTTAACATTTGAATTTAGAAAGTTTTTTGCAAATTCTTTCTACACTCAAGAAGAATTATATTTCATTCGTTTTTTTTTTATGATATAGGTTAGACAAGTATATTGGAAGTTGTATAACATGATATATGTTGGAAGTTAAGATGCTCTAGTTGCATTTTTCCCAACACTTGAAGATGACGAAGGAGAAGATAGAAAACAGTATTCATACTCCAGAAATGAACTGCAATTAATGCTCTGAAAAAAGTGAAATAATTGTTATTTTATCATTCATATATTCAAACAAGAAAATATACATTCGAAATGACCAATGGCATTTATCGTATATAAATTGTTTGAAATTTTAATTAACTGCGAAAGCTTTTTTATTTTTGATATAAAATTATTTTAAAAATCAAATGAAAAATCATTTAATGAATGTTTTATCTATTTAGTGATGGTTATCTAGGAAGTAATTTTAATCTATTAATTCTAAATAGTATTCATGCAAATTTAGTTTAATATTTATTTATTATATTATTATTTTATTACATATGTTATATTTTTAAATTAATTTTTTAACATTAATATTGATTGTTTGATTAATTGTTTTAAAATAAATAAATAAAAATATTTGATTGTGAAAAAGAAATTTTAAAATGTTAAATAAATTAAATAAAATCACATTTTTAAATTGTATATTCTTAATACTACATAATTAATTATTTAGCACTATACATACATATGGTTATAATTAAGTAATCACTTAAAAATTATAAAAAATTAAAGATATTACAATTTAGTTTATTAAAATTTATCGATTATTTATTATTAAAAATTATGATGCAATCTTCATATGAAGAAAAAAAAAGCTAAACAACTACCTCATTTGATTGGGAACATGTTAAAAAAGAATATAGAAGACTGAATACAAATATTGAATCTCTAATTTCTAGTGTATAAAATTATTTACTAACAACATCCAAACAGTTTTCAGATATTCAGTAATCTATTTATTGTTGTTGAAAGCAAGTATCAATTATCAAGCATTTCGAAATAGCAACTCTTAAATTATTAATAATATTAACAAATCAGAAGTAGTAAAAATTCCATAAGCCATTCTGAATCTTCTTTTGATATTCCTAAAAATGTAGTTAACTGCTTTAACTAAATAAAATCAGATATTGATGAAGTAATTCTTTTTCATTTTATCCTCATTTTAAGAATTTCTAAAATTAAAAAGCTTGAGGTTCTTCTTAAAAAGTGCTTAGCATTTAAACAGCTATAGCCTTCTTAAATGTCGATTATAAAAAGATACAAAGAGATATTGGACGACCAAAAAAAAGAGTTTAGAAGAATTTAAAATGGAATTTAGTAGAACTCAGATAAAATGAAGTTATTTGCCTAAGTGCAGTTAAAAAAAGATAAAGACTTGGAAACATATGACGAAGAGGAAAAACTTCAGTAAGATGGTGACGATTTAGAGCAACATAAGCAAAATGCAGTTAGCTTAAATAAAGGATTAAGCACATCTAATTCTATTATACAGTAAAATAAAAAAATGATTAAACTAAATAAATATTATATAAAAATAAAAATTAAATTAGAATAGCATAATAAGTTAGAAGCTCTTTAAATTTCTAGACGAATTTATTAAGTAGAGCAAATTAATAAGTTGAAAATATGAATAGTAAATATATAAATTAATATAATGGCTTTGTTTAATTGAAAATATTTTTAAATTAAAATTAGAATAAATTCCAGGAATGGGAGATTTAGTTAATGCTATAAAGAGAGCAAAACATAGAAGAGTATTAATATACTATGCAGTTATAATATTTTGTATGATTATCATAACATACTAAGTAATTTCTAGTAGGAAATGAATAAATAATAAAACAAGTAATTAAATTAACAAATAAAATATCTTAATTTTAAATAAAAAAATAAAAATGTCTTCTGTCTTTTTACATAAATTAGTTAATGAATGAATTGCTTATTACATATAATTTATAAATATTTCATCATATCTATTTTTATTGAAAATTTTAAATAATAATTTTTATAATGAGAAATATAGATTTTTATTTATTTATTTAATCATTCAATATTTAGAAGATTTATGCTGATTTGTGAGTTATAACTTGTTATTACTTAAATCTTCTTCTGTATATTATTATTTGCAAGTCTCTTTCAAATCTGGCAGCTTAAAATCATTCTAATTCTTTTTTTTAAATTATTTATTTAAAAAAGTTTTTCAAATAAAATTGGAATTCGCTATAAATAAATTTACTTGTTATTTTTTTGGAGAACTGAAAATATTAATTTATCTAACAAAATGTTCATCTCCTCCTTCACTTTTTCTGCTTCTTGATGATTTATTTAAGATTTAAATTGTTATTTGTTAAAATATTTAATTTACTTGTTAATGCTATTATTATTATTCAGTTCATCTGAGTTTATATTGTTAATTTGCTACTTTCTTTCTGTCTTTACCACTCCTTGCTTCACTATACCAGGAAAGTTTTAGAATATCCTACTTATTGCTTCACATTACTTAACCTCATTATCTAAATTTAAACTAATCATATCTTGATTAGCTATAACTTTATTGTAATTTGAATAATTAACACTTTATTGTTAATTATTACTAAAAATCATATCAAAAATTTTATTGCCTTTTGAAGCTTAATTGTTTTTCTTTTTAACTGAGTTAACTGTAGGGGAATCTTTTTTTTTGTATGTTGATTATTGTAAAATTGTTTTGGGATTTTGTGAGAAATTTAAAGGTTTGTAAAAATTTTATTGGTTTTATTGTAAGGTTTTTTTAATTTAGCTGTTTTTGTTTTAATTTTATGTATTATTTATTCCATATTATGTGTTTGTTGCACTTGAAAAACTGGATTAGGGTCCACTCTACTGGGGAATATCCATTACATTAAATATTTTTAGTTATTTTACTTATTATTTTTCTTAACTTGATTAATATTGCAAATTTTAAGTTTCGCCTTCATTATTTGTCTATTTATAATAGTTTGTATTTTCAAATATTTTAATGTCTGTTTGATTGGGGCTATCAGATATCTAATCATGCATTAAATTTAGAGTATCTGATAATCTAATTATTTTGTTGCTTCTGATTTCCCTTTAACTTGATTAGTTACTGTAGTTTAAAGATATTCTCTTTTCTACTTAATCTTATTGGTTACTCAGATATTGCTGATGAGTAATTTAATCATTTTTTACAAGAAGATCTGTTTTGGAAGTTGAATTAAGATTCTAAGAATTACCATTCAGTAAATATCCAATTAAATTGCTTTAGCTGCGTTAATTACTTTATTTGGCATTCAATCCTTGAATTATTTTTTCTTCCTCTACACATGCATTATTATTTGGCTAAACTACATTTTTTGGATTAGATATACTACTGTAGTTATATTATGTCATAGAATGGTAGTTTTTATAATGTCCTTATGGCACATTTTCCCTTTTTTAGATTAATTTACTTGATGATGGGTGATTGCTACTTAAATGAGAATCATATTAGCTTATAAATGATTAAGCATCACTTTTTATTTACTATTTATCAATTAATCTCTAAGAAACAATAAGTTTTTTACTATTTAGTGCTTGATTTATCAATTAAATCTGATTATGACAAGACAACTATTAATTCAATCCATGTTATTTAGAATAAAACATGCCTTATTCAGATGGTTTATAAAACTACTTCTCAATTCCTTGTATATTTAAAGATGGTAAATCATTTTATTGCTATTCTATTCCATTTAAAGAAGACATTCTGAATTACCTAGTCCTTTCATTGATATTGTTAGCAATGATACTTTTTTATTAGTCTTTCTTTTTAGATACTTTGAATAGTTCAGTGTTTTAAATTTAATTTCCATTTACTTATTTATGTAAGGATAGCTGTAACACATTGTTGTTTTTTGTAATTTCAGAAAGATATTATTCATAATTTTTTCTCTTCTTTTTTTTAGATAAAGAGTTTTAATTTGGGCGCACAATAGGATCTTCTTCGTCAATTTTATAAAATTTTTTTTCACTGTTCGATATGTGTTAGCTTTGTTGATTTCCTAAAAATATAAATGATACTTAGTCGTTATTAATATTTTACTATTAAATTTGAAAATTTTATTTATTTATAGGAGGAATATGGCAAATCATGCTCATATGATGAGATTATTTTTTTGGGCTTTCAGACTTGGATAAAATTTTGTTATGCTAATGTGAGTTCTAGCTAGTATTATTATTATCTTGATAATCTTCTTTTGCAATATCACATTTTTCTATTTCATGAATGCTTTTAAATTCAAATTGTGTAACTTAATTTTTTTAACTCTGGCTGTTTTCATCATCCTCATTGAAGTTTGACAATCTTTCAATTTCAGTATTATAATTATCTTTTTAAGTACTTAGAAGTCCAAACCCATTTTTGTTATTCTAGCAATTGTAATCATCAGTGTAATACTCTTCAATATTTGAACAGCTTATTATCCTTTTTTCAAATATTCTTGATTTAATTTGAAAATATTTATTTTATCTTTTATTCTGTTAGTTATTATTCTATTTGGAGTTCTCAATACTAACATATTTATGTAAAAAATTCCCTAACAATAGCTCAGGCCACTATGTATTTTTAAACAAAGTACTATCAAAATTAAATACTTTTTTTCTTTCAAACTCGCTAAAAAATGCTTCCTGAATGAATTCATTAAATTTTCTTGCTTTTTTATATGCTAATGGATCTTTCCTAAATCTTTCTATTCTTGCACAGTCCCACCCAATACTTCGCCTTATATTATCTATAGTTTTATATGAACTATTTGGTATCCTTGAATATGGATTTTTCTCAAAAATATCTAATATAGTGACTAAAATAGCTTTCCCTACATCTTAATATAATATAGGAACAAATACTGGAGGCTCTTTTTTTCCCTTATATATTTCTGATTGGTTGTCTTCTGCAGGATCATAATCAAATCCTAGAACACTAAAAAGTAATATAATTTTTTATAAAATTTTTAGAGAATTATTTTAATTAAACTTTACTCATTAATTTTAAACTCTGCATTTGATGCAGGTGGAAGATAATTTAGTTGAGTTGCTTGATGAAACCCGCATTCAAGAGTGTATGCATGTATAATTTTTGTAATTTAATGCACCTATACTCTGCCACAACCTTCTTTTGTCATTTCCTCGAACTTATCCTTTTTTTATATTCAGATGTTAAAAGTGCTTTAATAATAAAAAAAACATTTACCCTTGCCTTCATATGTTTTTTAGAAAAATTGCAAAAATTGTATTCAAAATTTTTGCAATTCATAGAGAGTATCTTAGCAAATGTCTAATTTTCAATTTACATTACTATGTCATCGCATGCATTACCATAAACAAAATGACCTTTCTTTCCTGCATGAGCATGTAAATCAATATAAAAAAATAATCTTTTATCTTCTTACAAATATTCTACAAGTTTTTTTATCGCATATATTGAAGGTTGCTTTTATGGATCTGCGATTTTATAAAATCTGTTTAAGTTATTGTTAAATGTATCCATTCTATAGTGTCCATTGTATACTCCATCAGGGTTCAGCATAGGTACTATCAAGAATACAAAGAATTATCTTAGTAAAGCAGACCTTGAATCCTTTTTATTTAAAAGGAACTTAATCATTCCTTCTAAGGCGTAGCTACTCGGAGTTTCTCCAGGGTGAACTCTGCATGTAATCAATATATAAGGCTTATTAGTACGAAATCTTTATTTGAAATATACAAAAATATATACTAAAAGCTTAAACATGAATTCAATAAAATAAGAATATTTTTTACAAAATTTATGATTCATTAAAGCTTTTTTGTATAAATATTTTGATATGTATTGATAAATATTATAATGCAGTACCTTTTTGCTCTAGTTTCTTTTTCTCTAAATGGAAATAAAGGCTATTAAAAATATTCTTCTTATTTATCAAGTATACCATCTTGTGAAGATATTGTTAATAAGTGAACATCTCTTTACTAAGTGCTCTAAACAATAACTTCTGAATGCAAATAAATGTCTTAATCATTAGAATAGTCTTCTTACAATTTTTTAATCATATCTATACATCTTTGATACTCATAAGGGTAAGAAAAACAAAAGAATACTTCATCTTATTCGCTATTCTCTTGATCAAAAGTGTACTCAAATGTTAAAACGAGATAATTCTTGGCAACCATCTAATAAAATTTAATTGTATTTGATAAAAAATCTAAAATTAAATTAATTTAATAAATAATAATAACCACTAATTATAGTTAAGAAAGTAGTTGATTTAAATAAATCTTACAAGTAATTTATTTTTTAATAAATATTAAAAGTAAGAGGACTGTCTGTTTATATAATTGATTGATTAAATAATAACTACTTTTCTTTATTTACTTATAGTTTTAAGAAAGAAATATTTAAACAAAATACCTAAATATTCACTTCTGTCTGTAGTCGCTAATACTCGCCATCTTTATTTATTTTATAGACAGGTTTATACTAGTTACAAGCTTTATTCTTATTATATATATAAGTTTTAATGTTAGATGTTTATTAGCTTATATGGCTCAAATGAAGCAAACAAATAAAAAGATTTATTTATCTAATAAGCATATTTTACATTCCATAGAGACCATAATATATGGATCTGTTAAATGTTCAATTTTATAGTTTATTCCTTTTTGAATCCTTTTACACTAAAATAAAACCAACTCTTAGAGTATCCTTCTTGGTCTGTTCCTTAATCTCTATCAGGAGAAGTAAAAATATCATACTATTTATCATAATTAACAAAATAACTCTTCAGTAATAATTTAATAATAGTTAAATATTTAAGTAAGGCTGTAATGATATAAAATTATTCTTTCTATAATGAAACAGTATATAATATTTTGAAATAACTAAATAAATTACCTCGAAATTAGATTTTTAAATTACTCTTCCACAATTACCAGAGTCAAAATCGCTATTAAAAACAACTGTCATTTCAGACTATCCATCTAAATTTTCTAATTTGAACTCAAAAGTATTATGCTGCGGAATTTATGTTGTTTTTATTTAAATGGCTTATTACTATGTTTAAGCAGTATCATTCATTCTATATATATAATCCTGCGATATTACAAAATTAAAATATCAGATATATTTTGAGAAATGAGAGTTAGTAGAAGATTCTCACTCTCAGATAAAAATTGTTAGATAATAAAGCTTTTGTGAATTAATTTGTTATCTTCTTTTTTATCAGAATAATAGCTATTAGATATAAAAAATTGCAATTATTTTAATTTCATTGAAAAAAAAATAACAAAATACAATCCACAAACACATTAAAGATCATTCATTATTTAAATAGATAGATAAGTAGCATTCTTTTATATTTTAATTAATTCATTAAAATGTATTTGATTTATAAACAAACACAATTTTAAAATCAAATAATGCCATACATAAATCCTTATAACAACATATTAATTATTTTTATTATCAAAAACAATTTAATTTTATAACAATAAAGATAACACTATCATTACTTTTGAATTTTTTGTTGAATACTTTATAAACTATAGTTTTATTATCATCTTCTTATTTTTGGTTTATTTAATTTCTAAGAAACTTTTCATTTTAATAATTGTAAAATAGCAAGATTTTATTTTAAATAATGTCTATTATCAAATCTAAGATCAAATAAAAAAACCTACTTAAAATAAAAAGTAATATTTAAGTTAAACTAAATAAATCATTTATGAATGCAATTTCAATTACCTAAGAAACTATTATAATAATGATTTACCTAATTTATTCTAACTTAAAATGTAAAATGCCTTCTTTTTTTTATCCTCAAATAAAATAAAAATATTTGATTCAATCATTTTCAAAATAAAATCAATTAATATAAAACTAAAATAAGGCACTTTGAAATTTTTCATTAAATACTTAATAAATTATTGCAATTATTATCATTCTCTATTTTTTGTTTGTTTATAAATTATGCAATTTTATCTTGATAATATATTTATGATTATTAAATAGTTGATTATTGAAATTTATTTTAAATAGTACAATATATAAATATCAAATAAGATATTTGCAAATGAAAATATAATAAAATTATATTTGAATAAAATTAAAATAAATCATAAATGTATGTGATTGAAACTCCAAAAAAAATATTTGGTTATAATAAATTACTTTATAAGTACTGATTAAAAATGTAAAATGGCTTCTATTTTTGATTCTTATTTAAATTAATATAAAATTAAAATATTTGATATTCTATCAGTTTTAATTTTTTTTAAAGAATTTATAAAATAATTAAGGATTTTATTATTTTCTATTTTCTTAAGTTAATTACAATGAACCTAATCTGATATTTATAATTTTTATAAAAATTTATTTATTATAAGATTTAGATATAGCTTGCTAATATTTTATTGTATCTTTATTAGGATACCTTTTTTATCAGGAATTTTTGTTGCTAAGAAATAATTGCTTTATATATATTGGAAAGAACAAAAAAATTTAATAAAAAAACTAATTAAAAAAAATAAACAACAATCAAAAAGGTAAACACTCTTTAGCACTCCAAAAATAATATTAACAACAAATAAGAGAAATTTATTTCTTTTCGGACCTTAAGCACTTTTCTTGTTTCAGAAATCCCAACTAAGCTCAACAATGATCTAAACTTCTTTATTGAAGTAATATTTTTCATAAGGAGGAGGCTATATTAACTTTGAAGAGAGATCTTCTACCTGCCTAAAAAACAATCTTTAAGTTTAAATTTTCAATAACTAGGATTTGAAATCATCCTAAGAAAAAATGCCTGCTTAGACATAGAATACTTGCTATTTTAATTAAACAGATAGTAAAAAGAAGCAAAGAAAACCATTAGTTTATAAAAGCAATAACTTTTTTTAAGAACAAAGCGAATCAAATGTTAGTTCTACTTGCTAACAAATTGATATAAAAAAAGCAGATATAAATGAATAAATAATAAATTCAAATAAAAATTTAAGTGAGGCAAATCAAAAATAAGGCGAAAGACAGACAACATCGCTATAAACTCAAGAATGTAATTCCTTTGATAATTCAAATCAAAATATTTCATTGCTTTAGAAAATAAAAAATTAAATCTAACAAGAGTTAAACGTAATTTTATAGTTTTAATGCATCTAATAATTGCAAAACTTTACCAATAGTTTAGGCATGAAATTAAATTTCTAATAAAAGCATATTAATATGTGCTGCTTAAATTTTCTATCATTATGTGTTTCTTAAAAGATTTTCTAAGACATCTTAAATAATAATAAAAACATCCACTAGAAAAAATGTTAAATGAGATACAGGAAGTATAAATATTAAAAAAAATAAGATTAAGAATATGAAATAAAAGAAGTTTAAGAAGCTCCTTATACAGTTCATTTAAATGACATACCTTAAGATTTAGGTGATTGGAATAGCTTTGAAATAAAAAAATTAGACGAGACTGATTCATTCAATGAAGAAGACTCTTCAAGAGATGAAAATGACTCTTAATACATCGAACAAAACTTTCCCTTATTACAAGTTGAGTAAAATCTAAAAACTAAAGATGAACAGATATAAACATGCTCTGATTAAATTAATACAAAAAGTGAAGATACTATCGAAAATCATTCTCAAAAAGAAGGGAGAGTAAATAGTCAATAATAATAAAAATGTTCCTCTTCTTCTTTTTCTTCGATTGAAATAGCAAAAATAGATGAAAACAGTAGATAATCTGAATTTCATTCTTTAAGTGGTGAGAAAGAAAAATTATGCTTCGACAAACAAATGTCAAACAATTTTTAGCTTAAAAACGAATAAACAAATATTCAAATAAAATAATTTAAACTTGATGAAGTAAATGATTAAAAACCAATAAGCATTTCTGATTTATGTCTTAATAATGTCCAACCATTAAATATACTTTACAAAAAAAATGCTCTTCTCGAAAAAATTTAAAAGATTTAAAAAGAACAAAAACTAAGATAAAATTTGAACAAATAAATTGATATTCTAAATTATTAGGAAACTAATGAAGAATCTGATAAGATTTGTGATATAACTATATCTAAAGGAGATGATAAAAAACTATTTTAAAATTAATGGGAAGAGGATGATTTATCACTGTAAGAAATTAATAGTAATTAAATACAGAATTAGTAAACCAATAACAAGGAAGAAAGCAAGTTACCTTCAAAAAGTGAATTTGGTTCATTTCAATTTTAAAACTCTTAAAGCATGGTGCAAGAAAAACTATCTAACATCGAAAATAATAAAAAACTTACTTTTTAAAAATTCTAATAACAGAGATAATACCTAAAAATGTAATTAAGAGCCATCGAAGGAATCAAAGATTTAAAGCTTGGTTGCAAAGTATATAATGATAACATTTATATTTACGAAAAAGAAGAACCTCCTTTTTTGAGAGGCTTTAACATTTTTTAATGTTGTAACATAAATAAGATAGTTGATTGGTGTTAGAATGAATCTGAATTTTAAGATAAATTCTAATCAAAGATAATAGTTGATGTTTAAATTTAAGATTAATTTAAAGGTTTTTTCAATTAGATTTTGCTTAGACCTGATGGCTATTTCAAACAAGGAAATCTTTAATTGATATCTAAATTTACAAGGAGACCTTCTTTTATTTCGAATGATCCACAAAATAGTACCCTCATATCACAAAAAGAAACCTGTAAAGCTATGGAGTTTACTTTAATTAATCTAAAACTTGTTAATCCTAGGGAATTTTATGAAGAAATTAATTAGTGCAATAAATATCTTTAAGATAAAACATTTGATTTTGAATTTATAGAAATTGAATATTTATAAAGAAAGTGCCAAGAATCTCTTAATTATGAGTTTAAATTAATCTTCGAAAAATAAAAAATGGTGAAATAATTAATAGGAGCCTTAAACTCTTTAGCTTAAAAAACTAATTTCATTTTTGGTATTTCTGATATCGATAAATAAAGAAACTAAGAAATTTACTATGAGCATCTCCTTAACAGCCAATTCAATAAAAAAAATATTTGTAATACACTTGATAAATTCATCAATTAGACTCTAGAAATTATAAATTAAAACTTGTCAGTACCTGGTGATGATGCTTAAATAAAGGCTTGGAAAAAATAAAACGAGATTAGGATTGAAATCAATGAGGAAGTTCTAGTTATCGAATTCCAAATATTAAAAATATCAGATAAACTTTATCCTATAAAGATGATAGTTCCTTCTTCTTCTAATTTATTTATGGTCAAAAATGAAAAATGTAAATTGCCTAACCACCAAGGAAATTATACTTACGTAAGGTAAAATGCATCGGTTAATATTTTGCTAGAAAACTAAAAACCTAATCTCTAAATAAAATTACAAGAAGAAGATCTACAAGAAATCAGTCAATTCTATGAATTTAAAAAAGAATTTCTTTCCAAAATAAAGAAATGACATTTTTTTAAAAATTTTAACTTGAGAAACATTTGAATAAATTTAAAAAATATTATATTTTCGTTTAATATGTGTTAAAATAAAATTATATTTGTGAATTTAGTAAAAATATAGTTTATGAGAATTTTATCTTTACTTATTTAGGTTCTTAAATTATAAAATTTAGCTATTTTATTTGAGCATTAACACAATATTATCAACAGAATCTTCAAATGTAATAAAATATCAATAGATTATTTATTAACTTGCTTTTTTTTAGTGTATAAAGTTAAAAATTGATTTAAGTATGATTTAAATCTTAAAAATTAAATTAGAAAACAAAAAATGTCATTTTGAATAAAAGTGTTTAAAGAAAAGTTAAATAATTCCAATTATTTAACAATAAAATATGATTTATAATTCTTTAAAAAGTATTTGTAGTTCAGATAAAAATAATAAGCTTATAAATTTATTTATTTTTATGCTTAATTTTTTAATAGATTTATACAATAGTTGCCATATAAAAATTATCAAGTTTTTTAAGTAGTCTTTAAATGTATACATTGAATTTAATAGGAGAAGAAAAAATAAATTTATTTTATTTGATTGAACAAATGCTCTTAAATAGAATCAACAATGTCTTCTAATTAGAAATTTATTAAAATATTTCAAAATTTACTTGTAATTCTTCTTAGAATAAAGAAAAAAGTAGAAGATTTTTTTAAATAGTAAATGGTAATAGTAACTTGTATAAATAGCAATCATAAAAAAATATAATTTAATTCTGTAATTACTTACAAAATATTAATTTTAATTAGGTTAAACTTACTTCTTTTAATTAAAAGGTTGATAAACAATTTTTTTCAAATGTATTATATAGTTTTTCTTTTTCAATTAGCTTTAATAATATTATTAAACATCTAGCTTACAGAGGTTGATACAGTAGATATCAGAAATTATTCATAAATAATATATTACAAATTGTCATTAATACAAAATAAATTAGTAATTCAAGCCTTTTATTTGATAATAATTCATCTTCAATTTAGTGAAACAATGCATTATAAATTAGTAAGCAAATGATAAATACGATTGCGCTTAAATCCACCTATTTTGCAGTGATATTTTCTTAATAATTTTAATATAGAAAAAAGATAATATGATAACTTATCGATCAAAACACTATTTTCTTTGATAGTGACTTAAATTTAATTGGAAATAATTATTAATTTAAAATATTATTTTATTTCTTCATATTCTTTGTTTTTTAATAAAATAGATGAATAAATTTTTTATTTTTAAAGTATCAAAATACAAAATGATAGAAGATAGAAAGAGGACTCTATCACATATCTTATATTTTAATCAAGAGCTCAGTCAAAAAAAATTGTAATTAAATTATGAAGTTTCTTGTTTCTTATTTTTGAAAAGACTTTAAATTATTTGCTTACGATTATTATTTACACAATTTTTCATAAAAAATCGAATCAAGAAGGTTTTTAATTTCTTAAATAGCAAAAAGGCAAAATTTAGCCAAAGAAATATCAATTAAGATATGAGTGAAAGATGGATTCAACTACATTTTAAAATTAAAAAAATATTATTTTTTATATATACTAATATTAATATTTAGGTTCCTATCTTTTAAACCTTTAACTTTCTTTAGAGAGAATAATTTAATCTATAGATTTTGGGTTCATTTTTTTAGCTAAAAAATATAAACGAACGAACGAACAAAGAAAGATAATTTAATTTTCAAATTTTGTTTCTCTTTATCTTATTTTTATTTATTTATTTACAATTTATTGTTACAAACACTAAAGGTTCTGTTTTATTTTCCAGAAATATTACTTTTTAAGTATAAATTTACATTTTTTTTTAGGTTTATAAAATAGCTAATATTTTTGGCATATTTACTTACATAAGATAAAAAAATTAGGAGTATAAAACTTCATGATATTTGTATCTTTAATCAATTTATATAATAAAAAAATGATATATTTACAATATAAAAATATTAAGATATCTTATACATTTATCTTGCATCAGATGGGGTAGTCTTTGTGTGTTTATAAATTTTTTTTATTAAGACACAAAAAAATTCAAAAAATTTTACTTTGTGACGCATTTATTTTCTTATTGTATAATTAATTTTATATAAAACTTGTTCCAGCTCAAAGCTGGTTTAATTATTAATCAACTAATGTATATTGAGTGAAACCCTATTTCAATTGGCTCAATATTTTCTTTAAATTTTTTAGGAATTTTATTGTATTAGCTTTTGCGAATGGTGTCATGATACTTAAAACACTCAAGCTAATCCAATTTAATGAATTAAGGGAAAAAAATTGAAATATGTATTATGGCAGTTGTAATTGGTTAATATGTAAGTTTTTGAATTTAAGGATGAAACTATAATTCAAAAATTAATATTACTAAAAGCTGATAATCTTCAAAATACTAATCAATAACTTTATTAAATTACAGTCTTTTTGGCGACTACACACAAACCAAACCTTAATTTTTTAATTACCCATCAGTCTTTAAATTCTAACTTACCAATCTTTTTTAAGATATAAAAATATTAATTTTAAAAATTTCTTGTAAATAAGTAAAATAAAAAAATTTGCAAGTTTTCAAGATTTTAATTTGCTAGGTCTACTAAACAAACATTTTAGGACTATTTCTAGGCAGCATACAAGAACAAGAAGCTATAGCTTTACTGTATTATCTCAGACACCCATTAGAATTATAACATTAACAAGATATTGAAGGAAATGGAGTAGGTTTCACTTAATTCTACTACTGAAACCAGTCAAATGGTTTCTAAGCGCGATGGCTATTTCATTAAGCAATCTAAGAGCGATGGTATTGCCAAAGCATCTGACCGCGATTCTCTTATATAATACAAGCTAACTATCTATGAAAATATATGGAGAGCAATATTTTTGTTCATCACAATTTGTGGTGGTATCCTAGTAGAAAGAGTATATCGCTTCCATAACGACCCTTACACTGCTAGTGTACCTAAAGGACATATCTATGATTTCTGGATTTCAATTGTATCTGCTTTAGTTATTGCATTGATCCGTTTCCTCATCAGATATTTCTTACTTGATAAGGTTGTAGGTATGCTCTCTGAAAAGCGTTTAAAAACTATTGAAGAAGGTAAAAAGCGTGCTGATTAAATTTGTAAGTGGTTATTCGATATCTCTTACTATACTTTGACAAGCATAATCGGATACTTGATCTGCAAAGACCAACCCTTCCTCCCTCCTTCCCTTTTAGGAAGTGGATCTTGTAATAATCTTTTCATGGGACATCCTGAAGTCCCCTATGTACCTTACTTAGACATATTCTACTTAGTTCAAACAGGTACTCATCTCTATACATTTATTCACTAAATAATAGCTAAGTTCAGAGATCCTAAATTCTACGAATATGCACTTCACCACGGACTTGCTCTCTTCTTGTTATGGTTCTCATACATGATGAACTTTAAGTTAGTTGGTATCATAGTTCTTTTAATTCATGATATTGGTGATGTCTTTTTGATTGCTGCAAGAGCATACACTGATTTAAAAAATAGAATTGTAGCAATTAACATTTTGATCTACGTATTAACATATCCTACTTGGGTTTACACTCGTAATATTGTATTCCCCTTTTGCGTAATTGGTGCTGCAGCTGACTAATACATGACACCAAGATCAGAAGAATATTCAAGAATTATGGATTTCCCAATGATGTACATGTTATTCATGATTTCAGCATTAGCAATTATGCATATATATTGGACATTTTTCCTCTCCAAAGCTGCTATATCTATGCTTGGAAAGGGTAAGGATAAAAATGGGTATGACTCATGAGCTTATTTCATAATAATATTTAGTTACAAATTAATAAAAAATTATCAAACATACAGTGAAAATGACTGTTATGATTATTATACTTTATAAAATAAAATTTATAGTTTTAGTTAAATTTCTATTCATTGTTTATTCGTATTTTTTCAAATTAAGATTAAATATGTTGACTTTAAAAAGCAAAAGACTTAATTGTAATTCCAAAAATTTTTGGTTTTTTTCTCTAAATAAATACATTTCATTTTTTTTATTATGAGAGTAAATTAATGAGAAGAGTGCTTCATTATTAAATAAATACTTTTCTGTTTCAAAATTTTAGTTTTAAAATTTACTCAATAAAAAGCGAGCTTTATCATCTATCAAAATAAAATAATTACTTTTATTTTAATATTAATAAAATTATTGAAATCTCTATTGTTTATGTAAATAAATACAGTAAACCTAATTTAACTGTAGTGCTTTTTTTCATTCTTACATTTGTACTCATAAAAAGCAACAATTTCACAAGTATCACTAAAGAGAGTTCTAGAATCTGATTTATTTATGTATATATTTTAATTAATATTATTAAAAAAGTTTACACAAGTTAATTACTTTAAAAATCGGCATTTATAAGAAAGTCTTATTAATTTATTTCAATATATTTTTATTGATCTATTGACGTATTGAAATAAGAAAACAAAGAAAATATGTGATGTTTATAACAATTTAATTCTTAATTTACATTCAATTAATTTATTTTTTACTTTTTAAATAGTAAATTTTTGAATTGATAGTCATCTCTTTGATTTTCCTTCGAAACCTTGCTTTTCTAAGTTAATAATATTATCAATTTCTTAACTAAATTTTTTTATAAAAAAAAAGTAAATAATAAAATTATTAGGTCATTTTTAAATATTTAAGATATTTGTGCTGTAAGTAGTTTATAAACCTTATATAGTATCTATATTTTTGGAGTTAAAACTTAAAAAGATTTCAAAAAAATAAAAAATTTTTTCAACTAAAAAATATTTTTTATTTTTTCATGCAAAAAATTTAATTTAATTAGATTTTAAATATTTTTCAACTAACAAATTTCAAATGAAAAACGAAACTTTAATTGAACCTGAATTAATTTATGAAAGAAAATTGTAATTATATTATAAATTTAAGCAAAACAAATTTGCTAAAAATATAAAAAGTTTTATTTAGGTATTTTATTTTATTTTTGATTGAAATTCATTTTTGTATTCTCTAATTGTTATTTTTTTATTTATGAAAATAATTTCTAAATTATAAAATAAAAAGAGCCAAATTTTAATTTAAAAATATGAAAATATCAATTATGAAATTTGTTACATTTGATTATTAATAAATTGATATTAATTTTATATATTTTATTTATTTATATTATTGAAAATAATTTCTAAATTAAACAATAAAATGAGATAAATGGTCATTTTAATATGGAAATATTATTTATGAAGATTATTACATTTGATTATTAAATTAATATTTATAACTTTATTATATCAGTTTTACATATTTAAAAACATATCTAGCTAATTAAATAATCTGTCTTAATTTTCTTGATTTTTTTTCAACACTTTTTTTGAAGTTTTTTTTTTATTTTAAGAAATAATTTTTTTCTTTTCTGGAATTGGCTTTGCCTATTTTTAAACAGTAACTTATTTATTTTCTTATTTATTATTTGTTTTATTTTTTTTCTTCTTTTTTTTCTGGCTGCCTTCGCTTTCATCACTACTATATTCTTCAGATTATAATTTTTCGCTTAGACTCTCTTCAAAATCGCTTTCATCACTCTCTTTTAGATTTTAATTCCCTTTTTTCTAATTTCTTTAATCATTATTTTCCTTTTTTTCAGAAATCTTTAAGAGCTTTCTGTTTTTTTAAAAATTTTTGTTATCATCAATATCTTCATCATCATCAATAAAACTATCTTAGCTTTAATCTTCTCCTTCTGATTCTTCATCATCGTCTGAACTAACAGTTTTGGAGTTTTTATAGTTTTACTTATTTAATTTTTTTTAATTATTAGCTTTTTCTTCTTCAAAGATATTTTCATGAATTTCTGATAAAGATTCATCTTCATTTTGTAGATTCTTAGATTTTACATTTTTATTAAAATTGTTTTATGCTTCTTGATTGCAAGAATTAGAATTAATTGGGCTTGAACTGCTACTATTATAACTTACTTCGTTAAATTATTCTTCATAATCTTTTAAGAACTCTTAAAAATTAATTTTTTTGCCTCTCGTCTGTCTTGCTTTTGATTCATTTTTCTTATTATAATTCTATAATTATTTCTTTTTATTTTAATTTGTATTGTCTTAAGTAAATACTTTTGCCTTCTTTAACTACCTTTTATAATTTTCATTTTATTCTTTAATTGCCTAAAATTGTATATTTAAATCAACCATTTCTATCATTTTCTACTCTAATTAATTTTTTAAATTTAGCAATTCTTCTTTTTCATTGTTATTTTTATAAGAACTCAAAACTTAAATTAAAAATCTTTCAAGAGCATTTATTTTCTTTAATATTTTTGTGTTTTCATCTGATAATTCTTAAAGGCAATTTTATTGATCTGTATCTTATATTTAAACTCCTAATTATTCTAGTTATTTTCGTGTTTGTTCTTATAACGAGCCTTATGTAAAAATTTTAATGAAGTCTAGCAATTTATAATAATTTTTTGTTTGCTCGCAATATTACTCTCTAATTTTAAGATTCTCTTTTGCTAAATATTCCACCATTTCATTTAATTTTCTATTTTCTTTGAAATAGAAATCCTATAATTATGCAAATTCTTTTTCAAACTAATTCTATTTTTTTTAGTTTTAGTTTCTGTATTACTTAAGTTGATTCTCCTGCTCATTAACTATATTCTACAATTCCAAAGTTACTTGCTTTTGAAATAATAACATTTCATCTTCTTTATCATTAAGCTATAACAAATCCTACATCTAAATAGAAGGTTTTTTCTCAGTAAATGTTACTATCTACATTAATTTATCTAGTTTACTATTTATAACCTCAAAATGCAAATCAGCTGATACATAGCTTGAATCTGACTAAACCTCTTAGTTCATTAATTACAAATGTGTGCTTTTACTTAATAATTTACAAAGCTATAAAGATTTTTTCGCTTTTTTGACTCAATTAAATCTAATATTTTACTTAATATTCTATCAGCTTAAAAATTAAAATAATTTGATTAAAAAATTTATTAATAATTACTTAGTTTAGCTTCTGATATAGATAGTATTTGTTATTTAATCATAAGAAAATATTAATTAATATCAAATGAAGCATTTAAAATTTTAAATTTAATAATTTCTTACAACAATTTATGAATTATAATTTGGCGGATAATTAAATAGATCAAGTAGTTAAAAAAAATTTATTCAAATTATCTGAAAAATATTCTTAATTTCTGTATTTAATCTATTGTTTCTTTTATTTTAGCATATTTTTATTATAATAATTTATTCTATCTTATATGAATTAGATAGAAGGAATTTTTATTAATATGCTATTTTCATTATTGATAATTAAGTGGTGTTAAATACTTTTTAAAAATTAATTAACTAATTGCTTCTTATTTTGATACAAAATGAATAATTAAAATCAAGAAGATAAATTAAAAAGAACGCAGGATGTAAAAGATCTAATATCTTTAGAAAAAAAGATTTAAAGACTTTAAATTGAGAAGAAAAGAATTGATAAAAGAAATCATGATATTAGGAGGACCTTTAAGAATACAAGAAATAGATACTAATAAGATTAAAAATAAATAATTTATGATAACAAAATGATTTAAGAAAAAGAATAAGCTGAATACTGCATGGAATAAATGCAATGTTGTTGTATTTAATAATAAAATTAGTATATAATGGATCTTTAATAAACTGATATTGATAACTAAGTATTTAAACATATTCAAACTGACCATCATTATTAAATATTGCTCAATTAAATAGATTTGTAAATAATATCTGGCAATTTTGAAAATATTTGTTTGGTTTTAGAATAGATAAATTAGTTAAATTTTGATACTGAGATTAAAAAAGAAAGTAATATAAAAGTGGAAAATAAAATTCTAATTAATGGATTTAATAGATATAAAAATGAACCTTATATCATATATTAACTGGTAAATCATTTAAATTTTTTACTTGATGTAATTTAATTAAAATCAGATTTAGATTTAAAGTTAGGTAAAATGTTGCTAATTGATTTAAATATTATTAAATTATTGAATGACTAACTTAATTCAATTGATATCACTCTAATTGTTTTAAAAGTTTTAGCAAAATGTATAAAATTTTATGATTCTTAAGAGTTTATAAAATCTAATCAGTTATTTATTAGTGCTTGCTAAAATATCATTTCTGATTATAATAAAAATGTTGAAATTATGCATTCATTATTTGAATTATTCATTTTTATTTTATAAATTCATAATTGTCCATAAAATATCTCACATATAATAAATTTGGTAGATTAAATCCCTTTAAATAAAATCTATACATTAAAAAGCGAAGAAAATACAGAAAGTCTATAATAGTAATAATAATTTATATCATTATAGCTACAATTCTTTCACTAGTTTTCAAAAATTTCTTTTTTATCAAGCTAAAAATTATTATTTAATGGTATCTTTGAGTAGATTATACACATACTTTTTAATATTCTTGAATAAAATGAAGATAATGAATTCAAAGAAATAATTATCAAATTAATAAAATATTAATTAAAAAATGATAGTCTTAATGCTATAGATATTCTTATTTAGAATAAAGTCAATTCAAATTATTATAATAAAAATTAAGCATTGATAAACCTAACTGACAATATACCTTTGATATATAAATTTCTCTTACTATTTTAAGAATAATAATAAAACAAATAGTAATCATCTGTATGCTAGAAAATGTATGAAATTATTTTTCTTTTGATAGAGAACTCTGATATTAATATTCATTTACCTAAATTAATAGAATATGGATATATTGAATTATTATTAGATATAATTAATTAATTTATAAATCTTGAAAATAAACATTTTACTATTTACTAAAATAACCAATTAATAATTAATGAAAAATTAACTGTCAAACTATTAGATACTATTAAATATTTATTTTAGTTGCTTAAAATTTATAGTGATAAATTTTTGGAGCTGAATTAAAACTATTAAAAATAAATCAATTAAATGTTTGATGAAAATGAAGAAGGTAACTAAAATATTAAACACTGGCTGTACTCTATTTATTAAATTTTTAGCTAATTTACCTATATTAAACCATAAATATAAACAATTAGTAAAAATATTCAATCTATTTAAGAAAAAATTCAAGAGATTGAAGAATTATAAATAAGCTTTATCTAAATAGAAAAAAAATGAGAAAATAAATTCTTAAAATGTATGCAATTTTTATTACAAACTAATTTTATATTTCTTTTAAAAAATAAATTATATTTTATATTTCTTTTAAAAAATAAATTATATTTTATATAAGATTATTTATTTGTAAATTAAAGATTTATATCCAAAATCATGTTTATAGCTTAATACTTAATATTGAAATTATATTATTTAGTTTTCATTATTAATTAATTTGATTTTTAAATATTCATAAATATTTTTGAATTATTTAAGTCAATTATCTTAAAAGAAACATTTGTCATTGATTGATTTATTTGTATTAAGATATTTTGTTTTTTATTTAATAAACTTATTTTAGAAAAAAATTAATTAACTATATATTTTGAAAATTGATTAATGTATCTTTATAATCTTTAGTTTCGAAAAATAATTTAATAAAAAAAATTAAGAAAAGAGAAGTTAATGAAAAAAAAGTTAATCATCTTTGAATTTTAAATAAATAAATTTATAAAATCATAAATAAGTTAAACTTCAATTTTTTTAATTCCCGATGAACTACCTCTAAAACTTATTTATGAAAGAAGCGTAAAACAAAGAGAAAATAATTAAATGGCATTTGAAATTATTAGTTTTTAACATCAAAAAGTTTTTAAATTCCCACTTTTAAATATGGTTGCAGAAATGATAGATATACCAATAATAATTAAAAATGCCAATAATTTTTAGTCTCTTTGAAGCTTCACCACTCAATATGAGTACATACTTCTTCCAGTTAATAAAAATATATAAAAATATTGTTTAAAATATAGGAACCTCTTCTAATCTCGACTCCCTGCAGAAAAAAAAAAAAAAAAAATTAAAAAAATTTAAAAAGTTAAAGAAAATAAATAAATAAATTTGAAAAAAATAAAAAATATTAAAAATATATAAATAAAAATTTATTAATTAATTAAAAATAAAAGATACAAATAAATCCGAAAAAAAATAAATAACAAAAATCAAAATTAAAAAATCACTTATCAATATATAAATCACTCGCTCTAACTAAAATATATTTCATTTAAACTAAATTGCTTAATATTTTTATTGAAAATTGCAAATTAAGATTATTTGTTATATTAATGATATTACTATCAAATATACTAAAAAATATTTCTTTAAGATCTAAACTAACTTTTTTAGCATGTTGCGTTGATAATTAATATCTATAATCTAAATTTTTTTATTAATATTGAAAATTTATAGTAGTATTAGCTAACTTTTTTATTTAATTCATAAAATTATAAAAAACTTTTTAAACAAACTCAACCAATTTATGAGATTTAAAGTCAAAATAGATATATTAAATTTCTTAATAATTAAAAAGCTTTGAAAGGTACAATGAAATTACGCTAAGCTCTTTAGAATTTTTACACACCATTGTTTTTATCATTGCAAAAGAAAAACAGTCTGTAAATATAATAAGGAGATAGTTAGATAAATATATAGATAGATAATTTCAAGAATAAGTTTTACATAAATTAATTGTATAAAAAAATTACTTGCCTGTTTAAAAAAAACAAACACTTAACAATAAATTAATAAATCAATTTGCATAGTTTTGTAAATAAAATCTTGTAATAATTTTATTAATTAATAATAAATTAACTTCAACGCATTAATAGGTAGCATAGATGAACTTGAGTAAAAGGCATTAGTCAGAGAAAAGTTTACTTGACATACTTTAAAAAAAAGACAACAACTTAAACTTTGCTAAGGATAGAGAAGAAACACTCTCTAACTATGCACCACATTCCACAACTTCCTAAGGATTCAAAAGAAAAATAAAGTATAGATATACTGAAGATGATGATTGGGAAAATTTTAAAGATAGAAAATAAAAATAAAACAAGCCCTAGCTTACAAGAGTTGTTTTTCGTTCGAATAGACCTAATGACCCTTTAAGCAATGACATATACAAAAAGCACTACGAACCAATCATGACTACAACAAGTTACAATAATTAAACTGCGAGAAATACTCGTTATGGATCTTAAGATTTTAAACAGCAAAAAGCATATTAAGATGAAGCATAAAGAAATGGATTGTATGAGACACAGAAGGATGGAGAAATACCAAAAAATAAGTTTAAAGGAACATTTTACAATTAAAATAAGGATTCTTTTAGCTTTAATAGAAGAAATATAAATAAATCATCTTAAATGAATCCATAATAAAATTATTCTACTAGATATCAACAGCTCCTCAACCGTAATGAAAATTCTAAGTATGCACAAGTAAATAAATATTTAAGCCTATTTCCAATTTTTTTTTTGAAATATAAATTTAGATTCTTAATTTATTTAGTTATATTTTTGTAAAAACATTTTATTTATATTTTATTTTTAACTATTAATAAGTAAAATACCAGAAACAACTTAGGTTTTTTATCTAGTCAAAGGAGTGCATAAAAATTAGAAACTTAGAAGACAGAAGGTAATGAAAATTAAAGGCAAGTTTAATTAGAGGACCATGTATATACAGACCGTGAAAAGCAGTATCTTAAAATAATTTTAGAATATGAATACTTAACTAAATAATATAAAAAGAGGGATGATGATAGATCCACAAAGTGGTGATTACGATGACATTGAAGAATAAGCTCTTTTTGATTAGATATCAAATTAAGATTGGTATCAATTGCTTCCAGAAGAGGTTTTAAATAATAAGAATATTGATTTAGAAAAGTTCTTTATAGATAACTCTGAGTATTTTTATAATCTGCTATGTAAATTTAACTAAATTTATTTTATATTTAAATAATTTTTATTTTGGATAGGTCAAAATGCTCAAATAAAATCTAATAAACCTTTTTTCTTTAACAACGATTAATAGACAGCTAAACTTAAATATAGCTAAGGCTTTAATACTACTTATAACAAGCAGTTTTTCAGAAAAACTTAGCAGTTTCCTTCAAAAGCATAAATAACTGATAAAATGAGACAAACTCAGTTTTTAGGTTAATAATAAATTGAATATACTTCATAAAAACAAGTATAAAATAAATAAATAAATATTATTAAGTAAAGGTCAATTTTATTTTTAATTTAAAAGAATGATTATAAAGATCCTGGTGTACAAGAATTAGAAAGAAGAGTTCAGTAATACTAACCTTCTTAAAAACCTTTTATGGGATTAACAAATTATAAAGTAATAATTGATTAATAAAAGTTGTTTATTTCAAATTAAATTTAATTAATTAAAAAAGAGCAATTTTGTCAATTGGTAAGACTACTAGTAATAGTTCCAAAAAGCACCATAGCATCTAAGTACCATAAATGATATTCCATTTTTTGGCAAAACTAGTTACTAAGAAGCTTTCGGAAATAACAAAAATTAAAAAGGAGAAGTTGCTGAAATAGATAGAAAGAGCCTGTAAAAAACAATTACTTTAATTAATTAATTTAATATTTTATTCATAAAATCAAGGTTTAAAGGACCAATACCTACCTATCCTATTTAGTTTGGTGAAACTCAATATGCTACCACTTACAGACCTTTCTTAATTAAACCAACATATCATAATGTAAATAACACTGCTCCTGATATGGAAGTACCTACAAATGTAATATATTCTATTATTTATATTCAATATAAAAAAATAAAAAATTAAATTAGGAATCTAAATTTAGGACAACATTCTATTCCTCTATACCTTCATTTTAGGGTTAATATAAATCAATGAGCTAGAGAGAATATGGACCTTAGAGAGATCATAGATATCTAGCAAACAAACTTAAAAAAATTTGGAGAAACAAGATTTTATAAAAGTTAGAGGAGTTAAAAACTCTTAAATAAGAAAAGTAAATAGAAGAGCTTAGATAGCAAGTTTAAGAGCTTTCATGATTTTCAAAATGAAAAAGAAATATTAGCTAAAAATATAAAATTAATTATTTAATTTACAGAGTTCTTAGCTACTAAAATAATTGATTAAATAGCAAAAATTAGTAAGATGTAAAATCTAAAAATAATTTTTAAAAATGTAATTTATTAAATATTATTTTATATTGCTTACATATTTATGTAAAACTTTAAAATAAATCTTAGATTAAGTCAAAATATTTAAAACAATTTTTCATTAATTAATAGTGAATAATCAAAAGTAAATTAAATCTAAAGCTATAGATATAAATAATCTTGATAGATTTAAATAATTTTTAAGTTTGTCAATTAAATTTCATTTTTTTAAATTTATCTTATTAAATATTTTTTTCTATTTATTAAAAAATATTTTAATAAATAATACAACAAATTATTATTAAATGAAATTAAATAAATTACTATTTGATTAATTGTGATAATAAATGTAGAAAAGTAGAAAACTAAAAGAAATAAATAACTATTTTCAAATTTACTAAATATAATATTTATTATTAAGATATATAATTAAAACTTCGGTCGAAATTAATAAAATAGATTATTGATAATTGTGAATAATTAAATTTTAAAAAAATTTTTAATTATTTGAATGAAATGCTCAACTTTTTAAAAGTTTAATTATATCATTTTATTGATTAATTAAGTTAATTTTTTTTTAATTTTTAAGTAAAAGCCAGATTAAATGAAAAGATTAACATTTTGCAGTAAAAAAATGTATTTATTAGGATGAAAAAAAACAAGAAGAATGAACTAAAATAAATAACTCATTTGAAATTGATACTTATAATATTTACTATATACAACACAATTAACTATCTTAAATTTATTTACAAAATTATTTTATTTTTATTTAATATTAATCAATTAATTTGAAGAAAAAAATTTTAATTTAATCTTTACATCAAAGTATTTTTTTGTTACTATTTAATTTATCAATTATTTTAAAATTCTTTATTGAATTATTAAAAGTAGAGTTTTTCAGATTTTATTTTTCATTTTAAGTTGTAAGTTAACTCTATTTTGTTATATTTAGTTTAGTTTTTCATTTAATGCTTCATTCATCTTTTATAGCTTTTAAATATTTCTTTGATGCATGTTGACTAAAAAATTAAAAAATAAAAGTTTATAATTTATAGAAGAAAAAAATAAAATACCTTGTTATTTTGAATGAGATGCTATATTATTTTGATCATTTTATTTTAGGTCTTCTCCACAAAAGTTTGAGTTTAGGGTTTAATTGTCTGTTTATTCATTAATTTAATCGTTTTCAAATTAATTTTAATTGTCTGAATGAGTTTTTTTGCTTGCTTATTCCTATTTTTTTCCCTAATTTAAAATTGTATCATTCGAAGTATGTAATTTGTTTTTAGATTATCTTTCTGAATTTTAAGCTTGAGAAATATATTA
This sequence comes from Tetrahymena thermophila SB210, assembly GCF_000189635.1. Classification (NCBI taxonomy): domain Eukaryota; phylum Ciliophora; class Oligohymenophorea; order Hymenostomatida; family Tetrahymenidae; genus Tetrahymena; species Tetrahymena thermophila. The sequence goes on from NW_002476236.1 coordinate 91,927, forward strand.
AATGTTTTAATGCTCATTGCTATCTTCGTCAGAAGTGTAATCATATTAATTATAATCAAATTACTGTATATTATATAAATATCCTTCTTAATTTTGATTTTCATTTTTTTGATTGTTTCTTTATGAGAAAATTTGCTAAACTCCTTAATTAACTCTGCTTGAATTTGTTGGAGATATTTCATAATCAATTTCACTTTAAGCTTTACTGGTCTATCCAGATTAAACTACTTAACACTTGTTCCCATTAAAAACATGAACTTAATCAAATAGATTTTTGTTTAAATTGGTCTAGCTAAGCTAATCAGCAATTTCATCATATTCATCTCTTTACAAATTTTAATCTAAGATCATATCATCTTCGTCAAATTGATTTTATTTTTCATTACTTATTTTATACTCTACTACAAAACCATGTCTTGTATCATCGATAAAAGATTTTGTTTCTTTATTTTAATCAGAAGTTAAGAGATTTGGGTTAGTGTTAAATGACTCTATAGTATTATATTCAGCATGATGGAATATATCAGCTGAACTTATTGCATTGTCGTTAAAGTTTAAAAAATTATCTGTAATACTAAACTTTTCACTGATTTAATAGTCATGATTGTCTTACTATAACAAATATTAATTTTATTCTGATTTTTAATTTCCTAAAATTTAAAACATAGCAGAGTTTTTATCCTACTAAATTAATTGTTTTCTATTTTATTTATCTGAAAAATTCAACTTAAAATTTTAGTTCGATTATTTTGTTTGACTTTAACAAAAATCGCTTTTACTTGAATCCTTTAAGGTACTCAAAATATCTTCATCTTCTGAGATATTTCTAGGAGGAGAAATAGTAGGTATAGAAGGTTCTTCATTTTTAGATGCTGAATCCTCTGTTCTTTTGCTAACCTCATTCTCATGAATATATTGTTAATATGAATCTTTGTTTGGGAATTACATTTTTTTAGATTATGACTAATTTTAACTAGGAGTTTCTATCATTTCGAGAGTAGGTTATTCAATTATTCCATCCATTTAAAAATGTTTATTTTTAGCCATTTGGTAATATTTTTCTTTAATAGCTTGCTATTATTAAGGTTACTTAACATTAATTTAGTAGTTATTGCTGTTTTCATTTAATGAGGGGGAACTTTCTTAATTAATCATATCAAGAAGCACTTATTACTTTTTTTATTGCACAGTTGAAATTTAAGGGATCTATTTCAGATTTATATTAAAATCAACTTTCTTAATATTATCCTCAGTTGCATCACCAGAAGTGGTCAAATATTTTTATTCATCAGAACTTTAAGTATTACTGATTTAGTTAATATTTTAAAAGGAGGAATTAGTTGTTTAAGGAATAGTTTTTTACTAATGGTTTTTCTATTGATTTTGCATAATTTCGATTAATATTTAAGATTAAAATTGCATTAAAACTAGAATTTTTTCAATATGGGAGAGATTAGGATTATTTATAAGCTGTTCTATAAAGTATGTTATGCTTGATTCATACTTAGTGTAGCTTTCTGTTGGTATGTTAGGAATCAAAAATTTAATCTAGCTCATCAATTATCTAATAAATTACTCTATTAATTCAGAACTACTCTTTTTTAAAAAATCTTCCTCTAGTTCTTTAAATTTACTTGTTTCTGTTATTTATTGGTCATTGTTAGACTAAGAATATTCATCCATACTTTATTCTAACCTTCCTCCATTCGAGTTCCCAAAATTTTTTTTGTTACTCTTAGTTGATGAAGAGTCTGGTATATCATCTGTTACAATAAATGAGCTAATTTTATTACTACTCTTTTTTTAAGAGCTATTTATATTAAAGTTATTACTTTAGTTTGATCCATAATGACTAACAGCATTTTTTTATGTTTAAGACGAAGGAGGTAAATTATTCCTATTTTGTGAATTAGAACTAATTATTTAGGTAGATTGATCTTCTCCTCCACTATATTTTTTAATCTAAGATTTACTATTGCTATTTATACTTAATTATTTGCCTTTTGATGGTGTAATATTATTAGAATTTGCTTTACTAAAAATTAAACTTTCGTTTTAAATTTCAATTTTGGCTTAATTGCTATTCTAAGAATAATAATTTTAACTATCATAGTTAAACTATGTTACATATGGAATATTATTATTTGCTTAATTAGATTAATACGAGTTAACAGACTAGTTCTGATACTTGCTAGAATAATTATTATCTTATTAATTAAGTATCTCTTTATTTTCTTGTAGTAGCTTTCCTTTTTAATACGATTTTTTTTATATAACTTCACCTTATATGCTTGCTAAGTCATTTCTAAGTTTATTTAGTTATGAATGGTTTTTTTCACAGATTGATTTGAAAGTGCTTTATACTCTTTTTACTTCTTTTTAGTAGAATGAACCTGCATCAAAAAGTGTTTTTTAAGCATTTTAGAGACTATTGTTATTGCAATTTAGTTTTGTCCTTATCCCACACATAATACTATTACCTAATTAGTCTTCTATTTCACTTACTTTAAAGCCACAATTGTCAACTATAATATTTAAGACTTCTTTATTTTTAGCCAATTCAAAAACAGTTTCTCCTCTTTAATTTTTTTGAAATAAATCACATTTTAATGAATTTAGGAGCAAGTAAATTATATCAATAAACCCTTTATTAGCTGCTATCATCAAAGGACTCCATCCTCTCTTTATTTTTCAAAAAATCAAAATAATTATTTTCATAAAAGTAATTAAAAGATTTACTTAATCAGAAATGTTGACATTTGCATTGTACTATAATAAAATACTAACTACTTCAATTTAGTTATTAAAGGTGGCCAAATATAAAGGAGTCTAGCTTGACTATATTTAAAAGAATTTTTTACTTTATATATTAATATGCGAATAATATCTAACCTTGGTTTGTATATTAACATCAGCTTTGTTGTCTAGTAGTATTTTAAGGATAGATAAATCATTAAGTCTTATTGCAGTTGTTATGGCGCTGTTACCGCTTTTATTTTTTAAATTTATGTATTTTGGATATTTCTAAATACATTAAATAATTTCATTTAAATCCCCTTTTTCAATTTTTAGCATTAAAAGGTTTGTTCCACTTACTTAATCCTTAATTTTATTTATTAAATAAAATATTTTAGGTACTGAGATTATCAATTTAAAGCAATTAATTACCATTTTATTTTAAATATTAGTAGGAATGTGAATATCTTACTGGATTTGACTTTTTAAATATTTTAATTCTTATATTTGTTATGGTTTCAGAAAATTTTCTACTAAATTTTGTAGAATTCAATCAAGATAATTCGCAGACTTATAAATTAAATTAAATATAAATATCAAATATTAACTGACCTTTTTAGTGTAATCTTTGAATACAAAAATTAATCATAATTTTTATTTCATGTCAATCCAAATATTATTCATATATTTATTTTTATCAAAGATTTATCAATTTTTCAAAAGATAGATTTAAATTTTAGTCAAAGCTAAATTGATTAAAAAATAAATATTTTACTTTTAGTTAAAATAAAAAATTATTTAAATTAAAATTATTTTGCAAAATATTTTTAAAAAAAAATTTATTATATGAAAATAAGCTAGTCAGTCTACAAGTTGAAGGTTGGGCAAATGAACATTTTAAACAATTTAATTATGCTAAATTATTCATTAATAAAATTAATTTGCAAGATTTTTTGAATATGATTGGATATTGTTAACATTAATTTATTTATTTCTAATTAGATTCTCTATTTAAATTAGGATAGCTATCTTGTTTTTCAATTGAAAAAAACATGAGCTGATAAATAAAAATTTCAAATAAAATTCAAAAATTATGTGATTTTAAGAGAAAAAATCTTATTATTAATTTATTGATATGAGATTATTATTTTAATAAAAAAAAGTAACACTTATTTGATTAATAAAAGTTAAATAAACAAAAATTATTAATAGATAAAGGATATATTATTAACAGAACTATACAAAAATCAATAAAAATATTTAACAATATACTGAAAAATAAGATTTGTTTCTTAAATAAAAGAGATTTACAATCTGCATTTAAAGTAAGTAATTACAAAAATAGGGTGAAATAAATTAGCAAGGCACATTTAAAATTGTACATTTTAACTTCAAATGGACTAACTTTAGAAAGTAAAAGTTGTTGCTAGAATTAGGTAGCAAAATATTAGTGAGACATACTCTAATGCCCCATAGCAAGCTTAAAATATAAGTAATATTCAAGCTAATACATCTCAAATGGGCACAGTTAAAAACTTTGGAGATAACGTTTCAATGGCTTAAACATAAATGGGAAGTCCTAAATCTATACTTGCAAATGCAAATTAAGGCATGGCTCAAAATTCGTCTCTTGACAAAGATGGTAAAGTTTGCATTTTTACTGCTTCTAGCAAGTAAGTTAAGCCTATTTATGTTGCGGCCAGTGGAAATCCAATAAAGAAATAACTCCTTTAAGAATATGTTAAAACTGATAAGAATATAATTTAGTATCGTCATTCCATCCTAGAAAATGCAAATATTTTTAAATTTGATCATGCTATGAGCTATAAAATTAATAATGAGGAAATCTACAAATTTTAATGTTAAGATCTTGTTTAAAAAGCTATGTCTTAGGGCATCAGCAGTACTTTCATAGTAGTTGGCCCAGCAAAGTAATTTAATTTAAATATTTAATAAAATATCTGTCTTAACATTAAAATCTCTCGAAAATAATTTTAAAATTCAAATTGAAGCTTTTAATTTATAAGAAAATATTTTTTTATTGACATAAATCACTTTTTTTATGAAAATAAAATTCAAATAAATTTTAAAAATTGTGTTTAATATTAATTTATTGTTTTAAATATTTATTTCAAAAATATTAAGATGATGAATGAAATTTTTATTTTTTTAATATAAATTTAGAGCTGGAAAAAAATTTACCATAAAGGGAGGTGAATAAACAGAAAAAGGTATTTTAACCCGTGCTGTTGATGATATGATAAAATTATCTGAATTATAATCATAAAGTTCTGGAACTAAAGTAACATAAAAAAACAAACCTGTTACAGTTGTTTTTTCCATTTATGCTATATACAACAATGAAATAGTAGATTTACTTCAAAAAGATCCTAATGAAGATGAATTAGAAGAAATTGAGCTGACATTTTCTGGAGAGTTCCGTAAATATTATATGAAATCTAGAGAAAGATTGAAATCTATTGGACAAGGAGAATAATCTATTCGTAGACTACATATCATTTACAAATTCTAAATCTATCGTAATGAAACAGGTAAATCAAAAAATAGAATAATGAATGCACCAAATGGAGGGTTATTCAGTACAGTAACTTTCGTGCATTGTGCTGATTTTTGTAAAGCAAAATTGCCAGAATTTGTAGTGCTAGGAGATTATCTTACTGATATTGCTACTCGCAAAGATGCAAATGTCATGGAAGTACCTGCATATTCAAATTCTAAGCTAGTTTCCTAGCTGAATGATTCCTTAAATTCAGGGAAAGATAATTCTTGTGTGTTAATCTGTAATATCTCAGGTTCATATGATTACCTAAGTTAATCTGTAGATTGCTTGCAGGTAATTTGTTTTTTATATGATATTTCAAAAAATTTATTATAAAAATTAAAATAGTACTGTGCTGGAATTAAAGAAAGAATAGACCATTACTATGAAGATGTTAATACATTTAACTAAGATTAGGATATGATTAATTAGTTAGCAAGCCCTAATAACAAATCTGCACAAGATTTATAATAGGGAAGCAATATTTATAGAGGAAGTTTAGGAAACAGTGGAGTAAATGGACAAGGAGGTGAGGCAGCAGGAACCTTTAGAAACTCTTAAAATGAGTTTAATAAAAAGTATTATGAAAATGAATTAATACATGTACCTATGAGAGATGCTACTTATTAATTCAGAAGACTTAGAGGTGAAAATCCTAATGCCCAAGAAATATAATAAGATTTGAGTAATTTAATGAAAGATATTTACACATTTACTGATTAAACAAATGGACTGACTGAGGAAGAGATTAAAGATTGGGCTCATGATAGAGAATAAGAGCTTTAAAGCATTTAAAACGATATTTCCAAATTACCTCCAGAGTAATAAAAATAATTTGAGGCTGCATAGTTTAAGATTGCAGAATCCCTTAACTTTTTATAACAAATAAAAAAAAATGCTGCCCAATTAGCATAAAACAGAAGTAAAATTTTTAATTACTATTTATTATTAAATAATTTTTCTTCAAGGCCCAACAAGCGGAGCATTAAAAATGAGCGATGATTTAGGTACTTTAATGAGTTAATACAATAAATCTAAGGAATCTTTGCTCAGAGGATCAGGTTCATAAGAAGATTTAGTAAAATCGTACAATCAAAGTGATTTATAAGAAGGAGCTAATTAAAGTTATACCTATTAAAATAATTAAAACGGAGGTAAAAAAAGTATGCAAGAGCTTAGAGAATAGATACTTAATAAAATTGAAGAAGTTATTAACGAAAATGATGCTAGTCGTAGAACAGTCAAAGTTGGAGGTAGAAATGGGGAATCTGCAGAATAGTATGCAGAGAGGTAATTTCATTATTTTGTATTTAAATTTTTGAACGTTTCGAGGAATTCAAATAGATTGTAAAATATTTTATATTAACTCTAGGTCTAGCAGAAATTTAAGACAATTAAAAGAAATGCTTGCTGATCAAGATTTTCTGATTTAAGAAAAAAGATAAAGATTAAAACAAAAAAATAAAGAATTAAGAGAGTAATAAGTAGAGCTAAGGAATCAACTTTAGTATCTAGAAAACGATATCAAAGAAAAAGATGCAAGAGTTTAATATGTTCAGGATCAAAACGAGTAGTTAAAAGAATAAATTGAACGCGATAGAGAGATTATTTAGCTTAAAATCGATAAAGAGGAGCTCCTTGAAAAAAATGATGAGGAACTCAGAGAATTAATTGATCGTTTGAAAATAAAATTGTAAAGAAGGAAAGAAGAATGCTTGATGCTAAAGTAATCAATTATCGAATAAAAATAAAATTATATATAATTTGTGTTAATTACCTTCAAATTTATATTAGGGATAATATTGATAAAGTTGAGAGAGACATTTATTAATAAAGAGTTTTTTATGAAGAAGAAAAAAATAGCATGGTAAGATAAATTAAGGATTTGACTAATGCATATGAAGATGAAAAAGTCAGAAATTAAGATATTTAGAGAATAAATGAAAACCTTGATTATTAAATTGATAATTAAGAAAGGCTTTTAAAAAAATTGTAAGAAGATCTTGAATTATCCAACAAAAGATATGATAATATTCAAATCATGTATTAAGAAGAGTAAAGTTTAAGTAAGGAATTGAAGTTAGCTTAAGCTGTATATGAAAAGCGTATAGATGAAGCCGAAGATAGGGCATAGACTCTTGAAGTAAAATTAAATAAGCTTAAAAGAAGATTCTAAGAAGAAAGAAACTAAATAGTTGAAGAAAAAGATCAAGAGCTAATTAAAAAGAAGGAAGCAACTGCTAGACTTAAAAATGAAATTAAGGATTTGGAAAGAAGAGTTTAAGAGCTAACTCAAGACTTAAAGATTCTTAAAATTGAAAATTAAAAATTACAAACTTTTAATGAAGAAATTTAAAGAGACTAAATGTAGAAAAACTAATAAATTAAAGACTTGTCTGAAGAGCTGTAAAAATTATTTATAAAATATTCTTTTTTATTCAAATTTATTTTTTAAAAAAGAGAAAGTGTATAACAAGAACTAAAGAGAGTCAGAAATATACAGAGAGAAAATGCTTAATATTCATCAAACGATCAATAGGAAGTAAACTATTTAGTTAATTAATATGTTTTTAATTTTTTTTTAGAAAAAAAAATTATTAGATGAAAATGAAAGATTAAATCATCACTTAAGAAAATAAGATGCTAGCATCCATATGTTAGAGACAGAGTTAGAAGAAAAGAATATTTATATTGAAAATTTGAAGAAAGATTTACTTCAAATTGATAAAGAAAACTATGGCTAAAAGGGTTTTATAAGCTAACTTGAGAGACAAAATCAATATCTTTCAGATGTTTAGCACACTGTAAGTTGTTTAAATTAAAATTTCTGGATTAAAATTAATTACATATTATTATAATTTAAACATAATAAAATTTTATTGAATTTAAATTAAAATTAAGATTAATTGTAATTAAATTTAAATAGGATATTGATAGACTAGAAAGTAAAGTTAAATAATTGAATCAAGAAATCATCTCATTAAGAAAAGAAAATTAAGACCTAAGTCAAAGAGATAATGAGCAGTAGTTAAGGTTGACAGAGTTTAAAATTTTTACTGAAAAATAAAATGATAAATTGAATAAAAATAAAAATGTGATTAAGCACTTAACTACATAATTAGATTAGATGGATGAAAAGGTTAAAGAGCTTATACATGAAAAAAATCTTGAAATTTCACATGTTCACTAGTCATCAATTTCACAAAATGCTCACAATCAATCAAAAGTATATTTAAATAATTTTTGATAATGTAGCTAATTAAAATTTTAAAATTAATTATTAGAATTAAATTAATGATAGCCTCTTCAAAAGTGCTCAAACATACTAAAGAAATACACCAGCTGGAGTTTAGCCATAATAATAATAATATAACTAGCAACAACAATAGTAATAGAGATCAATTTTAAAGAAGCCAAGATTTAATTTGATTGAATCTGATTCAGATGATTCTGATTATTCTTCCATTTGATTAATAATTCATTTTAGAATGAATCTTACAAATATTATTTTCATATTTTAATTATGGTTTTATAAATTTTTGTTAAAACAAATGTTTTAAATAAGCTTTAAAGTAGATTTTAATTAAATATTTAATTTATTTATTTATTGCTTTGTTTATTGAAAAAATGGGTTAATATAAAAATAAAAAAGTAACCTTTTTATATGAATATGTAATGTAATTAAAACAACAATTTTATATTAATATAAATATTTTGAGATTTAAGGATATTGCAAAGATATAGTCATATTTTCCAAACCTATAACAGAAAATTAAACATAACATAACGTCTAAAAATACTATTTTTTATTTAATTTACTTTGCAAGTTTTATTTATTTAACCTATATAATATTTTAAAGGTACAATAAATCGAAAAAGTAAATCATTAAAGGTTCAAGGGGTTGAGAACGTTAGGAATGCTAACAACTGGTAAGGGGCTGTATTAATAGCTAGGATGAGCATATCTAGTTTTTTTTTCTTGATCAGTTGCCTTACTTCTTTCTTCAATAATGTTTTCCCAGACCTTGTGATACTTTTTTCATTAAAATAATTTTAATAAAATGTTGTGAAAATACATTCAAAAGTTTCAAATTTATTTACTCTCTTCATCATTTCAGCACCATAAATAGCATTAATTTCAATATAGTGAGCTGAAGTTCTTTGATTTAAAGAGTTAAGAGGTAAAGCCATGTCACCAGCTCTCTTTTTCAAGTAGGGGAATCTATCAGGACTGTTTTATAAAATAATTATTTTAGATCAAAGACATCTTTTAAATTCTTTTTAATTTAGTATTAAATGCATTTTCAAATATCTTTATTTTTTTGGCAATTTGATAAAGATACGTATGTATATATCTTTATTTATTTGTTTATTATGAATTATATTGCTGTTTGCCTATTACTCTATATTAAAGAATTTTAAGTATACTTTATCTATTAAAATTTATGTATGCATATCAAACATTTTTGTATTTTAGTCATCTTATATTTGTAATTTCAATTTATTTATTTATATATGAATGTATGGATTACGAGTAACATTTATTGTCATCACCCCAGTAGACGAACAAACCTAAACCAGCCAAAACAGTTGCAGGTAAAACAAAAGCGAAATGTCTGAAAACTCTGAGCATATGGAAGCCATTATGAGTTAAACTCCTGTTTTTAATTAAATTTGAATGTTAATATTATAACCAATTAGCTTGTATTTAATTTTATCAGTAAGTAACTTTTTTTAATTTTATATTTTTCTTATAATTTAAATGCTATGTTTTTTTTGTATTCATCATATGCTATTTAAAAAAGGAGGTAATCAATCGATCAATTAATCCACCAACCAACTTCAACTTTCTTTTGTTATTTCTAATGTAAAATTGAAAAATATTCTTTACTTGACGAAAGAATATCTATGAAGAGCAACAGCTTAGAAAGCCATATATTTTCTGTTCATGAAAATGAACATTCTGTTAATAGGATGGACACCATATTCTCTAGGTCCAATAGCAAAGAATCTACCAAGCTTACCAATAATACCTATTATGAAATAAAAGAAAAATAAATTTAAAAAATAAGAGATAAGCGCTTTTGCTTGAGCTATAATTAGATTGTAACGAATTTAAATTTTATTTCTTATATTTTATAAGTAAAATATTTTATTTTCACTGATAAAGAGCTAATGATTTATTTTTATTAGTCAACATAAAATGGAAGCTAATAATTTGATATCTATCTAAATAGTCTTATTGCTATTCAGTTTATTAAATACGTTCTGCGCTATGCTATAAATTTCTAATTTTTATATCACTTTTTTCTATTATAAAAAGTTTAATTCATTACCGGTTCTCTTGGCCATCTTTTCATTGATAACATAAGAGACAGGTTCCAAAATCTTAAGCCAGGCCTTTTGAATAGGATTCATTTTGATTTTATCTTTTTTGTTTTTCTTTTAGATTCTTTATTAAATTATTTATTTATTTCCTTTTTTCTTTCTTTTTTTTCTTTAATTTCCTTCTTGTCTTTTTTATTTTTTTGTTATTAACAAGGGATTAATTTATTTATAAATTGTTAGCAAGATTTCCCTTATTTTCTTCTTTCTTATTCTTATCTTTTTTCTTCTTTATTTCTTTAAAATATGGTTTCTAATATACTAAATATCAATCAAAATAATCATTAATTATTGATAATGATATAGTTAATTAATTATTTAATTAGTTATGGGTATTTCTTCAAATGATGAGTATCCACATAGACATCAATTTGCAAGCAAATCTTTTCTTAGATTAAAATATTTATTATGAAATCTTTCAATAATGAAGATCTAATTATTTATTTTATTTAAGTTATTTCCATTTTGTTTGTGCCATATATTAAATATGATGAAAATACTGCTAAGAATCAAAGATATTATTTAAAATTATAAATCAGATATCTTAAATGTCTTTTAATAATATAATTAATTTTAAAATACTATAATTTAATTAAATTTTTTAGTTTTATCAAAATATCTAAGAAGGTAATTAGATCTCTTTTTTGATAGGTCTATTCAGAAATTTAAAATATAAGATCAATAAATTATTCATTAAATATAATTTGATTTTTAAAAACTAATTTCAAAAAATAATTATCATTAATAATAAAAAACTAAAAATTATAAGAATATAGCAAAAATAATAGGATGGCTTCAGTTAACGAATTAAAAGATGTCCTTAAAGAGACTCTTGAAGAGAAAGGTGTTCTTACTAAAATAAGAGCTAAAATTAGAGCAGAAATATTTAATACATTGAATGATCAAGGAACTGAAAAGGCTCCTGTTTCCTCAGAAAATATGATTATAAATGAATTAATTAGAGAATATATGGAATTTAATAATTATAATCACGCACTGTCTGTATTTATTCCTGAAACTGGATAACCCTAGTAGCCTCCATTTGATCGTAATTTTATAGCTAAAAAACTTAAAATCATCGAAGATAAAAACACAAGAGATCTACCTCTTTTATATGTAAAAATTTATACTAATGTTAATAAAAATATATTGATAATTGTTTTTGAAAATAAAGGGTATAGTGTATGGCGTTAAAAAAATGGTAACAAAAGATTTGGTTTAAGAATCCTAAAATAATACAGTTTCATAAAAGCTTGGAAAAACTTAATTTGCAGATGATTTAAATGATAATGATACTTCAAATTTTTAAGGTTAACAATCTAAAGGTGGAGATAATAAACCCCTCTATTAAAATATATTTAACTGAAAGTATTTTATATTATATGTAAATGATTTTAAAATTTAAGAGTTTTCAAAGGTTGTTAACAATTTGCTCTATTTCTTATCATTTTTAGAGAAAACAAACTTAAAAGTAATTTGTTTCACATTTTCAAATATAAAAATAATCCATTTTCTATAAATCATTAAATTTAAAAATTTCAAAGATTTTGAAAATTTAAGTTATTTATTTTTAACGCGAATCGATAGTTTATAAAAATATTTAATAATAATTTTTTTAAAAATTGTTTAATTCAAATTTTATTTTCAAAGTAAACAAACAAACAAATAAATAAATAAATAAATAATAATTTTTAGTGTTTTAATTTAAAAGGTAAAATTATTTATTATATTTTGCCTTACTAAATTTATTAAATTAGATTATAATAATAAAAGATCTTATTTTTTAAAAATTGTAAATTTAATATTTAACATAAATAATAAGTAATTAAATTTTATGATTTTTAATGTTTTTGTGAAAGTAAAATATATTTATGCAATTGCCTCATATTAAATTTATTAATTAAAAAATTCATTTTAAATAGTTTAATATTCGAAATGAAAATATTTAGAAAAGAAAGTATTAAAAATCAATTCAATTAATTACAAATATATTTATCAATTTTAGATTCTTAGAATTTTAATTTTTAGGTAATATTATTTGTAATTATCCTTAATTTGTGTACATAAGAAGTAATTAAATGTATTTTAAATAAAAATTTTACTCTAAAAGATATATTGGAATTTAAAGAGAAAAGTTTTTATTTTAAAAGTAGCTTTCTTTATTCAATTAGATATTTAATCAAATAGATGATTAAAAATATATTATTCTGTTTTCAATTTAAGATTAAATAAACATTGAGTTTTTGAATTGAAGAGCTGTTTCAAGCTTTTTAATTTGAATAAATCTGAATTTGATTTTATTAAATAAATTATTTTTAATAATTTTAACTACATCAACATTCCTGAAAGCAGTATGTAATATTTTAAGTATTGATAATAAATAAATACATTTCAACAATTAAAATTAATAAAACTTTTTACATAAGGAAATAGATAATATTACATATAAATATATTTAAACATATCTTTGATTATTTATTAATTATATATTAAATTGATCAATAGTAAATTAAGTTTCTTTTAATATTAATTACTTTATTTTTACATAATTTATTTATTTTTGATATTTGTTTTGTTTTTCAAATAGGAAAACCTATTAATTAATTTTATATTTAGTAATTAAAATCATTAAATTAATCATGAATTCTCTATTTAAACTATATCAACAAGCTAGTTTATTTTCAAATCCACTTTATCGAATTTGATAGAAGGGACTTGTTACTTTAAAATTTTTATTTTGTCAGAAGGACTCAAGTCAACAAATTTTCTATTCTTTTTGATCTATTTAAAATAATAAAATTTTTAATAAAAGTGAGGTAAATTAATATAATGGATTTAGTTTTTAATTTAAAAAAATTTTATAAAATTTATTACTTCACTTTTAATTGCCTATTACAGCTTTTGTAAGTTTTCTTTACCAATTTATTTAACATAATTTTCTTTAATTGCCTATTTATTTAGATTATAATATTAACAAGTTTATTTATTATACGATTAAAAAATTACATTTATTGATTATTTGTTATTTGGAAGAGTGTATATATATTCTTCTTCATCTTATTGTTATTAAATATTGTTATTTTTTTACTTTTAATTAGTATTTCCTTGACTTTCATTGTTATCAAATTAGTCATCATAGTCATCTCTATCTACATCTTCAAAATTCAAATTTTAATTTATGTTTTATTGTTAATCTGAATCATTAGTAGTGTTGTCTTCTGTACAAGGAGGTTCATCAATCTTTTATAAAAATAAAGTTATTTATCTATCATAAATAAAAAAGATTAGAAAATACCAAAGATTTCATTTCTTCTAACATCTATGTATACTCTATTTCTTGTCTATTTTGAGGTGCTACATTTCTATGTGCAAAACCTTTTTATGGATAATTTTAAGGATTTGAGTTTTCCTGCATGTCCATTAAAAATAGCTCTCTTTGCTTTTTTTCTCTCTCCCTTTTGTTTTCTTCATACATTTATTCTTAAAGTTATTTTTGCTTTTCTATTTCTTCTTCTTTCTTTTTTCTCAAAGCCATTTCTTAGTTATATTTCTCAGCAGCTATTTTTTATTCTTCTAACTTTTAATCAATGTATTTAGGTCTTTCAGGTGGTTAGTCTGGCTTAAGTGTTCCCATCCATTCTATTTGTATTTCTTCTTTTTTATTTTATTACTGTTGCTATTGAACTTGTTAAACATTTTGTGATGGCTTTGAACCTTATCTCTATTATTACATAAATTATTGAATTCAATTTAGTGTATTTAGTAAGAAAATAAATTACCTTTTGCTTTATATCTTTATACATATTTTAACGAACTTGTTCTCTTTCTTCTTTTGATTTTAGACTTGCTTCCATTTTAGCTTTTTTAAGATCTTCTAATTTTTTCTTCTTTTACTCTTATGCATCTTTTACTTTATTTAAGATATCTTGCCTTTTTTGACTTATTTCTTATCTCACATTTCTTTAAAGTTATACAGGTGGAGTATTTGATATTCTTTAAGGTGTAGAATTTCTATTATGGGCAGTGATTGGTCTATTATTTGAAATAGGGGGTTTATTATTTTAGTCACCTTTTGAGACCTAATTAGAAACTAGAATCTATCCAGCACTTTATTTGCGGTCAATTGGTTTTGGAGGATAAAAAGGTTTACTTCCAGGTTATGATTTGGGAGTCATTATCTATCTTTAAGGATTTTATGGAACTGCAGTGGAAGGTCTTTAAAGTTTTTATACAACTGGCTTCTAAGGAGCTTTTTAAAATTTCTATTATGAAGGATTTTGCTTTAATTATGGTTATGGAGGTAAAGGTGGTGTTTATTTTGAGGGTTATTAGCTTATTTTTTCTTCTTACTCAGTTGGAACAGAATTATATTTTACATTTACAATATTATTTTTCGAAGGCTATCTTACGATTTTTTTATTATCTGAACTATTTTCTTTTCCGATTGGAGTTTATTATTAACTGTTAGGTATTTTACCATATGGATAATTTTATGGTCCAACATCAATATTTGAAGGTCTTTAATTTTATGCTTAATACTATTAATTCTAAATGGGAATCTTTCCATTTATAGGTCTTACTTGATTGCTGACTGGAGTTTAGGGTCTTATTTATTATTTTTCTATTTAATTTTGCTTCTAGTTTTGAGGTGCCTTCTAAGCTGCTTATTTTGGCTCAATACTTGGCAGTACTTTTTATTATTATTATTAATCTTGCTTCTCCTGAGCATTTCTCTGCTATTCTTTCATTTGGTATGCAACTGAAGGTGGTGGAGGACCTTAGACATTTTTGATATTCTTGAAATCATCATCGATAATAATTTTCTATTGGTATAAAGTAATTTTAATTTATAAATTAAAAAAACAAAATAATTATTACTTAGTTATGCAAGATAGTATGAGAGAATTCATTTGCTTTTATAGTTTCACTCAAGAAATTTTTAATACGGTTTCTGATAAAAGGCAAACCAAGAATTTGTTAAATTGAATAACGGCTTTCAGGCCTATTTTGAAGTAAATTAGAGACTAATTTTTTAAGATCTTATGAATATATATTAGGGATAGGCTAATACTATCCTTTCACAATATTTAATGCTAGATTTTGCAAACTCTCACCTTGGAATGGTGGTCTAAGACAACACATCTCATATAGAACTACTCCAATAGACCATACATCACTTTTGTAAGAATAAGGAACACTATTGATAATCTCAGGAGATAAATAATAAGGAGTACCGACCATCGTCTTAGCTTTTTCAAATGTTTTGTTTAAGACTCTTGCAATACCAAAATCTCCAAGTTTACAAATATTTTAAGACGTTAAAAAAATATTCTAACCCTTCAAATCTCTATGAAGAATTTTTCTATTTTATAAAATTTTGTTTTAAAATGAAATTTTTCTTTGTCATATTCTTTAAACATTAAAGTTAAAACTACAAAATTAATTTATAAAAACTGAATAAAATGTTTTAAAATTTTAATCTTATTTGCTAAAAAATATTAAATACCTATCATGAACGTGCTTCATAGCTAAGCAAATCTAAGTGAACCAATCTAAAATCTACTCTTCTTTGAAATATTTACCTCTTTACTTCTAGATTTTTTAAGAAAGATCGCCACCTATGAACAAAAATAATTTTAATAAAAAAGTATTTAACTTTAACTTTAATTTTTAGTTTTCATCTTTAAAAAATATATTTTTTTTTTTAAATTTAAGTTAAAAAAAACTACCATCAGCATATTCCATTACAATGCAAAGCTTTCCACTTTTAGTTTTATAAATTTCTTTGAATTTAACAATATTTGGGTGATTAAGCTATTCTAAAATCTTAGCTTCCTTATAGCTCTCCTTTTTTTCTTCTGGGCTCATAGCATCAAGAGAAATTTATTTTATAACCCACTTACTTTTATCGCTTTAACTTTCAACTAAGTATGCTTTACCAAATGAGCCTTCACCTAATAACTTTAAGCGTTTATAAATTTCATACTCTTAGGTAGGTTTAGGTCTTTAAATCTGATTAAATATATCTCCATTTTATTGATAATCGTTATTTTAATTATATTACAGCTAGTTCATCTCTAGTTAGCTAGGTTTAAAGCTATATTTATTATCTTTTTAGTTAATGTATTATTGTTTTGTGAGTTATTTGTGAAGAAAAAATATCGTTTGATCTTTTTAAATTATTAAAAAGCTATCTAAAAATTTAATTGTTAATTTAATGAATAATTAATTAGAAATTTAAATGATTTTTTAATTATAATTTTACAAGGTTTTAGCTCATAGATTAATAAATTGAGTGATGGAATAAATTTTTTTTTTTGATTACTTTTAACTAGATATTAAAAATCTTGATTGGAAGCGTTTAATCCCACATTCAATCTAATCTTATTTAAATATTAAGATAAATCAATAATTCTAAATTTTACCTAAAATTTAAATTTTAACATTATCAAGAAACAAACTGTGAAGACTATCTTCCGAAATTTCAGTTTAAGATTTTGATAAATTTTGAATTATTTTTCTATGATTTAATTAAATGAATGAAATACATCTTAATACTTTCTAAAGATAACCATTCAAAAAGGATTTTAGCATAAATGCTTGACAATTTTTTTTCAAAATTAGAATAACAAAAACTAAAAATAGATAAATTTTAATTTTAAAATAATTTATTATAGACAAATCTTCATTTTGAAATTTTCAAAATTTATTAAAATTATTGCTTTTAGTAAATTTATTAACTAAGCAAAATAGAAAAGCTTATTTTTAAATAGAATGTGACAATTAAAGAATAATTTATTTACTTTTATCAAACTTTTGCTTTAATGAAATAGCCAATTATCAAATTATATTTCATCAATCAATATCATTTTGTAAATTTAATCTCTAATAATATAAAGAATTAATTGCTTATAAATAATTTAATTTTTATCAATTAATTAAAAATTCAAAGTTTCACTAAACTATTTGTGAATATTTAAAATAAATTTTATCAATATATTGCATTGAATAGCAGTTAATTATAAAATGATAATTTTATTTCAAATTTTAAAGATATTTTTTTAGATTTAAAAAAGAGATTTTTATGCTAAGAAATTGAAAAATTAATTATTTATTAAATCGTCAAAACTTTTAATATTTCTCATTTGATACTGACACAAAATATTATAAAGCTTTGATATTAGTTGAATTGATACAACTTTTATTAAAGACTAATTAGAAATTTATATCGACGAAAATAATATTAGAGTAGTAATAATTTATAGTTCAATTTGTTCATTCTCTGTACTTGTCGTGGAACCACTTAAGATCAGCAGAGCCAGGTCTTTCAATGGGTAAACCGAAAGCTCTAGACCAGATGAGGTTAGCCATACAACCAAGAGCTCTAGAAACGGCGAAGACAACAGTGTAATATTGATATTCAGTTAAGCCCAAAGAGTATAATAAAACACCAGAGTGGCAATCAACATTGGGATAAGGATTAGCAATCTTCTTGTAAGTTAATAATTTCTTGGGGATAACATCAGCACATTAATGTAATAATTTGATCATTTAGTCATCCTTCAAGTGGAACTTGGAGAAATCGACTTAATGGTGGAATCTAGGATCGGTATCTCTCAAGACAGCGTGTCCGTAACCTATTGTTTAGTAATAACAATTTAGGAATTGTATTATAAAAGTGTTTAAAAAGTATGAAATTTTATAAGCTTATGCTATTATCGTAATAATCAATCATCAAATAATATTATGCCGTTTATGTTTTTTATCAAACTGGAAAGTCTTAATTGATGTGATGTTAAGAATAATTTTTTTTTTTAATTTTTTCATAAATACTTAATTTATTTATGAATTATATTTCCTTCCATTATTTATTTATTTCTTTATTATTTTAATATAAATTGTGATCAGAAAATTCTGGCAAGTGATTGATTGCTTTTATTAATCTTTATTTAAGATTCTTGATGTTTTCGAGATAATTTATTTATCTTAATATGTGAGGTAAGTCTACTAAATATTTGTTGTAAATAATTTTTATTTTTAATTTTATGATTAACTGTGCTTAATAAGTAGTTTTATTTTGTGCTAATACTATTGAAGTGCTTATTTATCTAAATCTTATCTTTGCTATTTCTTTAATAGCTAAACTCTTTCTATAAAAAATATTAAATTTTGCTTATATTTTTAACTTAACTTGCGATTTTTATGACAATGATGATTGATTGCTATTTATAAATAATATAATTTAAATTCAAATTTACCAGGAACGACTCTTCCAGAAGAAATAACGTGATCAACGTAGTCTTCAATGTCCTTGTCAGAAACCTTGGTACCCTTTTCTTCAATGAATTAGAGTAACCACTTAAGGACTTCTTAGTTAGCAAGACCGTGGAGGGGACCGGCAAGACCGTTAACACCAGCAGAGTAAGAAAGATAAGGATCAGAAAGAGCAGAACCGACCAAGTGAGTAGTATGGGCAGAAACATTACCACCTTCGTGATCACAGTGGATGCTCAAATAACCTCTAATACATTCCTTAACGACGTGTTATTCGAAACCCATCATATGAGCGTAGTTACCAGCCCAATCTAACTTAGAATCAGAGTCAATTAACTTGGAATCCTATAATATAAATGAAATTTTGTTAATACAGTTAAAATTAAGATGCTTATATAAATAGCTATCAGTAAATCAGTGTAGGGTAGCACTAGAAGAAAAAAAATTCTATTGTATTTTAAAAACGATTTCAAAAACTAACATGCTTAAAATTAGTTTTTTATTGAATTCATTAGAAGATAAAAAGCATATTGTTAGATATTTCTAAAAGTAGATTTAAATATAAAGCTAAGAAACAAAAATTCTATTAATTTTACTCTGTATTTATGTCTGTAGATAATAGCAGCAACTCTGGGGATCTTAGCAATAAGGTCCATGGAATCTTCGTAGAAGGGCTCCCAGTAATCTTTCTTGGAGATCTTACCTTCGTCGTAAAGCTTAGCGAACTTAGAATCCTTTTGGAGGTAAAGGAGGGCCATAGAGAGCATGGTCATGGAGTGGAGGTCCTTGGGTAAGTTCAAAATGAAGTTGACACAGTCTTAGTTGACGGTACCTCTGTTTTACCATTCGTGCTTAAGAGCATCGACTTAAGCGTGGGTGGGTAATTAACCGGTCATTAATAACCAGAAAATACCTTCAGGTAAAGGTTCTTAGTTGGCTTAGTCAGCAGCCTTAGGATCAGCCTTAGGCAAGAATTCCTTAAGTTGAGGAATAGTGTAGCCTCTGAAAATAATACCTTGATAGGGGTCGCAACGAGAGAGATCACTCATAAGACCCTTCATACCTCTCATACCACCGATGACTTACTTGACAGTGTATTAACCAACAACCTTATCACCATACTTTTCCTTGACTTCCTTTAATTCAGCTTGCTTTTGAGGAATAATTTCAGCAATAACCTTCTTTAAGTTGGTTTGACTAAAGTTGTATTGGCTCTTTTGGGATAAGCTAGCTTGCTTAAGAAGTTAGTTGATAGATCTCATTTTTTGATGATATATTTTTAATAAGATTATTTTACTTATTTTTTTCCTTTATTTTTTATTTTATTCTTTATTAATTAATAATACAAATTTTATTGATTTACCAGATATAAAGGGACACACATATCACACATAGATCGTTCTATCTTATCTTCTTGAAGCAATTGTTAGATTTTTAAATATAAAGTAAATGCTTATTTTATACAAAATTTAATTTAATAATTAAAAAGATATGTATATTCTTTAACTATTCTATTAAAGGTCTTTTAGAATCTTCGTTTATAACATTCAATTAATCAATCAATCAACCAATAAACAGCGAATAGATTTGATACATTAGCAATAGTAAGCTGGGCATTTAATTATAATTATATTTTAAGAAGAAAGCACATAATTTTATCAAGATAAAATAATCCTTGATTTTCTTTTTTTTTAAATTCTTCATGAATTAACAAATGTTTTTTAGTTAAGTGTCTATCTTACTGCGTGATAAGTCCTATTTGTAATATCAGTAATAGGAAAAAATGTATAAAATATAAAGGTAGTATTATCTTATTACTTAGCAAACCGAGAAACCTGTTAGGATAACAATTTTTTAGTAAAAATTCAGCTTAAAATGAAAGATTTTAGAAATCAATATTTGAATCCAAAATATATCTATAATTTTAATAGAAAGTAAAGTGTAGGTGAGTAAAAACCATATAAACATGGATAAGTGTAAAATTTATGAAATCTGTTGAAGAAGGATTTATATTTTTAAGTGTAAATATAAGGCTGCAAGAAATAATTTTTAAATTATCTTAAAAATAGAATAAATATTGCGTCATTTTTCGAAAGAAACATTTTTCTAAAATTTTTGATAATTAAAAATCTACACTAATAAATCGTAATATTCATCAATTTAGACCAATTTAATTCGTTATCAAAGATATTTTATTAAATGCTTATAAATTTAACTTAATTATTGCATCACATTTATAATTTACAGTTCAAATCTTACATAATTATTTTTTTCTTTTTTACTTAAATTGCATTTCAGTTTTTATAAATCCTATCTTTCATCTGCAATTTTTGAATTCTATCTACTATACTTTTACGTGCCATAAGCATATTTTAAATTTTATTTATTTATTTTGCATTTTTTATTTTGCTTAACATCAAATGTTATTTTTCATATCACTATGTTTATATTAGGTACTATCTCATTAATTTTCACATATATCTTCCCAATTCTTTCTTAAGTGGTAATAATGTTCATATTTTCAAGTTAATAAGATCATATATCTTCAAATCAAACGAAAGCCAGTTATATATTTATCAATTTCTGTAAATTTAACAAATTAAAATAATTATGAAATATTTATCTAGAATATTTTGTAATATGAAATTTATTAAAACAATTTCAAATAAAAGAAGTATTTTTATAGCTACATATCATAGATTCGTTTAAAATTATTTAAGTAATAACTTGTTGGGAAAATTTTGAGGATATAAATTTAACAAAGTTAAGCCGCTAAGAAATAAATATGTAAATATACTAAAATAATCAGCCAAAATTTTTATTTTAATTTATTTCTGACCAATTTGGTGTAAATTTGTAAATTTATAATACCTACATCTTTTAAATTACACTTAAAAATTATGTAAAATTCGCATGTAAAATTCTGTTTCTAAAAATTATGTTGAATCCAAAAGCAAAAATATTTTAAAGAATTTAAATGATTTACTTAATATTTTCTCGTAATTACATAATAATATTTATTAATCTTTTTTTTTAGTTTAAATAAAAAATTCAAATAACCTAATTTTATTAAAACTTTGGATATTATCTTCCTCTTCGATATAGTAATTTTAGATCTACAACAATATTTCCTTAAATTTGACTTCCATTTCTTTTCTTAAATGATTATAAAAAATAAATAAATAAATGAATTAGAAAAAATTACTTTTACTCTTAAATTTTTTGCAACAATTAAAATTTTAAAGAAATATTAGCTATCTAGTAATTAAAAGAAGTAAACATTTTAAAAACACATATTCAAAATAATTAATTTAAATCTTTTATTTTAAAGTAAAATTAGAAATTTATATTGCAATTTGATGAAAAAACGAATAACAGTCATCCTTCTATCTGTGCTTAATAATTTAATAAAAATGCTGAATTTTTGTAGAAATTATTTAGATTATTTATTAAAAAACAAAATTTTCATTTTAATAATAAAATAAAATTTAAAAATATTTTTGATTGTTGTGTCATGCAATGAATTAAATTATAAAAAATTGAATTAAAAAAAGATTCTTACCTTGTAAAATAAAATACCTTTAACTATTTTTTATAAATTATTATTAGGAAACATAAAACCCTTTTGTTTAATTTTAAATTAAATTTATATAATTTGAAGTATTAGTTTAATTTTTTTTAATTTATTAATTGTTTGTTGTGTAGATAATTTTTAAAAAGGTAATTCTAATATAAAAAAATATCTTTTTAGTTAATAAATATTTAATTTAAAAACGGCGAATAAGATTAATCTTGTTATAAAGAAAAAAATCTTAATTATATAAATTTGTAATAAATAATATTTTTTAAAAGCAATAATTTGTTTGTTAATATTTATTTAGATACTCTTTTTCTGATCTAAGATATTAAATTTTAAAGAAAATTAAATTTTTTACTATCTAATTTTTTGATGAGTTGAGACTTGATTATAAATTAATATCTTAGGTGGTGATAGTGTTGTTGTATTTTTTTACAATTTTTTTAAGATAAAAGATAGTTTCGCTATCAGTAAAAAAATTAAATTCTTAAATTTTATTTTAAAGTAAAATTAACAATTCACAAATGAAAATTTAAGCGATTTATAACTTTTTATTGTTAATATCTCTCCTTTAAGAAATAGTTTTGAGCTAAGATAAGCTGCTTCTAGTAATAGAGCACTTTAGACATGGCGCAAGAGGTCCTCTAAAAAACTCTTATGACTATTAATAGTAAACATATATGGCAGGTGAATTAACAGACGTAGGAATTTTCTAATAGTATTAGTTAGGATCTCAAATTAGAGCAGAATACGTTTAAAACAGAAAATTCCTTAGACCCTACTTTAACCATACAGAAATATTAGTCTATTCAACAGATGTTAACAGAACAATAATGAGTTCTTATGCCCATCTTACAGGTAGTTTATCTTTCTCAAATAAAATATACAACATTAATTAGTTAGTTTTATCAAAAATCAAAAAATGAAAAAGATTTTAATTTTATAAAAAGCTCTTTACCCACCAGGTACTGGCTATAATATTAGTGTTACAAACTAAACTCTACTTCAGACTCCTTATTAAAACGCTATATTTTACCCTGTTGATGGAGGATATGCATTACCTTATGGAATGTCTGTATTTCCAGTCCATACTCTCCCTTAGTAAGGATCGATTTTACCTCTATATTGCCCTAACTATAATAAACTAATGTAATCAAATATTAATAAGTATGGCGACTTTATTAGTAATTTAAATGCTGAATGCAACGATTTGTATCAATAAATTTCTGATATGATTAATGAGCCTATCAACAACTTATAAGATTTGATGAATTTCGAAGATGTTATGACTGCTGATATATATTAATAAAGAAAACTTCCACCATAGCTTACCTACGATTAGATTAACAAAATAAACATATTGAGAGCTATTTCATGGTTCGTTTACCAAACAGGACCAGTTGCTAAAGCATTGGCCTCAAATGGATTTAATTTTATAATCCAATAATTTTAAAATAAGATAAACAATAACTCTACACTTAAATATATAGTCTTATCAGGACATGATAGCACTCTTAGTAGATAAATATTACAGCTCAATATGTCAAATCATGAATGTTAATGGTAAAAATACCAAAATAAGCCAAGTACATCATTAAATTGTGTAGATAGTCCAAGATTTGCATCTACTATCATATACGAGCTTTACTAATCAGCAGCTGACCCTACTTAGTACTATGTGATGGTAAAATATAATAATTAATATGTCTTTCTTTGTGAGTAATAATCAACTAAATGTGAGCTCTAAGAATTTATTTCAAGATTATAATTTAGCTCAGGGGTTTACGAAGATCTTTGCGGTATAGTAAGCGATAAAAGTGTTATAGACGATAGGGAAACTCTAATTTAATTTTTAGCAATAATTACAGTAGTATTAGCTATAGTAACTGCTCTGCTTGGTTATAGTCTATATAAAATGAAATAGCAATCTAAATCATAGATATAGTATTTACAAGAGCACTAGCTTTAATCCCCACTTTATAACTAATCAGATATGTCTAGGTATGTTGAATTGCATAATATTTAATAAAATTAATAATAATAAATAACTTAATCACAACAATTCTAATAACAATAACAATAACCATAATAACAACAATAACAGTAATAATATACTGAACAAGGGTACACTTAAGCATGATACAATTATTTATGGATGTTGATTAATAATTTTATTTTCAATTAAATTTTTAATAAAATTATTAAGATAAATGTTATCTATATTTCAAATTATATTGACCTTTATTAGTGTATTAATTAATTTATTAATTAGATTAGATTTTTATTTAAAAATTAAAAATTAAAAATATAATTTTATTATTTTTTTATATGAATAAATATTAAAAAAATTAAAGTAGAATAAATCATTATCTCTTTAAATTATATTAAATTACCTTGCTATGTTAAACCGCCAATATTAGACGTTTATATTTTATTGTACCGCCTTATATATAAATACTTATAATTGATTAATTAGTTTTGTTATTAAAAATTTTAGTTTAAATTTTCAATCGGTTTTTTATCATTATTTATTTCACTATTATGCTTTTAAAATTAAAAAATTCTTAATAATAGCTATTACTTTTTAGACGGAAATATTTTATAAAAAAGGTTTTTTTGAATAAAAGATATAGATAGATAGATTATAAAATTAATGGATAAATAAGTATAAAGTGAATGCAGTAAAGTTTTGAAATAGCTGCTTAAGTTACCAGAATCATATCCTTTTAGAGAACCAGTCGATTATGAATAATTATAGTTATTTGATTACCCTGATATTATAAAAAATCCTATGGATTTAGGCACGATAGAATAAAACTTAAAAGCAAAAAAATATAAATAGCCTAAAGACTTCTTTGATGACATATTTTTAGTGTGGAATAATTGTAAAATGTACAATCAAGATGGATCTAACATTTATTAGTAAGCTTTAAATATGGAAAAAGCTACTAATGCTGCTAAATATGCTTTTGAATAGTCCTTAAAAAAGCTAAATTAAACCTAAGCACAAGCAACATAAAACCAATCTTCTTCAGCTGGCATAGCTGGTAAGTAAAAAAAGACAGAAAAATCAGTTAGTTCATCTATAATTAAAAAGAAAATCCATAAAAACAAAGAAGGAAGCAGTAGCATTACAGTAAATACTAATACAAACGTGAATGTAGCATCAGGAAATAATAATAATGGAAATAACAATAATACTTAATATTAACAATAATAAAATGTCTAGAGTGTATAATATAGTAAAAAAGAAAGGCAACCACCTGTCAATAAAAATGAATAATAGTAAGAAAAATATGCTAATTAGCAAGAAAGAAAATATGCTCATATATCACTTAGATTAAATTTAGCTTTTAAATTAAAAAATGCTACAGAAGATAAGTTAGTAAATTTATTTGCTATGCTTGCAGAAAAACACCCTGAAACACTTTCAAATATAGAAAATAGAGAACAAAAGCTCTCTATGAATTTGACCTAGTTACCTGATCAAACTATTTAAAATATGATAGCAGCATTAGAATTCAAAGATTGAAATTATTTTTTGATTTATTTATAGTCTACAAAGTCAAAGAATATAAGAGTTTTCAAAAATGTATGAAAACTTAGTAAATATTTCAATTATGAATAAAAGATAAATACTTCAAATAAAACAAACTACTATATTTCAATCAATCAAATTATATAATTAAATTAAGGCTATTAGACTATTTTGTAATCATAAAGAAACAAGCTTTTATTAAAAAATGTTTCCAACTAATCAAAACTTATTAATGCAAATTATTAAAGAATTTAAAATTTGAAGAACAAAAAAATCTATCTAATTTTCATATTATCAATTATTTTTAACTAAAAAAACATTATAAAAATAACAACTTTCTTTGTTAATGAATTGTATATTGCAAATCATTTTAAAATAAAAACACATTAAAAAATAATTTAATAATTTGTATAAAAACTTTCATTTAATTTATTTTGTTTGTTTAAGTTTAAAAAAAAATTAAAGATTTAGCTTTAACAATATGATAAATAAAGTTTTTAATTTCTTTATGATCTAAATAAAAAATTTTTTAATTTTCCAAATATCAATAATTTAATTTGTTTTATTTAGATTAGAAAAATATAAACTTAGTTTTATATATTATAAATTTGATGCTATATTTAACTTTTAATGAAAAAATCCTTATTATTTTAAAAATAAATAATTTTTATACAACTTATTTTATTCTCAAATTTTATATGTTGATAAATTTAAATAATTAAATGTAATTAATTGTTTTTAAATAATTTAATTCATTTATTTAAAATTAAATTATTGAAAATATATCTATTTAAGATTATCTATCTTTATTGTTCTTGATATAAATGTACTATCATATTAATTTTTTAAGGAATTATTTTTATTTTTGTTTTACATGTATTTTTGTAATTAATTTTAAAAATATTATTATGATAAAATAAACAAAAATCTTTTTTTAACTTATTTATTTATTTAATATTGAATTTTTTTATTTATAGAATTAAAAAGGGAATTTCAAAAAGAAGAAAAAAATAGTGGTATTTAAATATATGCATGCATGTATGTTATCATCAAGATTTCAAAATAAAAGAAACAAAATACTAAAATTATTTAATTAAAAAAATAAATATAGCACAAATAGTTTTTGAGGTTGCTATTTGATACTAATATTGAAATAAAAAAGTTTTTTTCCCTTGATGTAGATTAAGCTTTATTTCTAAAACGATCTTATATTTTTTCATCCTGCTTCGGATGGTTCCAATTAAATCCCTCTACCAATATCATTATTTTTTGTATTCATTCAATGAGCAACAGGTTATATGATTTGTTGGTTAATTATTTTATCAATTATTTAGAAGAAATAAGCAGAAAGGGTGAGTCATTCATTGTTTTTGATAGTGAGTGGCATTAATTACAATCTAATATGTTAAATTTATTAAATATTAGATCATAAGAAGTTTGTTTGGTTGTTTGATTTTGAAATGATATTTTATCATTAATTATTTAATTGAAAATGTTTTATATGAGTGGAACCAGAGTATTTTTATATAGTAAATGTTTATTTAGGTATTTATTTTTATTATTTTTATAGTTTTTATTGAATTATAATGAAGCCAAATATATTTTTTGTTAGCCTCTCTTTATTTATTAAATTTTCAATCATTTATTCAGCCTAACTTTTAGTTTAGCATATCTTTCTTTGATCTTTAATATCCAATTTTCTGCAATTATTGGCTATATTTTTTGGTGTTCTTTTAAATTTTTGTATGATTCTTCTAGCCTTTTCTAAAATTATTCAAGTTCTTCATTCATATGGCAGTTCGGTCCCTTTTTCTTTCCCTCACTTTTTTTAATCTTTTCTGTGCTGCTATCTCTTGGCTATTCTTCTTCACCATTTTAGTGTTAGGATTGGTTTTATTCTTCATCTTTACAAATTATATAAATTTAAATTAATTACATATTTACTAAAAAAATATTTACCTTTATTTGCAGCAGCATTAGCAGCAGATTTGTTTTTCTTTTTCTTCTTTTTCTTTTTCTTTATTTCTTAATCATCAAGTGTATTAATGTATTCACATAACCCATTAATTTATTCCGAAAATTCTTTTTGCCCTGCGTAATCACTTATGTCATTATACTGACCTTGTGCAAACTATTATTGTAATTTTTTCAATTACATATTTTTCGACTTCTTTTAGTTTCTTTTTTTAAGTAGTTTTTGATTCATAGTGCTTTATTATGAAATGTGAGGTTGACCTTAATAATATCTATCATCATCTATTCAAATAATATATTAATTACTATAGATAATTTTATAAAATCTATTACTTTGACTTTCTTCTTCCTCTTCTTCATCACATGTTTCTTTTTCATATATTTCAATGTTTATTGGATGTTCTTCAGATGGAATGTATTAATTTCTATTTTTAAATCAAAAATTTTTATCTATTTATTTACTCAAATAAATAATTGTTTTAAAAATTCTACTTTCTAATTAAAATGTCATGCATCTTGTTTAATTGATGGAAGCAATCATGGTATTTACTTCCATTCAAACCTTTTGATCTGAAATAATTTATCTTAGCCTCTAAGTAATTATTAATTTAAGGATCTGCAAAGACAAAGAAGATAAATATTCTCCTATGAAGGTCTTCACAGTTGAAGCGTATCTATTTAAATTAATATTAGTAACACAATTATTATTTGAAAAGTATGTAAAAAATTATTTTACGGATCTATTTTTCTCAATGAAATGATTTATATAAAGATAAACTATTTTTTCTGTTTATTTACTGTATTTTTCTACTGCTTAATATTATCCATAAATCTGATTTGTAATTCTTATAAAGGCCTCAGACTATTTATGGAAGTTTTTATTGATAATTTATTCGAATTCTGATATTTCGAAAATCCTATTTTATGATTCAGCTATACCAGAACAGGCTTAGTTTATTTACTTTATATTATTTATAATTTTCTACTTTACATCCTATTATAAAATATAAATAAAAGTTATTTTATAGAAATAGCTAAATTTCTTTAATTTTATTACCTCAGCGTATATGCGTATTGAGTTAAAAAGAATATCAAAAAAATTATTTATATTTTAAATCTCTCTTAGTGCTGGAATAACAAATTCTTTTAATTCATCATAAGTATATTCTTCAAAATAAATTTTATTTAAAATTTAATCCAAATCCAAGTGTTCGTCCTTTACTATTAATTTTTTTATTCAAATAAATTTAAAAAATTAAAACTGTTGTGTAAAAAAATTAAACTGAATTTAAAGAAAAGTTTTTTGAATTTTTTTGAATTAAGTTATTTATTTATTTATTTGTCTCAAATTTTAAATGATTAAAGAATAAATTTTAATTAAACACAATTTGAAAAAAATGAAAAATAATTTAATTCGAAATTGATAATTAAAACAAATTTTACAGTATTTAAATTTTTATTAGGATAGCAAGGCTAAATTAGCCTCTTGACTGATAAATGAATTGTGAGAAGGTGCTAATTTTTTCTCACTTTCAGACTTTGGTTTACCATAGACTGCTACTCTTTCAACAGAGCTCTTCTTTAAAGACTAAGATGATTACTTTGTGTTTTTTTCTTATGATTAATAAATAATAATTAGAAAAGATACAGCAAAAATTAAAATATTTAATTTCTATTTTGTTTTGCATATTTTGTAAAATAACAATTTTATTCGTTAAATAAATAATTAATTTTTTACAAAAACTATTTGTTCTTGCGGAATGGTTGAAGCTTTCAGAGTTATCATCCGTGGAAGGAGTTTTACAACCTCTGTTCTTTTATTGCTAAGACTGGTTCTAGTAATTAGCTGTAGAATTTTAGTTTGAAGTATTGTTTTATGAGCCGTTTGCATAATATGAATTGTTTTAATTTATAAATTAGTGGTGTGTCGTTTACTAAGAAGAAGGAAGATAGTTTTTGTTAAGTTATTGAATGTTTTAATTGATTTATTGCTTTTATTATAATTATTATAAATTAACTTAATTGAAAATCTATAGTTGTTGCTATTACAATATTTATTTTTATTATAATGCCTACTACTATTGATGACTTAAATTACTTTATTTAGATTTTCCTTATTAAGCATTTTATAATTATTGCTATTCTAGTAAGTACTATTGTAATTTCTAATGTTAAAGTTATTTTTAATACTGTTTAATCTATAATTGTTGCTGTTAGCGATTTCCTTATAATTGTAGATCATTAAGATTCTTCTATAAAATATTAGCTTATATAAATCTCAAATTTTAATTATCTTCATCGTATGTGTAGCTACCTCTAAAATCACCATTTTCAAATTCTTCGTGGTCATCCTCTTCCTCTTCTTCGTCTTCATCCTCGTCTTCATCATCATCTCCATCGTCTTCCTCTTCATATTCTTAATCATCTTCAGTAGCTCCGTTACTTTATAATTACAATATGATTTAAATTACAAATAGCTGTTTTAGAATTTTTAAATATGATTTTACTTTGACTAGAAAATTTTTTTCCCATAATGATTATAGTAATCTCTTTTGTTGCAGAATTAAATCTACAAATTTTATTAGCAATCAAATTCTTCATTTTCATCGTATTCTATTTATTCTTCATCTTCATCATGTCCTTCCATATCATCACAGTCTAATTATTATCAAATAATACAAGGAAATTAATAGTGTTTCTTTAATATTTTTATATCAAATAGTTTAAAGATTTAAGCTACATGTTATAATATTATCAAATAGTAAAAAGATAATATCAATGACATGTTTTTATATCAATTATACCACAATTAAATTCACGATCTTTTAGAAAATACTTTTTAACTTGAATTACAAACACAAACGCTATTTTTGTTTTTGATTTTCTCTAAAATAATCCTATTATTCTCAATTAAATGTTTAATTTTCTTCTCTCTGTTTTTATTATCGCTCAGCATCCAGTTAAAGAGTGTTAAAAAAGATCCAGATAAAATTTATTTGAAAATAATATTTAAGTAGTTAAAAAATTTTCATTTTTTATTTGATATATCCTTTCAGAAAGATTTCATTCAATTAAAATAATTATTCGGATGCTGCTAACTAGAGAGAATTGCAGAGAGAGTTTAAGGAAAAGCCAACTTCAATTTATTCAAATATATATTATGGCGTCAAATAGAGATTGGGGAGAAATATTCTATAAAATGTATATTAATTTACTCTGATATTACAGCTCATTTTGTGGTAGGTAAACATGATATTGCTATTTTTAAATTTCTTAGTTATCTGTTTAATAAATATCGTTACAATCAGCATCTTCTTCGTCATCATAAGAATTATGATAATTTTAGCGTTTAATTGCATCATCACAACTCTTAGAAATTTATTTTCTCTCAAATCGACGAATCATCATAATCTAAGATCCCTCTTTTTAAGAGAGGCTGTTAAGATTGTTTAAGTGGTGATTTCTATTAATCTGATATTAATTGTAGTGATGCATTTAATTGTCATTTATCTATATATTCTATTGTCCATATATTTAATACTGCTATTATTATAGTGGGTATCTGTGATGAAGAGGTATATGCTAGTTCATCCTTCCTTCTTAGATAATTTTTTGTACCTAAAATATAAAGAAAGTTGAATTTTAACCTAGACTAAGCATTGCATTTTATTATTATAACATCAGAAAAATTTATTATGAATTACCATTTATTCCTTAGTAGCTCTACATTATTCTAATTGTTTGCTTTGTGAGTGCTGTTTATATTAATTAATAAAGGAATTTTAGAAAAATCAAATATGTTTGCAAACAATAAAATATCATAAAAACTAAAGAAATTCGCAGCACTACCATCTTAAGCAAGATCTTTGTGCATTCAATAATTAATAATTAAATAAATATTTTAATAAACATGCCTTCTAACTTTAGTGAATCATTTAAAGCTCCTCGGCACTGAACTCCTGCTGTCTTAAATCCATACTGTATTAATAAACACTCGCATTCAATTTAGATTCATCATCTATGTAATCATTTTACATGGAATTTGTGCATAATTTCCCTCTAATGATATTCAATTCTTGCTATTATTTTAAGAGCTGTGCTTCCTCTTATGCTTTTTATAATTATTATTCTGCTTTAAGCCCCTAATTAACCTTTGAGTTATTTGTATTATTTTTTCTTCTATTTTTTTTGCCCATATTAGACTCTATCTTATAGGAATTTGCTTTTTCTTTGTATACACTATTAATTTAATTAGGTATAAATACCTTTATTTTGTTTTCTTAGTTTTTTTTAATTAATTAATTAAGTTTTTTTGCTAGCTAGAATTGCTGCTGTGTTTCTTCCTCATATTTTCATTCATTTTATTGGCATACTTGCTTGTTTGCATGTATGTATTTATACATCTATACATATATAAATACATAAAAACATTATTTATTATTAACTATAATAAGTGGAAATAACTAAACTAAATTCATAAAATTTTTTCATCTTTAAATAAGAAGTGATTTTACAAATGAGCAAAAAATCAAATAGATCAAAATATTAATTAGTAAATTAAAATACATATTTTAGACAAATAATTGAATATTAATATTGAATTTATACATTTAATTTATTATTATTGTTATCAAACTTCCTAATTTTTTCTACTGAGTTAAGACACAAAACATGTAAAAAATAATCAATATAATTTGATTTTAAATTTACAAATCTAAATAACAAATCCGCTTGACAAATATGGGATCTAAAATACTCTGATATCCTAATAAATCCCAAAAATACTTTCAAAATATCAAAATGAAGTATATAAATAATATAATAAATGCAAAGTTCAATATTTTTTAAAAATATTTAAAGTTTAATAAAAGCAGCTTAGATTTTTTTTGATAAATAAGAGCAGAAAAACACGATTTCTTTTTTAAATAGATGCTTTTAAGTTTTTATCATTTGGCTATAAAAAAATTATATTGTAATGTAAATTTATATTAAAGCTTCAAAGTAAAGATAGAATCTAACCAAAATAATTATTATAAAGAAATAATTTTAAAATAGTTCTATTATAGAGAATTAATTTTATAATATCTAATTATTGTATGTATGTTTCAACCAATTTAAAATTTAAAAAAATAAAAAAATGAAATAGACTATATTTCTTTCAACTAATTATTTACGACAGAATATATTTGTGTTATTTATTAAATTGAAAACTTTTTAAATTAATTTAAATTTCTTTTTTCCTTTTTATATTTGATAGTATTGTTAATGAACTAAAGAACTTCCCCATAATACATAAAACACTTTAAATTCAAAAGTAATCATCTTATAATCGGAAATTAACGAAATATTTACAAATTCTTCTAAGTTACGAACCATTTCAAGATCAAAAATAAAATATGTGAATTTATTTTAATGGATAATTTAAAAATTAATTTTAAATGTAAAAGCATCAAAATTTATTACAAAATTTGATTAAAAATATTCTTAACTGGATGGATAAATATTTACTAAATTACTTTTAATTACAAAATAAAATTTTACTTAATAGCTTAATTAATTTATAACAATTATTTTTTCATTAGTATTTATTGTATTTATTATTTTCTGTGAGTTTTATTTGCTAACTAAAGACAGATACCTTAGGGGTTTTCGAAAAAGCATATGAAGGAGATCTTTTTCCTGTAATGTTAGAAGAATTTTAAAAGTTTCTTGTGCTTTAAGATCCTGCTTAAAATTAATTTTTTATCTGCTTACTGTTGAAATCTTCATTATTATCATCACAATAAAAAATATTATCTCCAAAATTTTTTTTGTGGCTATTTGTATAAAATTGTGTTGCTGAGTGCCTCAAAGGATATTATTTTTAAGATTCTGTCTATTAATTAGATATATTATAAGCATCTTTGTGGATAGAACCTGATTATTGTTTATGATCTCTTTACATTCTTAAATTTTAAGTGGAAATTTATGATGATGGAGTCTTTTCCTTTTCTTATTATTATATTTAAGCTAGCTTATCTTAGAATTCTTAAGGTTTTAATGTACTAAATTTTCTATCAAAATGCTAGTTTCTATTTTGTTGATAGTTGTTTTCTATTGGAAGTCCCGATTTAACTGTTTGCTATCCATCCAAAATATCTTTCATCATTTTTAATTGAGCTAATTCAGTTTCATTTGATTTTTCATTAAGAATAAAATCAGTTGATTCATGCCTCATAACTCTAGAGATATTTACTGAGCTGATACTGTCTTTCTTTATTGGAAGAGGCTTGATAACTTTGTCTAAATCAGGGTAATTCTAAACAATCCATTCTAAATTTTTTTATAAATTAATAACACTCATATTTTTTTAAGCTTAATTTTGTGTAAAACCCTACATATTAATTTTAAAAAAAATATATATTATTGTGAGAAAAGTTTTATTTAGTTTTAGCAAAGTTCTATTTTAAAATTACATTCTATTCATAATTCAGATATTTGTTCAATTTTTCTTACTGGTCTTCAATGAAAGATTCACGTATTAGATCTTCTATTTATTTCTAAGAAAGTATTTCTTGCTTCTAAGAAATTTAATTTTCATATTTTGCATTCATTTAAGTAACTTTGGCAAACTCTTGTCTTATATTAGAAGATAAGTTATTTGCTTATCTTTATTCGTGGTGGTTTTGATTCTTAAAGTCTAAATTTTAAAAGGTGTCCCCTCTCATTTCTTAATATTATTGACCATTTTAATCTGCCAGCTAAGCTTTTAAGTTTTATATGGTGTCAATACTCATCCTTTCTTCTCTTTGATCTTTTTTATTACCTTAAAAAAAAATATGCACTTGCTTTTCATAATAATTTATATGATACTGCTACTTTGCTCTATTGATTTGCTAACTTAATTTGAGTTATCTTTTTGAAATTCTTATTAAACCTTATTGAAAAATAATACCCATAGATAATCTTGAATTGAATTGCATATGATTTAGAAATTTGATTTAAATATAAGTGAGTTAACTTGATATTTTTCTATAAAATCAAACTTTTCAACTTCTAAATCATAAAACTTTTTTAATTCTTAGATTGTAAATTAGTACTCGCTGTTCATTATGTTATAAAATAAATCGTAAATTTAATTTATGTAGCCAACATAATCTAGTTTGCGAAATATTTGATTAGCTTCTTAGTATTTTGCTATATCTTGCTATAGTCTAAATGAAAGCTCTTGATTATAATTAAACAATTATTCAGTCATCTCTTTTTTAAATTTTTGTGAACTTTTAATTTTAAATAATTTATTTACTGTGTTATAATAATTGCAAAATAATTAATAACTGGAAAAAAAATCCAAATCAGATATTTTAGTTTAATTTTTAATTGCTTGATATTAATTCCAAAAGATCTTAAATAAAGTTAATTGATAACAGAAAAAAAAATCAATAAATTTTTGAGAAAAATATTCTGATTATTCACTTTTTCATATCTATATCTGACAAAATTATAATACTGTAAATAATTATAAAAAATATTTTAACCAAAAAAAAAGCATGTAAATGATTAATATTAAATCAAAATGAAACAAAAAAAATTATTTATAAATAGAATAAATCTAAGTAAATTAAAATTTTTTATAAAAAATAAAAAACTATCAATGTTAAAGCTGAATAGAAATTAGTAATTTAAAATAAATCAAAAAAATTATATAATACTGATTGATTTATTTATTGAAACTCGATTTTTAAAAATAAATTCTTTAGAAATAATTTAATTGAGATAAAAAATGATAGTTTATTTATTTAATACAGTAAAAAAAAATTTATTTTTAAATATTTATATGAAAATAACTTGTTTAAATCAGTAAAAACTAGAATTATAAATTTTTTTTATGTGTTTAAAAAATATCTTTTGATAATTTTTTATTAAATTGATATTTTAAAACGTAAAATTTCTATTTATTGATGACTATTTTTATCCTTTTCAAATAATATAGTTTTATTATTTACCATTTTTGAATCAACTTTATCCATAACTATTGTTTGATATTTAATATATTTTGTATTTTACTGAAAAAAGTGATAACGCTAATAATAAAAGACCAAGCTTGGTCAACAAAAATAGAAATTTTCATAAAAAATATGAACTAAATAAACAAGTGAATGAACTTTTTAATTTGTTGAATTTGAAAGGATGAATAATACTATGATATAGATAGATACTTGCTTACTTGCTTTGCTTACTAAAAATTACTGTATAATAAATTTATATTTAATACTCTGATATGATAAACGTTAAAAAACTTATATAAAATTAGTAATCAGTTATCTTCTTCTTCACCCCTTTTAGCGTAGTACAAATCCTTGGTTGATTGTTTAATCTTTTTTAGCTTCTCTGGAGGGAAAATTCTGAGTAATTCCCAAGCTTTGTTTAAGGTTTAGAAGATAGTTCTAGATTCGTATTGACCCTAAATTATATTAAAAATATAAAAAATTTGTTTTCTAATTTAATCTTATTTATTACTTGAGAAATATATTTAGATTCGAAATTCTTTAAGAATTCAAGATAAAGGTGATCTTCTTCATTAAGAGCTTCTTCACCGACGACAGCCTTCATTGCAGCAGTATCCTTACCAATAGCATAAGCAGCATAGAGTTCGTTGGAGACATCAGGGTGATCAACTCTGGTCATGACCTTACCGTGATCATCAATACCAATAGCAGACTTCATGAGACGAGAAAGAGAAGGTAAGACATTGATGGGAGGATAAATTTACTTATTATGTAATTAACGATCAATGAAGATTTAACCTTCAGTAATATAACCAGTCAAATCGGGAATAGGATGGGTAATATCATCAGAAGGCATGGTAAGAAT
Organism: Tetrahymena thermophila SB210; assembly: GCF_000189635.1. Taxonomy (NCBI): domain Eukaryota; phylum Ciliophora; class Oligohymenophorea; order Hymenostomatida; family Tetrahymenidae; genus Tetrahymena; species Tetrahymena thermophila. The sequence goes on from NW_002476236.1 coordinate 128,824, forward strand.
GGGAATTTAAGTGATGGAACCATTAACACCTTCGACTCTACCGGCTCTTTCGTAGATTGTTGATAAATCAGTATATAAATAACCAGGATAAGATCTTCTACCAGGGACTTCTTCTCTGGCAGCTGAAACTTCTCTCAAAGAATCAGCATATTATGACATATCAGTTAAGATAACCAAGACGTGCATTTCTCTTTCGTAAGCTAAATATCTATTAATTTTTAAATAATTTATTATTATTGATATTTTCAAAAGATTTTTATCAATAAAATAATTTTTTATTTTTATTTAAAAGTGCGATGTTAAATTAAAATTTTTTATATTGCTTTTTCTTTCATAAACACTATTTGCCTTTTATTCATATCTTAAATAATAATCAATAAGCTAATTTTTTATTAAAAAATATCTAAAAAATAAAAAATTTTAACCATCCTTCTGACTAATTTATTTTTTGTTTATTTATTTTTTATTAGTAGTTAGTTGCCTGATTTTAGTTTAGAAAGGCAGAAAAATGCAGATTATAAAGTTTTAATTATTGAAAGATTAAGTGTTAATTAAATATACAGGACAAGATAGTTATTAAATTTTTAATAAGCTAAGCTATTTTGATTGGGAGGGAGATCAAGAAAGAAAGAAATAATTAATTATGCACTTAATCTTATATTAATTTATATGTGTGTGTGTTTATTTGTATCTTATTTTAAAGTCATTTCTAAAAATTAGATTAATATATTTATTGTATGTTAATTACTCGGCAGCGGTCAAAGAAAGACGAGGAGTAATGATACGTTCGATAGTGGGATCATTAGCAAGATTAAGGAAAAGAATAACCTTTTCCATGGAACCGTTAGATTCGAAATCTTATCTGAAGAAACGAGCGACTTCCATATTAACACCCATAGCACCGAAAACGACGGCGAAGTTTTCTTCGGAGTGATCTAAAACATCCTTACCCTTAACCAAAGAAGCTTAACGCACGATTTAAGCACCAATTTCATTATGGGGAAGACCGTTAGCAGAGAAAAGAGGAATCTTTTAACCTCTAGCAATAGAAGTCATACAATCGATAGCAGAAATACCAGTTTGAATCATTTCCTTGGGATAAACTCTGGAGTAAGGATTAATGGGTTGACCATTAATACTTTAGAATTTTTCAGCCAAAACAGGTGGACCCTTGTCAATAGGAGTACCAGAACCATTGAAGACTCTACCTAACATTTCTTCGGCAATGGGCATTTATAAAGTTTCACCAGTGAATTCACAGTGAGTATATAAACTATCGATACCATCAGTACCTTCAAAGATCTTTAATTTTATTAAAAATATGATTAGTTTAATGCATTTATTTTTATGGCAAAGCAACTTTTTTAGTAATCCTTTTTGTTGCCTTTCTTTTTAAATACTATTTACCTAAACGACGGCCTTTTTACCACTGATTTCGAGAACCTAACCTTTACGGATTGTACCATCGGCTAAGCAAACGTTAACGATTTCAGCAAACCTTTTTGATACAAAAATTAAAATAAGTAAAAGCTACATTAAAAGTTAAAAAATAAGTTCATTCTTAAATCTATAAAGTTGATTGAATCACCATCAAGCAAAACAATCTAACTATCTATCTATATTTTTATATATTTTATCTGTTCTACTCTTTATACTGAATCTATCTATTACTAAATTTTTATTTTTTGCATTCAACTATTTGCTTTGAAAAAAGTTGTTTATTTGATTTGTGCTGCTCTAATAATTAATGTTCTTAACATTTTTTTATATGCTATTTGGAACTTCTTTGGGAAACTAATGCCATCCATTATATTCATAATTTTTTATTAGGATTGATACAGTAGTATCATTAACAAAAAATTGGAATTTGATTTTGTATGTAAAATATGAAAAATTATTTCCATAGAATGAAAAATGAACCTATTTTATTATCTCTATTTGCATAGTAGTATTTATTAATTGTTGAAATTGATATATGATTTACTTGGGGAATTTGACATTATCGAGGATAACCAAAGGACCATCGACTTTGCAAACTGTTCTGTAATCAGCACGAGGAGCAACATTATAATCTCTAGATGCTGCGGCTGCGTGAATCTTAGCAGCTATAGGATCAGAAGACATTTTTCTTCTTTTTCTTTTTTATTTTTATTTTTGTTTTTTTATTTATATTTTATTATAATAAATAAAAATTTTTATTAGGATTTCATCCCTATAGCCAAATAATTGCTTGTTCCACCTTAACTAATGAGCCAAACAAAGGTATAGTAAAGTAAAAAAATAAGATAATACACATATTCCTTTTCTTTTTTCCCATCCCTTCTTCTATCTTTATTCATCGATTCTTCCTTATTTTATTTTTATTTTTGATTAATCAATCTATCATGCATGCATGCATGCATTCATACATACATGGATGGCATTATTAATTAACTCACATATTATTTATCTATCTTTTTTACATTTATTTAATAACTCATATAATATATATCTTTCATTATAAAAGCTTATCAATTTTAGTTATTTTTCATAATCTTTTTTTTTCTTTTATTTTTCTTTTTGTTTAATCCCATTAATTTAATTTTATGAATATGCAAATATTATTTGCTGATAAACATATCTTGCTTGCTTGATAAAATAAGAATCAATAAATATCATGCGGCAAAAGGCCTTTAATTAATTTATTATTAATCATTTATTATTAATCTTATTTTTGATAAAATTTTATTTGGTTTTAATATTTCTAATGTTTATTTGTTTTTTAACAAATATACAAAAATTTCTCATCCAATTTCTTGCATATCTTTATTCATCAAATTTATACAAAATTTTGTAAATTCTTAAACAATAATTTCTTTTATCCAAACTTATTCATTAAAACTTAGTTAAAATTTTATTAATTCACTAAACAAATTTTTTATTTATTTTTTTATTAAAATATATTAAATTTTTTTTTAGAAATAAATTTAAATTATTTTTAGTTTAGAATAAACATTCTAAGTAATAAGTTTTTTTAATTTATTCAATATATTTATTGTAATATAAAGCCATAAATTAAGTAGTAAGTATTAAATAGTAATTAATTTAAAATATTTTTTAATTATTAATTTTGTAATTTTAATCAAATTTTTTATATAATTTTTATTTTAATAATTTAGTAGTAGTTAAAGAGGATTAGCTTATATTAATAATATCAGAAAGACACTGAATGAAGTCTATGTATTAGGAAATTTGTATCTACTTTGTCTTATTCTTCTTTTTCTCCTTCTATGTTTGAATCATTAAAAGTCTAAATAACGCCCAAGATATTCTAATAATTCTTTTTAAATATCTATTTAAGCTTTTCATCTTATTTTTCTTAGACCAAATTGATGAATAGGTCAAGGATAAGAAAAGCTTCTTTTCTTATAGCCTGATCTTCATTAGCAGCAAGTAGAAGAATAATCTTTAAGTTTTCCTTATATTTATAAAAAAGTTTATGAATATTTTAAATATATTATGTATTTTTCTTACTATGCTTAAGAAATGACTGGCAAACACGTGATAAATAGGATCATTCAAAATCTTATATAAAATCTATTTTTATTTTCATATTAATTTTAAAATATAAGAAATAAATTCTAAAGTTTTTTAAAAATTATTAATAAATAATGAAGAGTATATAATTAATTCAAATAATTTATAAGAATATTATTAACAAATAATTAAAAATAAATATTTGATTTAAATAATTTTTAATATTACTTTTAAAATCATCCTTATGCCAGAGTAGTTTACATTATCTTATAAGGATCTTCTGAAAGTTTGCTCTACCTTTTATTTATAAATTTTGTTATTTTAGGCAAATTCTAGCATTTAATTATTTACTTCAACAGATTTTTCTTCAAGCAGTTAAGACGCAACAATTTTAGTGTTTGTATTTTTTTTGTTCAAGAACAATTACTAATATTAATGATTTGAATGAAATGTTTACTATTTAAATTTAATTTAAAACTAATTTATTTACATTTATTACTTCAATAGCCTCACATTAGATTATGAATTAGTTTGAATTCAAATGTTTAAATATCTTATTTATTAGATTTATTGATAAAATCTATCCTAGCAACTTAATTTTAAAATTAATTTAATTATTTTAATAAGCCTGTTTTGTATTAATTATTGATAATTTACTTCTTTGGATTCTGATACAATCCTTATAACGCTTCCAACATAAAAACTCATTTATTCAAATCTATTAAATATTTAATACTTAAAATTTAATAATTTTAATAAATTAGTTTACTTATCACATAAATCATTGACAATATTCTAAATATGATTAGATTTTAGATATTATTCTGTAGTATTTATAGATGACCTAAGTAGACCCTATTCATCTAATAAAGAGTTCTACAACAAATTAATTATTGTCTTTTTATCTTCTAACTAGAAAACATCTGGATGTTTCATAAGAAGTACAAGTGATTTGTTGAAATACTCATAAGAAATAAGTTCTTTTATTTTATCTTAGTCTCCCTTTATTTTTTTAATAAAGATTAGATTGAAAAGTCTTAGTTATATACTAAATTAGTAGAACAAAGTAGTAAAAAAAGAACTAATTCATTACATGTTAAAAGATCTCTGAGCACCTTTAAATATACTTATTCATTTTTTGATGCTTCTAGTTTATTTTATAGAATATATTTTAGATTAAAATAGTAAAATTATATCAGAGAAATACTTTATTTGATTTCAAGTCATTAAAATATGAATCGATTGATTAATAGAGACAGCAACAAACTTCATAAACAGATTTATGTTTTTTACCAAAAAAGCTAGTTAGCTTTGGTGATACTTTTTTAACTTCAATTTCTTTATATTTAAAATAAATTCAATTAAATATCAGGATAAAAGATATAGGCTTTATTTCTTAGAAAGAATTTACTTTGTTCTTAGTTTAACTTTTGAGTTAACATATTTATTTTTAACAATAGTCACTATGTATGAGAAAGAATTTTTATTTATTTGTTTTTTTTATGTTTTTGTAGTTGATATTAAATTTTGCTTATAAATTATTTACAAAAAAGTTTTTAATTAGCCAGATATATAATACATTTAATACTTGATATATAATAACTTTACAATATTTATTTTCGAAGAACATTTCCACTTAGAAAAACTAAGCTGGTGAATAGTTTTAGTATAATTTCTTTTTTTTTTCATAATTAAATCAAATAGAAATTAGAGTTTTATATATAAGAAGCTACTACCAATTTTTTAACACATTTTAAATTTTTTCTCAAAAAAAAAGCATTAATTAAAAGAAAATCAAAAATTTTACTGGTTGTTATTGTGGAACTTTACAAAAAAATAAAAAATTTTCTTAAAGTATATCTAAGATAACTGCATAACCAAAAAAGTGTAATTGTATTAGTAAATACATGGAGTTTAGAGATTAAATCAATTATTTTTACAAAGTGATATTGAATTTACATTATGGAGAATTTAAAAAGATTATTAACTTATAAAACTATAAAAAATAAAATAAACAAATTTTATAAAAAAATAAATAAATATAGATATGTATTTAATTTTAATATTTTTCTTTTTATACTTGTTTTACTATACTTAAAATCATTATTTAATATTTTATATATATATTTTAACAATTATATAATGAGAAGTAAGGAATAGTTTTTATTTTGCTGAATACTTTATAAAAACTCCTTTTTCTATTTGCTTCAATTTGCAATGTAAGATATAAAAATCTTTTTGATTTTTGGAATTATAAATTTTAATTAGGAAAAATGTAAACAAAAAAAGAATATTTACAAAAATACTATAACAAAAAATATGATAGAATTTCGAATTTTTCACTAAAATTTTTCTATCTTTTGATTGTGAGAAAACAATATTAAAAAATTAAAAACTCTTCTTTTTTCTACCTCAATAGAACTTTAAGTTTTAATAATAATAATAATAGTAATACCTAAAAATTAAATAAAGATTCATCTATTTCATTGATTTCAAAAAATAGATTCAAACATATACCTAATAATATAATCATTTATATATTTAACTTCAATAAAGAAAAATAAATAATATCATTTTCTAAAATTTATTTCGTTTAATTTTATAATTAAAATAAGTTCATTTTTACTTTTTTTTTTTAATATTTTTTTGGTTTTAAAATATGAATTTTTTACAAATTTAGAAAAACAAGAAATATTTTATTTTAATTTTTATAAGAAAATTACTTCACATAAAGATAATGAACTTATATTTATATCATTAATAAAAAATACATAATTAAAAACAAAATCAAATAAAGATACTGTTTAGATAAGGGATAATATAATTAATTATGTATAAAATATTTTTTATCTTTATATTTCAAGAAGAAGTGTTTAAAAACATATTTAATAACTAAAATACAGCTGTTTATTTTTAATAATATAAAAATGTTAAATTAAGGAAGATGTTAAAATAAACAAATTTACCTGAACCTACTACTACAAAAATGAATAGAGAAGTAATAACAGGACCAACTTTGCTTGATTTCTCTTTTGGGACAGGCTTTTATAATTTTAGATTTATTTTTCAATAAATTGGAATGGAAAATTTCTTAATATTTTTATTACTTTTCCAGAAATACTTGACTATCCTCTTTTGGTAATATTTTCACTAAACTATTGGTTTCTATGCTTGATACTTCTAGTTGCTGAAGTCTGATAGTATTTATATTAATTTTTAAATTTTAAAAACCTAAAAAATTAAAACTTTTACCATTTTATCCTTTGTTTCCTATTTGTTTTTTGTTAGATTGTTTATTAATTTTTAATTTAATATTTAAATTTTTTTTTCTACTTAAATCTTTTAAACAATTTATAGTTGATATTAAAGTATTTGTAAAGAAGCAAGTGGATTGTTTTTAGTGTTTATTAGATTTGCAATTCTACTGTTTTTCAATGCTTTATTATTATTAATTAATATAATGGTCATTAATTTGCTTATATAAAATAAAACTAACTCATTTTTTTGTTAAAATAAATGATAGTTAGTTATTAGCTATTTTATAATTTAAGAGTTATTTGCATATAATATATTTGCATCAATATCACTTTTTTAATTAAATAATAGTAAGTTTTACTCTTCATCATCTAATTAATCTAAAAATTTAGAAAGCAATAAAAAAAATAATAACTACTTTTCATAGGTTTTTGATTTAGAAAATGGATGTAAGATTTTAGTTTAATTTAGATTTTTAAATTAGTTGTAGCAGAATGAAATTTAAACTAATATCAAATATTTTTATTGTATTATAAAAAGAATAACTCAAATTATTAGCAAGAATATAGCGAACATGTTTATACTTTGAAAAATAGAACTGCTCCTTAAAAAGAATAGCATTGGAAGATGTAATTTTTTCATTTTAAAATTACAAATTTAAATTTAATTTTTCAAAAGAAATGATAGAAAAGCCTAAAAGAATGGACCTCATAGTGCTATCTACTGGGTTAAGGTAATATTTAAAATAAAGTGCAGATTCTTATCTAGATTAATATGGTTTATACTTAGAAAAAACAAAGAAATGAAGATGGATCTATGAAAGTTGAAAAATGGATAGCAAATACAAAATATATTGGGGATTGGAAAGATAATAAAAAAGATGGTTTTGGTATTTAATTTTATGGAAATGGCGATAAATATGAAGTAAAATCGTTTCACTTTCTAATTTAATGCATTAATTCATTTTTTACGTCAAATAAAGGGAGGATGGTAAAATAATACGAGAAATGGTTAAGGAACTTTTTGGGTTTGTGAAGGCAAAAATAAGTAAAAAAGTTTCTCTTATTATAAAATCTCTTAAAGTTATTTAAATGATTAAGATTGAGGAGAGAATATACTGGAGATTGGGTGGATGATAAAAAAACTGGTAAAGGAACTATGTTTTATAATAATGGAGATAGATATGATGGCCTTTGGTTAGACGATAAGCCACACGATGAAGGGAGAATGATTTATGCTAATGGAGATGTTTATGAAGGTTTTACATACTATTTTTAAGAGTTATTTTTATTTTTAATTAAAATTAAATTAAAGGATAGTGGTTTGTTGGAAAAAGGAGTGGATATGGTGTTATGACAAAAAGAAACGGTGATCACTTCGAAGGTCATTGGGTTAATGATAAAAGAGAAGGATAAGGATCATACTTCTTTGCCCTAAAAAATTAAGTATTTGTTGGTGAATGGGTAGATGATATGCCCAAAACAGGTGTATATTCTGAGGTAGAAGATCCATACACTGTCAAACCAGATAGGTAAAAATATTTTACATACAAATTTAAATTCTGTTTTCAATAAATGAATAAAGTCATTTTTATTTTATTTTTTTAAAAAAAATATAAAGGGAAAAACACTTTACTGACCCATATATTTTACCTAATATACCTAAAATCTAATTAAAGAATCCAACTAAAGTTCTTTAAGAAGCTATGGAAAATGTAAGGAAATAAAGAACTATTTATAGAGCTAGGTTTATTCCTATCGATGAGTTATATACTGAAGAAGAACGTTTAGAGCTTTACAAAGAATTTGCAGCTGCATGTGATGATAATAGAAAAGTTTCAGTACTTGGGTTAAATGCTATTTTAGCTAACATGGACTTTGAATTAACAGGTAAAATATGCTTTAAGAATTTCAATCAAATATGATTTATTATAAAATCCTTTTAAAACACATCAAACTAATTATTACTTTTTTATTTAAAATTATTAGACGAAGATATCAAAGATTATTTAGAAAAGTTAAAACCTGAAAACCCTCAAGCAGATATAGATTATGATACATTTGCAAGATTAATAGCTATTATTCTTGAAGATAAGTCATTTGAATAAGGATAAGAAGAAAACGATTAAGTTTATGAAGATGAAAATGAAGAAGATATGTAATAATATTAAAACGATGTTGGATAACAATACGATAACGAAGACAATGAAGAAAATTCTGATATATTTTGAATTATTTATTTAATTTCATTTATTTATAAATATTATCCATTCCATGATTATATTTTTGTAAACTTTATCATTATTTTCTGTCTAATCAATCTTATCAAATCAGAAGTTTATTTAATATTTTTCTTATTTTTTAATGAATTAATTATTTCCCAAAAATAAAATAAACAATCTAACGAAATATAATTTTTAATTTAATAAATAAATAATTAATACTTAAGCAGCGCTAAGGAAAAGTTTTTTAAGCATCAGCTATTTTCTCTTTGTGACTTAAGATAAAGGCTAAGTATTCTGACAATTGATGGACGGATATGAAGCAAAGTATTGATTATTGGAGGGAAGATGGAGATACAAATTTAAACAACTGAATGATTATTTGAAAAAATACTTAAATAGATAAATAAATAAAAAAAATAAAAAAATTGAAATTACTTCGAGAGAGAGAAAGTATCTAGCATTAAAGGAAATTATATTAATTAGGAGGGATATCTTTAATAGCATACTGTTCCTACCGAGAAATTAGTTTTTTATACCATCTCTTAATTCTGCATTCCTTTCTTCGAAATTTTTAAAAATTCGGTAGTAGGTTAACATGTTAGATGAGATATTTCTAGGCTAATTATTATAAAAGTAATTTAATCAATGAGAAAGAATTGAAGTAATAAAAAAAATGAAAAAAAAAAAAATATATAAAAAATAAAAAAGTATTTGATAATAATCAAGAAGGAATTTAGAGGAATATTGAAATTTTCTTAAAAATATGACATGCTAAGTGAATTTGAACTCTTGAAATTGATTGGTTGAACAGTCTTTACTTAATGATTGGAACTTAACGTCGTTTAAATTGGGGAAGGATTAACTAACCACTAATCTAACTTGATACGACAACCTTAGGCTGCGCCCATAAAAACGTCTTTCAAAACAACTATCATAAAATATTTTTTATAAGGATTGCTATGCTTTAATTTTTACAAATAAATTTTATAAAATCGAGAACTCAACTGATTTGATTATTTTTTTTACCGTTAAAGATTGATAATAAATAAATTTTATTAAAAACTCAACTGATTGATTTATATAAAAAAAACAAAATACTAAAATAAATGAAATAAAATAAAAAAATATTAATTACATATTAAAAAATCTTAAATTAAATAACTAAAAAATAAAAAAAATAAATAAATTAATAAATATAACTTCATATTAAAAATAAACATATAGCTAAAAAGGAATCTTAAAAAACTAAATAAAACACAAAATAGTCATTTTCAAATATGATGAAAACTTTAATAAATACCAATACCATAAAGTATAATACATATTTTCTATACATTTTTTAAAATTTATATATCTATAATTGGATTAATTTCAAATATTAATTAATCTATCACTTTTGTTTTAAAATATCTAAAAGAAAGTATGTTGAAATTAATTTTAATTTTATTTTAAAAATCTTAAGTACAATTATATTATGAAAAAAATAAATCAATTAATATATTTGAAAATAAAACAAAATTTATTAAAAAATATTTCACCATTATTCTACAACCATAAATCATGCATGCTAATTAATAATTAAGACATATTTGAGAAAATATTTTCTTTATGATTTATTATTTATAATTTAACTAATTTGAGAATAATTTTAATTAATTATTAAAATATCTTTTATAAAAAATATCATTGTTTATTTCAAAAAATAATTTGAAATAGTTTTATTCTTAATAATTAGTTGTAAAATTTAATTAATTTTCAAATAATAATAGAATTCATAAATTTTAAATTTAATATCCAAAAAATCAATTTGTATTATCTTTTACACACACTGCTTTGAATAGAAATATTGATGAAATTTTGAATCGAATTTAAAAGCTCCTTATAGCCTTATTTCTAAGGTATTTGAAAAATTTAGAAGATTTAAGTAAAAAGAAATAAAGTTCGTTAATATCGTCTCTTGAGTTATTAATACTGCAAATAAATTGATTTGAAATCAAAACAAAATAAATAGTAAAAATCATAATAACTAAAAGCAAAGCAGTACTATTGGATAATCAACTCAAATATTCTACTTTAAAGATCACCATACCATTTATTTACTTAACTGCTAAAATATTATATTAGACTAATATTACTTAAATATGAACGTCTAAGCCGAAGTTTAAAATTATGCTGACATTTTAGAGTTATTTGTAATTTTGGGAATCAAAATAACTAATGAAAGTAAGCTATATCTTATTAAGTTTTTTTTAGATAGATTCATATCGCTACACTATGAAAATAATCTAATAATTTTTTTTATCTAATAAAGCTTTAGAAATCAGCGATTAAGCTCAGTAATTTGAATTTTCTATAAAAGATGTTTACCCATTTTAGGAAAATAAGCCTGGATTTATTCATAATTTACATCATGTATATTTTTAAATATATTTTCATTTAAAAGGAATTGATAATTAAAGAATCTAAAAAAATTTTTTTCATAATTTGTTCTATAAACAAAAAAGTGGTGTTTTCCAGAAGGCGTGCATATTTATGACGAATAAGGAAATCAGAAATATTAAAACAATTCAATGAAGCAAGCTATTAATAATATAAGCTAAAATAGCAAATAGTAAATATAAGATAAAGTAAACGTTTTTAACTTCGTAATAACTGATGAGAATTCTTTAAAAAGATACTGCACTTGCTTATAAGTATTTGTAAGAAAATACTTTATTAAAATATTTAAATTTTTTATCTTTTAATTTTAATTTATTTCAAACTAACAAATATTTTATAAAAACCAAGAATTTTAAAATATTTTTATACTTTTTAGGAGTTAAGAAAGCTTAAAATTAAATCAACTTCAGAAGCTACAAATTTAGAGTATTAAAGAGTATTTATACCAAAATCATATTGTTTAATAAGTAGACTCAATCTCTTGGAAGTCCATAAATAATTCCTTGCCTTTATTTACAAATATGTTGTACATCCTTAAATAGTCTAAAACTCAATCTCATAAAACAGTGATTTAGTTTATGATTCTATAAAATTTTCTCAAACATAAATACAAAACTTCGAAAAATACGCAAATAACTATGGATATAGAGAGGCCTAAAAAGTAGCCATCAATAATAACTCAGAATTAAAGGAAAAAGGAAGTATAGTCTTTAACGTAAGAGAAGAGTTTGTTTTCAACTTTCTATTTTCGTACCTTAAAACAATCAAGAGTCGTCAAAATATCAATCAATGTAAATAATTTAGTCTCGTACTTAATGGAAGAGAGATATTTACCTTGCGTAATTGTGTGAACAAACTATTTGAAATAGAGAATTTTTCTTACAAGCCACTTTTTATGAAACTATCCATTTAGAATATAATTGATCTTATACAAAGCATCCTTCTTGAAAAATAAATAATTATTTTCTCAAATAATCCCAGCGACATCATTCATTTGTGTGAAGCATTGTTTACTTTTATTAGACCTCTTACTTGGAATTGTCTTTATATACCATTTTTACCAACTCAAATGATAGAGACTCTTCATATAATGGTTCCCTATATTATTGGCATTCATAGAAATAATAAAGATTAAGTTCTTTCTTCAGTAGAATCTGAAAATAAAGTTTTCCTTGATTTAGATAGTGATTATATAATTTAAGATGTAAATATTTTTACTTTTTTATCATAGAGTTAAATCCATAATTTTTTTTAAAATCAGGGACTGCAATTACCAGAGTTTTTAAAGTTTCACTTGAAAGAGTAATTGAGAGATAAATTAAAAAATTATAAAGACACGCTTAAGTAAGGAACCAAAAAAGAGTAGAATCTCAATTTTATGAATCTCATTCTAAATATGAAGAAAATTTTCTTATAATTTATGATTTCTTTAATTAATAACTACTTACCCTTCTTTCTTTTCCCAACGGATTTTGATTATGAAAGAGATGTCAGCAATGAAATATTTGACTTCAAGGCTTATTTTAGATTTTTAGATGCTTCTTCCGAACCTTTTTACCAAGAATTCGTCTAAAAAACTATGGTAAATAAATTTTTATTTTATTTTATATTAAAATATTTGTTTATTTAATCTTAGATTTTTAGAAGCTTTATTGAAGAAACATATAAGATTTTAAGATAAGTTGAAGTTTTTAACAGAGATATTCGCGATATTAGAGACTAAGAGGCTCCCCAGTATTTAATAGAGTTCATAAAGGAAATTTAAAAATTAAATTCTTACATTTAGTTACAGAGCCAAAAGAGAATTGAAATAACTAATGTTAATGTGTACAAATACCCTGACCTTCTTCACACTTTAAACCTTGAGCACTCTATTATTATTAACAATTACATGCAAGAATTATAGAGATAAAACTTTACAGAAACTAAAAATGAATTGCTTAAATACTTGATCTTTTTCTAAAAAGATTTAAAGAAAAAGCAAAGTTAGAATCCGTTCTATCCTTCAAATATTAAAAGTATTTCAGCTCCTCTTTCACCAATATTAGAACAAATAGGAGAGATTCCTATTATTAATTTAGATGAAATATAAAATGATGTAGATAAAACTATTACGAAAAAAGCTGAAGAAAGCAAGTAGCATATTTTTTTAAAGCAGCCATACTTTTAGGAATATAACCCAGACTTTTAAATTTTATTAGATAATCAAAATTAAATATTTGAGGTAATTTATTGAAGTTTACTAACTTGATAAAATTCTTTCTTTTTATCTTTCACATTCATTTAAATAATTATCAAAACATATTTTAGATTAAAGAATTTGAAGATTAGAGTTCTAAAATTTTAATCCCTTAATTTGCTAAGAATATTAACATAAAGCATGAAATGGAAAACCACCACAGATAGAATCTCAGCATTTAAGAATTTTCCACTAATGAGTTAATTATTCCCTACCCATCTCCTAATAGAAATAATTTAAATCTAAATTAATCTAATAATGTTTCTAAAGAATTCTTGACATTTCAAAGCTAGTAAAGACTTCATTCAGAATAGAGTTCTTTCAACAACGGATACAGTAAAAAAATTAACATTTTAAAAAATAATTAATATATTTTTTATTTATTTAGATGGAATGCAGTTTAATTCATAAAATAATTTTTAACCAAACGGAATAATGTTTTCTACTGAAACCAGATGGAATAAATTTGAATAACCTGCTAAAAATACTGGAACTTCATCTTAGAGCTTAAAAAGAAATTCAAGGAAAATATTTGAAAATACAGTAACTTAATTCTCTGGAAATTATTGTTCTGCTGCTTATAAGCCAAGGACTACGTTAGATCCTAACAATCAAAGAAGATTTAGCAATAACATTAAATAAAAGGCTAAAACTGACATGAGTATTGAGGAAAAGAATGATACTTAGGAGGATTTACGTTATCACATTTTTAATAACCAAATTTAGATTAAAGAAGACACTCTAGGAGAAGATGCATAAGATGAAGATTATAAATTCTTCAAAATAGAAGAGGTACCAAAAAAATAAATAGCCAAAAAAGATAAATCTTTATCTCCTAACCGCTCAGACATTCCTGAAGAAAACTAAGTAGATACTGTACCTGACTTCTTTAGAGGAGAGTTAGAAATGAAAAATATTGTAACATTAAATATCGACCAGATAACTAGTTGCCATACATTTCGTAAAAAGGAGTCGTCAAACTAAGATAAAACTAAAAGTCACTTTAAATCTGTTTAAAATTTTGGAGGATAAGCAAACACTCAAAGAAGTTTGAATTGCTAAAACAATTTTGCTTTTACTTCAATAGAAGAGAGCGAGCTAGATAATGAATATAATCATAATAAATCTAACGAAGAGGAGTTTGGTTCAGATCCTTTACTTGAAATAAGAAATCATTTCTTTTAAGATTAATTATCACCTGTAAATACATGCAGCAGATTTTCTTTGTCTAATAATCCTTTTACTGTAATATCTCCAGTAAATTAAGGCAGTGGCTAGATACCTCAATTAAAAAGTGCACATTTTTAACCACCTTACTTTAAGAATAATAAAGTTAGTAGTAATAGCCAAGTAATACCTCGTAAGGCTATTTTTAATACATTAATTTCTGATTAAAACAAAAACTCATAATATTCAAAGTGTTGCATAAAGACTGAAGAAAACCTAGATAACAGGTTTTAATTATCTATTAATTAAAGCTAGCAAACAAATGTTAACACTTAGTAAGATATATGTTCTCCAACTAACTCTAAAATATTTTCATATAATTGGAAAATATAAAATGGTATTTAGCTCAATACTTAAATAACAATTGATGAAGAAGATAATCAAGCTCTATTAACAAATGGTAGCTAAATTTTTTCATAAGGAATAAAGTCCCCAACTTAAAAAGCTTTAAGCCCTCAAAGTAACTAAATAATTAACCTACAAGGAATTAAATATTAATAGTCCAGCATGACTATAGCTGCTATAGCTGGCTCATAAAACCATTAAAACTTGAAAATTTAGCAAAAAATTAAAAATAATTATTTTCACACTGAGAATGTACAAGAAGAAGAAAATGAAAATTTATCTACAGAACCTAGAGATAAACCACATCAAACTTAGCTTTAGTCAAGAATTATTTTTAATCCTTCTTCTTAAATATTAAATAAGTAAAAAACCAAATTGAAAGTAGATATCTAAAAAAAATAAAGTTATTTATAAACTTATGAAGAAAATAAGTTTGAGAATACTCAAATCAAAGATGACCCATTGATTCTAAAAGATTATTTTTCCTATGAAATTAGTAATAATAAAGTCAATACTAACAATAATTTAAATAAAGTAAAACAAGCTCAAACAAATTAAAAAATATAAGTACCAAATTTACTTAATAAAGCTGTTAACTAATAAATGAATATCCAAACAGAAAGTGCTGAAGAAGAAAAAAAGATGCTCCATAAAAGAAGAGGGAATAGCAGTTAAAGCAATTTAGTTGTGAATGCAAACAATAATCGCTCTTTGTCCCAAATTAATCTTACATAAGTCAATCAAAGTACAAACAATGCGAATATTAATCACTCGAAAAACTAGACAGGTCTAACACTTAAATAATACTCTGAAACAAACAGAGATATAAAAACAGCTAATTATTCAAATAACTTTTAAAATAATACGTAAAATAAAAAGACTACTAAATTTAAAATATTTGATCAATCCTAAAACGAAAAATAAATTTAATAAAATATACCAGCAAAAATTTAATAAAACGATGTCAAAATAAATTAGAGTTCTGACGTTATGTAAAATAACTAAAATTAAATTAATACAAACCTTCGTACTATCCTTTAAAACACATAAAACTAAATTTCTAAAGAACATTAAGCTGCTGTCTAACAGGAAAAAACCCATAATTAATAGGGTCCATTACAACCTTAGCAAAACGAATAAAATATACTTAAAAAAAATAACAGTTAGGTTATCTAAGGCAAAGAAACCATATCTCATATGCTTCAATAGAGAAGATAGTCTAAAGAATAATATTTTAATCAAAAATTTTAAGCTCCCTAAACTTTATTATCAGGAGAAAATAAATTAAATTATAATAACTAAGTTTAGAATAACAGTTAAAACAGTTCTGTTGTTACAAATAATTAAAATGACAAAATTATAAAGCAAAACTTAATAATTAATTAAAATTAATAGTAAAAAATATCTGCAATAAAATAAATAAGCTAACAAAATTACTTTTTATCAAAAAATAATCAAGTAAAGACTACTTCTGTAGCTAATTAAAATAAAATTAATTCAAAAAGAATATTTTGATATTCAAATGTAAATAAATTTAAAATATCTTAATCTTATCTGCATAATTTAGAAAGTAACTAACTAAGTAAATATCTAAAATCAATTTATTTTTATGCATAGTAAATTATTATATAACAATGTAAAATAAAAAAAATATATGTCAAAAATTCATACTCATAATCTTATAATCAATCATATTTTACTCTGGCTAATTATAAACGTTTAATTTTGCAACACATAAAGATAAAATTGTTTTAACTTCAATAAAATTTTTCACTTTTGCATTCCAAATAAATAATTATTGTACAAAAATAAATATTTTTGTTTTATCATTTATATAAATTCCTATATAATAATGTAAAATAAATAAAAAATATGTCTAATTTCTTACTTATAATCATTTTATCAATCATATTTTACTCTTTCTAATTATAAATGTTTAATTTTACAACATAAAAAGATAAAAATGTTTTAACTTCAATAAAATTTTTCACTTTTACATTCCAAATAATTATTTTACAAATAAACATTTTTGTTTTATCATTTTTAAAAATATTTGCATACAGCATCTTATACTTGTTTATCAGAAGGAGGGTTATATCTAAAATCTTCAGCTTGCTATGTTGGAAGTCTTTTATTTTTTTCTAATGATTAATTTGACATTTGATGTGCTTTTTGTAAAAGTTTGGTGTCGTCAAAGAACATTTTTTTATTTGGAGAAGAGCTTTTATTAATTAAAGTTGAACATATTTTACCCATATATTTTATTAAATTAAGACAAGTATTGTTATAAGTAATTTTAAAATTAATTTTATTGTAAAAATTTACCCTGCTCCTGAGGTATTAGATTTATAGGCGTTATCGTATAAAAATGAATTATAATAATTTTTGCTGTGATTGGCTGAGTGCTATTACTTTTCAATTAGCCCATAATGTACTAATGAGTTTTTGTATATTCTTGGGAAGTTTTATCCCATATTTTTTAATTACAGACTTTAAAAACTAGTTTGAAATAGATTAATAATTTATTTATTTTCTTTCTTAATTCAAATTACTTGTTGCTATGGTTGAAAGGAGTTAATCTGTCAACACTTTTAGTTTCGATTAAGCTAGGTTTGTAAGATGTTTAATCTAGCTTATTATTTTTTGAAAACATGAACCTTTCAGGATCTCCGTGCATAACCTATTCTGCTTTTAGTGTTCTTATCGATTTTGAAACATTTAGTGTGCTCTCCCAAGGATCATCTTTTACTCTTCCAATAAAATCATTTCTTTTGGGCTTTAAAAATATATTAATCAGTAAAAGAAATACATTTTTAATAGTTTTTACTTCTTTTTTTTTATCTCTGTGTCTTCCTAATTTATCTTCAATTTATTTAAATCCTCCCATGTAAGGGTCAGTTGGTCCAATTGGTATTTGAGGCCATGGTGGGTTACTTGACCATTTCAAACTTGATTTGGTAGAACAATCAAATCCTTTATTCTTAAAATAATTAAAAATTTGATTATTAATAATTAATAAAAAAATTTTTTTTACAAAATCAATCCATTTTTATTTATTTTTCTATTTCCAGTCAGGATCATGAACCATTTTCATATCACGACTGCTGTGATCAATTTTTTGATTGTTATTTTCAATGTTTTTTACAAGATTTTCATTTTCTATACGATTGTTATACCTAAATTTTTGAAATTAGAAAATAATTATAACTTATAGTTATAGAACTAATATCTTTAAGTGTATACCTTAAAGGAGGACCTTCTTTTTTCAAATCTCTTATTCTTAACCATGAAAGTGTAGGATGCAAATGCGGGGGATGGCTATTGTATATTTATCCTTCTAAATGTGAGCTTAAAAATTCCTACTAAGTATGGGCTGCCCTTTCACTACCAACCTAATAACTTAAAAAAAACATTCATTAGAATTTATTTAAATAAGTCTTTAGTATAAATAAGTAAATATAAATTTAATCATTTTTACGTCCTTAAATATATTCCGCCATATTAATCTTTCTCTTTTTCTTTTTATCTATCCCTAAAGTTATGAAGATCAGGATTTATTAAAGGATAAGATCCTGTTTAAAATGCTATTTTGTTTTAAAAAAATAATTATCAAAATTATCAATAAATTAGAAAAAAAATACATTCTAAAATAGTTTATGTTCCATCTTCTTTGACAAAAGTCATTAATTTGTTTTGAAATCTAGAACTTGAGAGAGAGTTAAATGTTTCTTTAAATATTTTCTTCTTCTATTCTTTTTAATTTCTGAAAAAAGCATTAAAACAGCAAGATGAATCCAAAATATTTGGTATTTTTTAATAAGCAATAACAAATTTTACTTTGCTTCCTATTATTCTTATTAAACTATGTCCTTTTTAGACTAAAATACGTTATCCATTTATTTTTTAGATACCTTTATATTAAATACTATTGATCTATTTTTAAATTGATTGTTTCACAAATAAACCTTTTTAAATTGATATTAATTTGTTTATATAAAAAGTATGTAAAATTAATTAATTAATCAGCACAGAAATATTAAAAGAAATATAAATATCCCTAAAAATAAAACGAATTTAAAAATTATTTTAAAAATATAAAATAGTGTTTCTTTACTTAAAAAATTAAAAAAAATGTTTACTTTTGTAATTACTAATTTACTTTTAGAGACCAACCAAAAAAATCTTAAAAAAAAAAGTTTATTCTACTTTAAAAAGTTATTTTATTTCTATTTAAGATAAAATTAATTATTCATAACATTAAAATTTTTTATGTCTTAATTCTATTTTACTATTTTTTTAGTAAATTTTAAAAAGTAATTTTAGGTAAATTTTTATTTATGTTATAAAAATATTGCTATTTCTATTAGATTATTCAATTAAATTTTTATTGTAGGTATATAAATAATAAACATAATTTTACTTGAATATGTTATTGATAGAATTTGGTAAGCATAAAATTTTTATATAAAAAAAGATAATTAATTCATCATAAATTAGCTAGCTAATATTTATAGATAGAATGCAAAGAAAAATTTAAAAAAAGAGAAGAGGAAATAAATTCAAAGATGACATAATGTTAGAAGAAACTGGAAAAAATACTCTTTCCTCCTAAAGTTAAAGCAGGAGCAATTAAATTATTTTATTAGAATAATAGTATAGCCTAGATAAATAGTTTATAAATAAATTAGATTTAGAATTGGCAAAGTAAAATTAAAACAACTGTTAAAAAGAGTCTTTAACACCATGGGAATCTAAAGAAGCAAGCAAATTGAGCTTTATGAACGATTTAGAAATAGATAATTAAAGCTTATTTAGTAATGCATTAACCAATACAAAAGGAAGCTAAACTGAATATAAATAAGAAAAAAAAAAGTTTATTCTACCTTTACATTAAATTAGAAATAAATTTAATTTTGCTAATACTCCTACTTTACCAAAGCATGAGCAACAAACTACACAATTATCTTTTTAGAACTAGGAATAAAATTTAAAAAGCGAGAATTCTTTTCAAATTACTAATAATGGCTACAATACTAAAAATGTTTAAAATTCTAAGCATTAATTCTGCTCAAATTAATAATTTTTGCCTAAAACATAAGAAGATTGTTCAAAAAATTTTGGATCTACTTCTTTGCTTGATTAAGAAGAAAGCAATTATAATTAAAATATTTTACGTAATAAATCTAATTCACTTTTGAATTACAAAAAGTGTTAATAATCAAATGAAAATATCACTCCTCAAAGTAAAAAATAAGATGTACATAAATAATTTTAAAAAGACTAGAATTATTTTATCTCATAAACTTAAAGTTCAGGATAGACAAATAAATTAGATTTAATTAAATCTAGCTAATAAATTTAAAAAATTAGTTAAGAAAATTAAAATATGTTTACTCCTAGATTTATTCATATCTCTTCTAATGATAGTTAAAAAACATAGAGTGTCAGATCTAACTCATAATCCTAATCTTTAGAGCAGTTTACTTAAATAAAAAACATATAAAATTTTTTATAAAATATTCAAACTGATTCAAATCATCATCTTAAAAACAAAATAAATCCATTTAAAAATTTTTATTATCAATCTTCTTAAACAATCAATTTGAATAACAAAGTTGATTTAAATTATGAATAAGAAATGCATAAAACAAACTTAATTAATGGTAATTTTAGATCTCCATCTTTTTTGCATATAAATAAGGTTGATATTTAAAAATCCAATACATTATATTAAAAAAATAAACTTCAAAATCAACAAAAGACTTTTTATTAATAAACTGAAAGCAATAAACCCATTTAATTAAATTTAAATTTTAGTAGTAAAATAATCGATACACCTAAGAGATTGATGAATAACAATGAAGAAAATGGTATTTAAGAATCTCCTTATTAAGCTAATCAACATAATTAAACAACTGATTAAATATAAAATATAAATTACTTCAAATCAATTTTTCCTAAATAAAACGATAAATTAAACTTAGATAAAAAAAGATAAAACACTATGTCAGAATCTCAACCTTTATGTAAATAAGTAAATTTCCAATTTATTTTATTAATATATATTTTTATTAGAATTCAGAAACAGTACTTAAAGAATGTTATAATCAAGCAATAGCGAATTTAAATAAGGTGAGTCTAAAATGATAACAAATAGTTTTTCTAGCAAAAAAATGTAATAAAAAAACAATTTAATTTACTTTTTAAATGATGAAGCTTTAACAAAATAATACGGGTTCCAAACGCCAAGAAAAGCATAAGAAAATAATACTATTCTTACAGAAAGGTTATGGAAAACAGGTCCTAACTTTTTTTAAATGAATTAAAAAAGAAGTAAATCTAACAAAAATTCATTTTACAAATAAAATAATTATAATTCAGATAAATAAGAATGCTCTAAAGTAGATATAAACTAATATAAGAATTTTTAAATTTTTGAAGACTTTATACAAAAAAAGGAGTAAGAGAATTCTCTAAAAAAATCAAATTAGATTATGAATTAAAATATGATGAAATATAAATAACACATGAAGTAAAAGAAATAGCTAAAATAAGAAGAAGATCAATAAATAAACACTCTTCTTTAAAGTTATGTTTAAAATTAATACTCACAAATTTTGTAAAAAATTATTAAAACTAAAAAAATAATGCTAAATACAAACCAATTTAACATAAATATTTCATAAACTAATTTGTAAAAAAAAAACATCGATTAAATTTAAATAAACCATATAAATATAAAATGAAAATTTATATATTTTAATTGGTTTAGGAAAGCAACAATTTAAACTAAGCAACAAAACTTCTTTCTTCAAAATAATTTATATTAAGAGATGATAGGAGAAGTATTACTGAGATATTCGAAATTATTTATTATAAAATTTTGATTAAAAAATTATTATTTTAATACCAAAATCTATTTTATTGTTTATATTTATCACAAATTTATTCTAGAATGTCTTGTTAAAATAAAAGAGAATTAATTTATTTGAAATAGATAATAAAAAAGTGTGTATATATTCAATATAAAATATAAATTGAAGAATAAATAATATATTCGGATTAAAAGTTATTTTTTATATTTTAATTTTTATTTTATTAAAATGGATTTTTGTTTTTGATTTTTCATAAGTTAGACATATTGATTATTACTTACTTTTCATCTTGAGATTTACTTGTATCTAGCTTATTAAATGAATTGGTAATGCTTTGGTATTCATTATTATTAATATTCTCTAATCCCACACTACGGTAATTAAACTCAAAGCATCTTAAAAAGCTGCTAAACAAGACAACTAGTATAGAGCTAGTACTCATAGCTATAGTTGAAATTAATGGAGATACTTTCAATCCATACTGACAAAAACACCCAGCTGCTAGAGGAATCATAAAAAAGTTATAGGAAAAGGCCCAAAATAAGTTTATGTAAATAAATATTTTAGATCTTTTAACAAGATTAAATATATATACAATTTTCCATAGGTTTTCATCTAAAATTACAATATCACTGGCCATTAAATTTAATTCAGATTTTGCATTTATTGATACTCCTAAGCAAGCTTCTTCTAAAGAAAGGATATCATTTAGACCATCACCAACCATCATTACTTCTTTCTTATAATTTTATCTTAAGCTAATAAGGAGATCTTTTTTCATTTATGAGTCACATTCTCCATACAAATTTTCTTTTTTAATTCCTAAATGTCTACCAACCTAGTTGACAGTTTGCTTAGAATCTCCACTCAATATAAAGACTTCTTTTTTAAGTTGCTTAGTCAAGTAGTCTATGACCTATTTAGCTTCAGGCCTTAAATTATTTGTGTTATGCAATGTTATAGTACAGCAAATATTCTAATTTGTGCTCATGATAATTACTGTGCTTCCATTTTCTTAGACATTTTAGATTTATTCGATTAATTAACTACTTACATCAATGTTGTTTTCCCTAATTAAATTGAGGTTGCCAATTAAGACTTTTATTTATTTATTGGATTTTTTTATTTGCAAAAGTGTGCATTCAATACCATTTTTAAATTATTTAAAAGAATTTGCCAAAAGTTAAAAGTCGCTTTTAAAGGTACTACAGTCTCTTTAAACAGCTTCTTTATACAGTAATTCTGCTAGGGGATGATTTACATCTTTTTCAACATGTTAAATCATTTACCAAATTTAGCTATCAGTAAATTAGTTATCAGATAAATTACAAAATTCATCTACTTTGTTAGCTTTAGTGAAAAGTGTTCCTGTTTTATCAAAGACGATAGCTTTAATCTTTCCAATTTTCTCAAATACAGTATTTTTTTTTATCAGAATCGAATTCTTCATAGCTAAATTTAAAGATGTTGCTATGACAGAAGGTATAGCAAGACCCAGTGCACATGGACCTATTGTTCAAATAAAATAATTTTAATAAAAAAATTGAGTAATAAGTTTATAAACATAATAAATTTTATATACACTCTATTCTCAAAGATTAAATCCATTTTAATAAAATTTTTAAAGAAATCTTTCAATAAAGTCAATTTTTTTTAGAGAAAAAACATTTTTTGTAAACACCCCTTAACTAATGAAAATGCAAAGATATAAATTATGTTATGTTATATTGTATCTATGCTAAAACTTATAGAATACTTATTAATTTGAGACAAATTTTATCAAGAAAAGTAATATAATAAGGGGGACAACAAATGAAAAATTTTCTAATTTAAAAATATTAGTTAAATATTGAGCTTTTTTTAAATGATTTTCAAAAAAGGGGATTATTTGTTATTTGATTAAATAAAAAAATTTAATTACATGATGCTACTAAAACTGAAATGAATCTCTCCACAGGGAAACACCACACACAACTAGAAGGGATTTAATAAATGTCAAAAATTGCAATTAAACTCCACGCTATTAAAGTAAATGTTGCTATAATTATTATGGTTTTAACAAAAATTTCTGACAATTTTTTCAAAAGGGCAGATATTCCTGACTCTGATGACTCAGAATTACTTTAAGCCAAGTTAAGCTACTTGCTAGTTTGGTAAAGTAAGCTATCTTCTATTGTGTGATTTATTTAAGCTATTGCTTCTCCTTCAATTATTTCAGCACCACTTCTTAAAATAGAACCCTTTTAAACAACAAAAGGATCATTTTAGCCATACAATATTTAATCAGTTGCTTTAATGTTTGATGATATAATTTAAACTATAGTAACATCATTTAGCAACCTGAACGGGGCTTTTAATTTTATAAACTCATCTTTATCTACATATGAAACATCAACAGTTCTCTAATTATCAATATCAAATTTCTTGTTTTTAGGTTCTATTATTGTTACTTAGGTATTTTTAAGAAGTTAATCTTCAGGAAATAGCTTATCAGTCATATCTAAAATTGATTTTTTCACTTTCCCTTCTTAATACTTGCCAAGTGTAATGATTGCTAAAATTAAAGAAGCAGACTCCATCATATGTACAATCTCTGATATTTTCATTGACCTGCTATGCTTTTATTGGTCTGTGAGTTAGTTACTTCCTAAGACTTCATTATAATCTTCAAAGAAATATGTTAGTAACAAAAATACAGTTAGCAACAATGAGGAAAAACATCCAATAGACACAAGAGTTTCCATATTCATTGCATGATACTTTCTGTAGTTTGTGATAGTATTCAAAAATATACGCTTTCCGAAGTAGTACATAGTAAATGAGGTTAGAATTATCATTATTATAACATAAATTGTCATTATATTCATACTATAAGGAAATAACGCTATCTCTTAAAAGAATTCAAAATGAGGAAGAACCATAGTAAAAAGGGTGAAGCATACCATTATAATGAAAGCAATTAGTACATCACGCATTTTTGTTGCTTAATAGTGACTCTTTGGTTTTTTGAAGCTTTCTATGTATGGATTACTATCAATGTTACTGTTTAAAAATTACTATTATAAAAAGTCGTGAATATCTGCAGCCTTAGTAGCTTTAGGATTGTATTGTATCTAATTTAAAATAAAAAAAATTAGGTAATTTACAAAATAGTTTTAAACAAATAAAATATATTTCATATTTGTTATTTAAATATACAAAGAACTATTTAAATTTAATGTAAATTATTACACAAATTATTCCTTTGTCAGATTGTTCATTTATT
The DNA here is from genome assembly GCF_000189635.1 of Tetrahymena thermophila SB210. Lineage (NCBI taxonomy): Eukaryota > Ciliophora > Oligohymenophorea > Hymenostomatida > Tetrahymenidae > Tetrahymena > Tetrahymena thermophila. The sequence continues at coordinate 154,209 of NW_002476236.1, forward strand.
TCAGTTATACCACTAAATTTCTACTTTAACTTTTGTTTCAAATCTTCATTTGAAGTTTGAAGTAGCTCATCTATTTATTATCCATCCTTCTTGTTATTTAGATTAATTTTGAAGTATACTTTCCTGTTAGAGTTTTTAGACTAGCTAAATAACTAGATTTCTTCAAATTCAGATATCACTTTAAACCCTAGAGAGCGTATTTTATTAGAAATATCTTGTATATCACCTTGATTTGTGACATTAATTAGAACTTTTTCGGAAATAATGTTCACAGAAATAGATTAAATTGAGAGATAATCTGTGAGATTCTAAACAATTTTATTTCGACAACCTGTACAATGGATACCTTAAAGCTGAGCTTCGTATACATATACTTTTTTCTCTCCTAACTCAATGTCTTGTTTAAGATTATTATTCATTTTTTGATTTCAATGCCAGATCAAATTATCATTAATTAAGAATTATAAATTAGATGAATGTTTATGCTTGAATTTATGATTAGTTTTTGAAGTAAAATAATTAACCTGATTTAAATATAAGCAAGGTGCTTAATTAATTTGTAAAACCAGCTAAATCTAAAAGATCACTTAATAAAAGTAATAGAAACCATCAATTAGCAAGAGTGGTAAAAATTCAATTTTGTACAATTTATGGAAAAAACAAAAAATAATATATTAGCCATTATTATTTTTATTGAATATTATTAATCCCTTTCTTCAGTGACAATATTTACCACAGATAATATAGTTAACCTCAACCTAAGGTGGAAAGTTTATTATAAATCCCTCTTTGATGTAAAATATTTAGACGAAATTCCTTTTGAATATATATTAATGATACTTGATGTTTAAAATATAAATTATTCAAATTATAAAATTCAAAATAAAATATTTTTTATTAAACTGAAACAATATTTTAAATATTTATAGTCAGAGATTAAAAACAATTTTAAAATATTACTATTTTCTTATTACAGAACGATATGTTCGCATGTTAATTCAATTCAAAAATCTTCTTATGACTAAGTTCTGTTTTTTTCACTTGAATAATGATGATCAAAATTGAGGATAAAAAGCAAATTATAAAATTCATACCAAATTTTTTTTGTTTAAATAAAAAATAAGTCCATTTTAATTAATTGGAGATTCAGTAAATAAATATCAACTTCAAATCTAAATAGATAGCTAACAAATCATATTTAAAATTTGAGAGAAAGAAGTTATATGTGATAATAAAAAAATATATAATTGAACTTACAGAAATAAATTTATTACAAAATTAATTTTAAATAATAATTTTAATATAATTTTTTTATAAAGATTTGTATTTATGATTTTCAACTTTAGTTAGTTTTAAGTAAATCTTAATTCTCTTATGTTGCTTAAGTAATTATTGTTTGTATGACTGGCTATGCAACATTATCATGTCTAGTATTCTTATTGAAATTTATTTTTTCTTTTGGGCTATTAACAACTTTTTAAATATTAACAGCTGGTTCTTTAAATCTATAAAGTCTAAGTAGATTACTGAATAAAACCACTACTATAGAACTACCACTCATCGAAGCACTTGATATAAGGGGAGATACATGTATTCCTACAGGCTCAAAAACACCAGCAGCCATAGGAATCATTAATACATTATATGCAAATGACCAGCAAAGATTTAAATAAATAAAAATATTAGCCACTTTTATAAGCTCAAATAAAAATGGAATTTTCCATAAATTTTCATTAAGAGCAACAATATCACTGGCCATGAGGTTTAATTCTGACTTAGCGTTTATTGAAACACCTATACAAGCTTCTTATAATGAAAGAATATCATTTAAACCATCACCGATCATCATAACCTCCTTATTTTATTTCTCCTTTAACGTTTTTAAAAGTTACTACTTACTCTTTGCATCGCATTCTCCAATCAAATTTTATTCAGGGATTCCTAAATATTTACCAACTTCTAAAACTGTGTCTTTATGATCTCCACTAAGAATATAAATATCTTTTTTTAAATTCTTTTGAAGATAATCAACAACTTATCTAGCTTCAGGTCTTAAATTGTTTTAATTATCTAACACTATAGATGCGCTTAGCAATTTATTTATGGAGACTAGAAGGACAGTGTATCCTTATTTTAAATATGCATCTATCTATAATTGATTTTCTTCTTAGATGGTGATTTAACTTTAAGTCATAAGTTTCACGTTTCCAATTTTAACTTCTAGTGAGGCACTATTTCTTTTGGTGTCATATAGAAGTGCTGACAAACCATTTTTACCATCAAATGTGGGTCTATCTACCATCTTGTAATCTGCTTAAAATACATTACAGCCACGAGCAACAGATTCTTAGTAAAGAAGATCAGCTAAAGGATGCTTGATATCTTTTTCAATGATTTGAATAATCTACCATAAAGATTAATCAGAATAAACGCCATTTGAGTAGTTATGGAAATAGTCTATTTTCTCGGCCTTTGTAAAGAGAGTACCTGTCTTATCAAAAATAATTGCCTGAACTTTTTTAATTTTTTCAAAAACGGAGTTCTTTTTAATCAAGATAGAGTTTTTCATAGCCATATTCAAAGTTACTACAATTACTGATGGAATTGCTAATCCAAGTGCACAAGGACCTAATTTGTTGAAACAATAAAAAATTTAATTACTATATTTTTTTATTTTATATAAAATAAATTTTTTTTGAAAATTAAAAATTACATGAAGCTACTAAAACGGAAATGAATCTTTCAATAGGAAAGCACCAAACACAATAATTATCAACAGTGTAGGAATCTGTAGCAATCAGTATACACCAAATTATCAAACTCAAAAAAGCGATGAAAATAATTACTTTCACAAAGTGTTCAGAAACTTTTTTGAATAACGCAGCAATACCATTTTCAGTTGATTCAGAGTTATTTTAAGCAATATTCAACTGTTTGCTAATTTAAAATAGCATACTATCTTCAATAGTGTTGCTTATTTATAGTATAGCTTTACCTTCAGTAATGTCAGCTCCACTCTTTAATGTTTAGCCTTTTTTAACTTCAAAAGCATCATCCCACCCATAACAAACCTGATCAATGGCTTTTAAAGTTGGAGTGTAAATGTGTACTACTGTACTGTCTGTTAGAAGCTTATAAGGAGCCTCTACTAAGATAAAATCATCTTTATCTATATAAGAAATATCATAAGATTTTTCTACATCTATATCAAATTTTTTATTTTTAGGTTCAATATATTTGGTATTTAAGTTAGCTAAGAGCTATTCTTCAGGGAAAAGTTTTTCAGTCATTTAAATGATTGAACGCTTAGATTATCCTTCTAAGTATTTACCTATGGTGATAATAGATAAAATTAGAGCAGCTGTTTCTAACATGTGAACTATATCCTCAATTTTCATTTTACGATCTGATTTTTCGTGTTCTGACATATGGCTCATACTATTAGAATCATCTTCTAATTCTATAAAGTAAATTACTATTAAGAAAATGCTCATAATAGCCGCTGACAGCGCTCCTAAAGCAACAAGAGTTTCCATATTCATTATTCTGTATTTCTTAAAGTTAACAAATGAGTTGTAAATAGGACCTTTACCAAAGTAGTAAAGAGTAAAAACAGTTAGTAAAAACAAAAATATGACATAAAGGGTTATGACATTAAATTTCAGAGGATAAACTTAAACTTCTTCGAAGAAATCAAATATGGGAAGAATAAGAGCCATAACGATAAAAACAATGCAAACTAGAAGTGCTATGATAACATCACGAATTTCTAGAACCTCATTTTTAACATTTTACTTTTTAAATCCAGAAATATAATTGTTGTAAACTTCTAGCTTCCCTTCATACTATTAAAGTATAAAGTCATAAATTTAACGGCCTTTCACAACCTTAGAGTTATATTTAACCTTTATGATAAAAAATGAGTTTAATTAATTGATATTATTCTATTATTAAAATTTAATAAAATTATGTTATTGGTTTCTAAATTTTATTTTTTTTGAGAATAATTTTTTAAGAAAATAAAATTTTAATTTAACCTTTAAATTAAAATCACAGATATAAAATACAATTAATTCAATAATTCCAAACGATTGATAAACACACTCAGTTTGTAATCAATTTTTAATATTTTTAATAAAGAGTAATAAATAAATTCAAATTACCATAAAAATATCTAAGCCAATTTGTTGGACATCAAGTATACCTCCAAATTAGTTTTCGATCACTTTTTATAAGTTTTTTATGTCCATTTGCTCTTTTTACTTTTTTAAGAAATGTATCTAGCGAGTGGTATCAGCTGCATCGGTTTTTTAGATGATTTCTTAGAATCCATTCAGAATTTTGAAGCCTAAAGATTTGATTTTTGATTCCACTAATTATGCAGTTTCCTTATCATAAAAGTGGAATAGACCCTTCTCACCGATAACATTAATATTGAATGACTTTATGCTTGAGAATTCTTTGAGATTATCAGAAATCTTTTTAGTACATCCTGTGCAACGTATACCTGAGAGTTAAGCTTCATATGAGTATATAGTCTTTGATCCTTGCTCAAGGTCTGTATCCTGTGACATAAATCAGAAATTTTTTATTCTTAATGATTTAAATGTTGATATGTTTTATTTATATATTTTTTTTTATAATTTATTATTATCTTTATTTGATTACTAGCTTTATCAATATGAGCATTATGAAAGATTTAAATTTGAAAAGCAAAATAAAAGATTAAACTATATTTGTATTAAGGATTTAGTTATATAAATTATTGATCTAGAATTTATTTTGAATAAAATTGCTTACTAATTTTTTAAAAATACTCAATTTTTAACTCATTTTTAGTATTTTTTCTAAATTTTTCATTCTTTTATTTAAGAATAGCGTTTACAGTTTTTACGGTAATTAATTTGCTTGAATTAAAATGAGTCGGCTCATGACACAAATTTAAGGTTCAAGAGTTTTTCAAATTATTTTTAAATAATAATTCATTCAGTACAGGTGTTAATAAAAATAGTTTTAAAACATGTGAATGATATTTCTATTATTAAATTAATATAAAATAATTTTTAAATATAATTGATAAATATTTTTTGTTTAACATATAAACTACATACAAAAGTTATAATTTGAAAATTTGTACTCTTAGTCGAGCCTTTATTTTCATATTTTTAATTAATATTACGCAGCTAATTGAAAATAATGCACTATTTTTAAAGTGTGTGACTCTTGAGCCAAAATATATATTCAGAATTTATCAAAAAAATTATTGATTCAAGAGTCACTCCCCTATAAATTTGAGATTACAAATCAGAATTTTCTTACAAATTTGATGAAACATTTGCTAAAGCAAGACAAATTTCTTCATTAGAATTACAAAATTATATTTTCGTTTGGACTAAATAGGCAAATTTATTATGTATTATTTAGAATAGATTTATAATGAATTAAAAAATACTTTTTATTATTAAATTTTATTATAATAAAAATAAGTTTTTGATTGAGAAAATTTGCCTATTATTTTATAATTTACAATATCTATAAAACAGAAAAGTATTAATTAATACAAAAATTAATGAAGAATTAAGTAATGTTAACTTAATTTAATTAATAGTAAATATCCATTTTAATAAAGAAAAATGTTTAAAATAGAATATATTTTTTAATTAATTAGAAGTGGAAATTTATAGTTACACTTTATATATTTATTTACTAATTATTATTATATTCATATTTATTTACACTTATAATATTTTTAAAAAATGCCATGAAATAAAGAAATTTTTTTAGTTCATAAAGTTGTGTTAATTAATGAGTCGTCGAAGGAGTGATTCTAATTAAATTAAATCTTTTTCTTCTTTTTTTAAGCTATTGGATTTCTTTCTTACACATAAAAAGAATTATTATTACTAATTGCTTGATTAATTTATTATTATGCGTTTCCACCAATGAATATTCCTGAATTTTATAAATTACTTTCTTTTTCTCTGCTATTATTTTATTACTACTTCTTAACTAAAGGAGGTTTATTATATGATTAAAATGAATTATTATGACTTGTTTGGCTTGCAGCAGTTTGATTGAAATTATTTTTTAACTAACCCTAAAGGTATGATGAGTCTTGTGATGTCGAAGAAAAATGGTTTGAATTCAAAACTGAAGAAACAGAGAGCTGCTGCTACTAATTAATTTATTAAACATTATGTTAATAAATGCTAGACTATGGTCTTTAATTAGGAGATAATTTCTTTTTTCTACTAGGACTAAGAGGTTATTTGTAAGGTTCGAATTTATTAAGTTTTTCTTAACCCTGCTAAGAGATGCTTACTACTTTTACTCTGTTAGCAGAATTAGATGAATTAGAAGGACCTTTAGTATTTTTAGAATTCGCTTAAGATTATTAAGAAGAATTTTTCCCTCCAGAAGTACTTCTTTTTTTTGATTTTGCAGAAGTGCTTCTTTGATTTCTTTATTTGGTTAAAACATCCAACAATTCATCTGCTGAGTTTTCAAAATGATTTTCTTTATTCTCTAATGATTTTTATGGGTAATATTAGTTTTACAATATTACTTATTGCTGCTAGTGCTAAATTATAAAATTTTATTGTAAAGGTTACTAGTACTGAAGAAAGCTATTTTATTAAATATCTAAATGGTTTTAGACTGGAAAGCAGTTTCCTTCAGAACCTCTTCTGCTTGATCTTATTTATTAATTAGCATTTGCTTAGATGTTCTATTTTAATGGCATTACTTATAATTTATTTGTAAGCTAATTATTTTTTTAAGCTATTTAAGCAATAAGATATTTTTATTGTGATTGGTCATTTATATTTTAATTAGAAATATTTTAAGTATTATTTAGAGATTATTGTTTAAGAGGAATCATGTGTTGGTTATCGAAATTTTAAAATGCATCTGCAAGATCAAGAGTGCAGTTTTTAGAATCACCTCCACCCATATTACTATAGGCGTTATCATCATATGAAAATTGTTAGTGGACTTCATCATCAAACTAAGCTGATTACTAAGGAGAGTAGCTATCCTTTTAATGGTTTCCTGCAAATGAAAAGTTACTATTACTCATGTTATTGTATGATTAACTATTTATGGTAATTGAATTGGGGTTATTTTAGTTGCTATAGTAGCTTTGGTTGTTAGCGCATTAAATAGAACTGCTATTGTTCTCTTTAGATTTAGAGTTTCTTGAGCTAGATATTTTTGTTTTACAAGATTTAGGTGTAATGTTTGTAGTCTTTTTAGAAGAAACATTGGATTTTGTAGAATCAAGCAACCTGCTTAAAAAGTCTGTTTTATATAATTTATCAATGCTATGTAGATTTAAATTATTTTTATTAGAATTTGAGACAGTATTCTAAAAGCAGTTTCCTGCTACAATATTGGCACTATTAGTTTTCAAGGGAGGTTTGCAAGGATTTGTAGAGCTATTATTGTTAATTCCATTAATAACACTAGAGATAGTATTATTAAAAGTAGAGCTTAAGTTACTACTTGTATTTTTTTCTAATGATCTCGACTTACCACCACTGTTTGAGCCTTACAATCTCAGTTGACTCAAAATATTGTTTTTACCAGTGGAAGTTGGTGGAGAATGCGAAGGAGTTCTATTTTTGAAGAAACCGCTTGGAGTGACTGATGTTGTCTTTTAACCATTCCTTTTTTTACCATTTGATTTCGATCTACTCTTTGAAGTAGACTTTTAATGTTTGGTAGAAGAAGAGCCTCCACCAGCTTAGATATTCATTGTCTAATATGGAGAATGAGAGTTAGAAAGCGTTTAATATTGGTTATTTTTTCTAAAAAAATCAACTTTTTATGACCTTCCCTAGCTCTTCGAAGAGGCACTAGAAGCAACTATAAACTCTTAGCCTTGTACGATATTTAACTCTAAATTATTTTAGAAGGCTTAATACCTTTATTATCCTTATTAATTTTTTTCTTTAGATCTCGACTTAGATTTTTATTTGGAACTTGATTCATCACTTATATCTAACTATTAGTTTTTAGTTGATGTAGGGTGCTTTAATAAATGTTTTAGCAGTTAATTATTTTAATTTGAGGTATTTTATGTAGGTGACTACCTAATCTATTTCTATTGATTTTTGGTTGAAGATGGAGATTTACTTCCTCCTTAAAATGATTTGTTATGTTGAGATTAATTTTAAATAGCATTTAACAGCTAGAGCTAGGTATTTTCAGTCTAATTATTTGAATCATTGCTATGATGGTAGTTTAATCTTTGTTTTTCTATTGTCTCTTATACTTACTATTTATAAGGTGATTACTGCTTTTATTGTAATATCTGAACATCTCCTCTTTCTTAAGGTGAAAATGTATTTTTATTATTTTTTTTATTTTATCCAGAAACACTAATTTCGTTTGAATTATAATGATTTTAATTATTATTTCCTAATTTAGATTTATTTAAATTAGATTCTTAAATATTTTATGCATGAACAGGAGATTTACTTGGTTGATTAATTCTTGGTGTGTTGTTAGGAGGAAGATTTTATTTATCAGTACTCTTTTAGTGAGTGGTTGGTAGAGGTGAAGTTCTATTTAAAATGTTAGAATTATCATTATCTTATTTTTGTGACATAGGTGCTTTTATTGTTTGATTATGATTGATTGGAGATTAAGATTTTACTACATTATTTTAGTTGGATTATTTGTAGCTATTTTTACTGTTTTATTATTCTTGTTTTATTTATTAAGGCTATACAAAGGGTTAGTTAGCAAAGTAATTATTCATTTAAATTTACTATCCTTTCTAATTCTAGGGAGTTGAAGATCTTTATTATTAATTCTGCTATTGGATTTAGTTACTTAAATTTTAGCTGTTATTTTACTTTTAAGAACTGTCAGCCAAATTATTCTCAGCATTACCAGTATCTTATGCTTTATTATTAAAAAACTATTATTGCATTTAAATTTAACTTGGTTCATCTTCTTTTGTTAAAGTTTTGTCAGTGTGCTCATCTCTAAAAATACTACTGTCCGAAAAACTTAAAGTTACTTCAAATGTATCTCTCCTTTTTTGATTAGGCTAAGAACTCTAAGTATAGCTTAAAGACTCCTTATTTTCATCACTCATTATTGCTTCTCTGAAATGCATTCTTTAATTAAATAAAACCTGCTTTTATGCTTCAGACTCTACACAGTTTATTGGTTATAAATCATCCTTTAATCTCTTTCCTGAGCTATTTTATTATTAAGATGATTATTGTGAGTTTTTTTCTGTAACATTAGTATAATTTGAAGCATATCTTGAATTATCTTTTTTTGTAAGATTTTGCTATTTATTACTGTTGTGCTCTATTTTAATAAAGCCATTATATTTTAAGTTTTAATACTAGTTCTAGTTATATTAGCCATTTTATGAATTTTACTCAGTATCATCTTCTTATATATCCTCTTCTATTTCTTCTTCATCTTCATCTTCGTACTGTTATTCCTCATCATTATAATCTTCTTCATAGTATTCATAATCTTAGTAATTTTTATTTTGTCTTTTCTCAAATGATTATATCTGATCATTTTATTAAATTTTTTTTTATTCGAGAACATTTGAATTTGTAGATGGTGAACCATCCTGCTTGGTTTGCTATTTATAAAACTTTAGTGTATCTTTTTAATTTTGATTATCTTATAATTCCTAGCTTCCTTAATTAACTTTACTATTGTTTATGTTATCTGTCGCTATATTTTTATTTTTTGAATCACTTCCAGTTAAATGCTGCTCTTTTATTTAATTTTGCTAATTTTAGCTTAAAGATAAATTATTTTTACTGAAATTACTATTTTTTTCATTACTTTCAACATTTTCTATTTTTATATTTCCTTAAATTTTTTGCAATTCGTTGCTAACTTGCTACTAAGTATCCTCAACTAAATTTTATTATTTAGACTAAGAATTTCTTTATACTTATCTCCCAGTTTGAGGTCTATTACTGTCTGACATTGCTTTTTAATTATTATTATTAAACTAGGATGGATTTTTATGTCTCTTATATTCTTAGTATTTTTTTTCATAATCATCAATAAAATGTTCATCATCTTCCATTTCAATAATTCCAAGCTTATCATAATCTAAATCTTCATCATCAAACCTGTTGAACTTTTTGTTTGCATTTCCTTAAATTTATGCTTATTAATTTCCCTAAATGTTCTAATTTTAAGGTAATTACTTATCTTTCGCCTATTCAAATTTTCTTTCGATTTTCTAATCAGAATTGTTATTTTCTTGCTTATTAAATAATTTAATTTCCTTACTTCTGTCCTACAAAAAATCAAGTCCTAAATTGTTATTTTTTTTCATTTATTAAAATTGCTACTGCTGCTATTAAATGTATTCTTCTGTAATATTATTGAGATTATTATTGTTGCTATTATTTGAAGAACCATTTTAGTTATTTTAATTTAAACCTACCTCATCAAAGTATCCATATATACCAGCATCTTCTTCTTCGTTCATAGTATAAGTAATAACCTCAGTTGTAGTTGTCCCCTCAGGCCTTTAAAAAAAAAATATTTAACTTATTTCTTAACTTAATGATTTTACTTATGCTCAGTATTATATGTATCTCTTTCTATCCATAAAGTTACTGGTGGTTTTTATTCTCCTTTAAACATAGAAATCATATCTCTAATTTCTTTTTCAGAAGCTGTATCAAACCAAAAAAGACCATCTTAATTCTAGTTTTTGCTTAAGTTTCCATCCTAGCTATCTTCCTAATCTAAATTTACTTCACTTAGCTCCTCTTCACTCTATAATTAAGGCTAATCAGCTCCTATACTATCACTTGAGATATTATTGTTATTATATAAATTGCTTTATTTATCATCTTCTGCTGCTAGTTAATTAAACATGCCGCGACTTGGCGTACTTTCATTATTTCCAATAAATAAATTTTAACTAGTTTGATGATTACTTTATTTGACTGATCTATTCATAATTCCAGAGTCATTTATTATCTAATCTTCTTCCTTTCCCTAAAAAATTATAGGAGTAGTAGACCTATTTTCTTTAGAAGATAAATGAGAATGTATATTGTTTTAGCTGTATGAGTGATAATTGCTTCTCATATTGATATCTATTTATAATAAATATTTAATCATAAAATTAAGAAATATATATAAAATACCTTCTTATTTAAGTCTGAAAAAATGCTTTATAGAATCTCTAGGAGCACATATTTAAATTATAATCATAGCTGCTGCTTAGTTGGTTACATCCCAATCACTTTAAATGTCATAAACTGTTTCCCAAATAGCTAATGATATTAAATTTTCGTGTCTTCTAAAAAAATGGAGATAATTTTTCATTTCATCTACTTTATCGTCAAAATTATAACTTAATCCGCATAGAGATCCTAAAATATTTAAACCTCCAGTTCTACATTCACTTTCTTTACTCTAAAGTAAACTTAGCAACAATCTAAATAAAATTTATAGAAATTTTTTTTAGTTTGAACTTTTATAGTGATTGAGGTCTGCCCTAACCTAATAAGTTCATTAAAATTATTATTAAATTTAAACAATTTCATAATATTAAAAAAATACCCAGTTGCAGATAACACCATAGGTCAAACTTCTGATATTACTCCATGGAGAGTTAACAAGATTTTAAAGCAGGGGCCAGAATTTTAAAATTTAATTTAACCTCATATGAAGATACCACTCATTATCGTAGTCGAAATATTAATCAATAGTGAATTCGTAAGTTTCTAAATCAAGAATCTGTACTTTTTTTTAAGTCTTTTGATGCTTGTTCGGGTTTAGAACCTAATTAGCAAACTTCAATTCACTTTCAAGATCAGGTCCACCAAATAAATTCTAAAAAAACTAATCCATGAGAACAAGAGAATTAAATTATTATTTTGGATCTTTTAAATTTTCAAAAGAAGCTTTTAAGCAAGCAATTATTAACTTTGTTATCATAATTTTTGCAAAAGAAAATACACGTTTTTTTGCCTTACTCTAATCAACTTCTTCTTTTTGCTGCTTATTTAAAATAGTTTAATCTAGCTAAGCACTTTAATCATATTTTGAATTCATACTCGTGCTAATTTTACTTTGATTTTTATTACCCTAAATAGATTTTTTATCACTTTCATTTTTAGAACTATTTTATTAAATTTATTAATAAGTATTAAAATAAACCAAAATATAATCTAAACTAATCTACCTGTTATACCATTCTTCTTAAAAAGAAGGTGCAAATTAATTTTGCTTGGATAAAAATGAACTATTTAAATAATTTCCAAGCAATTTTTCTATTTATCTAATTTATACTTCAGTTAATTCAACAAAATGCTCGTGGATCTTTTTGATAATAGAAAAACCTTTCATTCTAACTCTGGAGTCTCCACTGTTGATAAGCTTGATAATCGAATCGGAGATTACTGAGTCTTGATTTTTACTTATTAAACCCACAAAATGAGTTTACTTTAAATGATCTAAGCAATCTTAGAGAAAAGATAGCTTATCAATAAAAATATCATAATCTTTTTCAAACTGCTTTGTATCAGTATTTTTTTTGTTTTGTCTAGTTTTGATTACTTAGGCTTTCCCTTTAACTTAAATTAAATCACTAGAACTAGGATCATCTTTGTAAGGTTCTACATTTTTTACTAAACAAATTTCCAATATCTATTAAAAATAATTGATTTGTTTTGATTGAGACTCAGGTTTCATTATCTTAGAGATGAAATTGGAAGCCACTTTCTTTTAAGTTTTGTTTTTCATAGTATATTGGTCAATTAAAACAGAGAGTATTTTTTCTATTAAATTATAGTCAAGCTAATCAATTTTTTCAATTAAACAATCAACAAGAAAAAAAATTTCTTCAAATATAGAGTGAGGGACATATCCTAAGATAATTTGTAAAAAATCAAGCATTTCTCTTTTCAAACCAATATCTATTTCTTTCTAATGATAAATTAAAATAAATTAGTTTATTTTTAAAAATAAATTTATTTAAGTATTTATTATGTTTACTTGAGGTAGGGAGGAAATGATAATTATTAATGCATCTAATTGTAAAACAGGAGGAGGATGGTTTGCAATAAACTGCTTAGTTTTATTCAGAATTGAGTAAGTGACTTCACCAAGAGTGTATTCAGTTTATTATTTAGAACTGGCTGAAGTAAGGATATCAATAATTATTGACCATATTAGCTTAAAAGTATCTATTCCTTAAGGGTGGGCTAAGGTGAGCTCTAAAATTTATAAGTAGGGATGGATTAGTATTTTTAAATTTAAATTTTCCTAAGACATTTCTAGCTTTTTATAATAGCGAGCAAAATTACTTGGTAAATTTTCTTAAGTTCTCTTTTCTCTTTGAAGTACAATAGAAGTAATTTCTATCCAAAAGTTAAATTCTGTATCTTAGTCTATTTACGATTCTCTTTTCGATGATTTTTCAACACCTTCTCCTTAGTTATCAAGTATATTTTACAAGTTTTCTGAAATTAAATCAATAATTTTATTGGCTTGTGAAAGTTCTAAGTTTGAAAGAAGCTTTTATTTAATATTATCCCAAGTCCTTTCCAAATGCTATTTGAATTAATTTGTAAACTGCTATTGTTATTGAGTATTTAAAAGATAATTCATCATATTAGTAATGAATTAAGGTGTTACAGTTAGATCTCCTTAACATATACTAATAATTTTATCTGTGATTTTACACAAATAAATTTTAACATCATGAGCAACCTCGTTATTAAATAGCTAAGTGGAAATTACATCATTGAATATTGATCTCAATATTTAAGAAGATGCTGATGCTAACAAATTTAAAAACTGATCTAGCAAATGATGGTACATATCAAATATCACTTTTTAATTTATAGAAGCTTGGGATTATAAGGATTTTGGAAAATTATTGAAGCCATTTCCTTTTTTTGCTTTTTTTGGCCTTTTATTTTAGCGAGCAAATTAGTCTTCTTCTTCATTTATTTCATGCTCTATTTCTTAAAAATTTCCTTCTTCATACCTATCAATAATATCCTCATTATCTTCTTCATCTTCTTCTTAATAATCATCCTCTTCATCAAATTGTTTGTTAGGCTCTATTGAAAAAGCTGGGATCAAGGGATATGTAAGAATGACTTATTTTAATATCTAAGGAAGCTAACTGCTAATAGTGCATCCTAAATTCTCAATTAAAAATTCTATCCCTTTAATTGCAGATATTCTTAAAGGATCTATTCTCTCATCAAGAGTTCTCAAAAGAAATTTGCACAAATAGGGACATAATATTAAGATATTTGTATATGGATCTGCATTTTATTGAGAGAGATTAATATTTAAACGTTACCCTTAAAAGTATTCTGTGGCTCTTAAATAAGCCTATACTTTTTAATTTTGAAGTTAAGGCTATCTGATACAATCAGCAACAAGCAATTCTAACTTTGCTGCTCTTAGTAGCTTTTAATTACTAGTTCCACATCCTTAATAGTTAGTGCTACTAAAGATATTTGTTTAGTTAAACGTATCTTCATTAAATTCTTTAAATAAAGATTTTATAAGTTTAAATTGAAAAGTAAAACGATTTAATTAATAAATTATTTACCATTTTTTTAATTTGGAGAAAAAATCAATGGTTTTGAAGTATCTTGGAAGGTTTAATTAGGAGTAGATTAAAAATTTTCTTATAAATTGTTTTTTTTTTAAGCAGTATTCTCATATTATTTATAAAAATAAAGACTGCATCTTTTGAATATTTCTGCTGCTTAAATATACTTTCTTTATGACATTAATGAATAACCTAAAATTATATCTGTCTCAATAGCCTCTTCCTTTCTATTGTTTTTCTGAAATAAATTAGAAATATTAAGCAAATGTATGCATTAATTCGATGGAGGACTTAGAAAGAGACTATATCCATATATTTATATGCTATCAAATAATTTTTTAAACTCCTCAGAGCCCTTATTTTATTAAATTAATATAAAAAGAATTAACTTTATAAACTATAACTCCTAAAGAATATTTATTTTACTTATTCTAATTCTATATTCTTATCTAAATTTTAATCTTAATACATTACCAAACACCCATCTTAGCTTTATTCTTGAGAGCTATTATTTAAAAACTCACTCTTATTTATAAGGTAAGATATTTATAGAACTTTAGTGACACCATATACTTGAACTTTCATTTAACTATAATAATTTTGGTATAATTTTAGGATTAATCATTCAATTAAAAATATATACTTTTTAATCTTTTGAGTTTGGAGTGTTTTTAAAGAAGCTCCATAAGCAGATAGTTCTCCTCCTTAATCTTGTATAGAATCTAATCTCAAAAGTCTTTAAAATTCAGTATTTTCCCCTAATTAGTTTCCTAATACTTCTAATAACGTAAACTTCTTTTCTGCTGCCTCTTACTCTGTCATAATTATTCTTATACTCTATTTTATATAAAATTAACTTCTTGTTACTTCATTTTTTTTTCTTTTTTAAAGAAAAATTATGCTAATTAATAAATTGTACAGTGACAAGTGATGGACTTCCTAAATCTATCCTGAGAGTGAGTTTTTAGAGGGTATCAAAGCTATCTTTTACATTACTGATTTATTCATCGTAATGTTCTGCTATATGACATGGTGAAATAGAAAAAGAAGTCTTGCTTCCTATCAAGAAATCACAAATAAGATTATTTTAGTTTCTAAAATACATATTTGCCATTAAAAACAGTTTTTACTTTCAAACTAAAATAATTTTTTATTAAATTTTCTTTTAACGTTCAAAAAGCTCTAATTAAAGATCAATAAAATTAGAAGACTATTTGTATAATTCTAATTATGGCTGACCCTAAAATACTATGAAACTGTTGTTCTTAGGTTTTCGCCTTATTCCGCTTAAAAATTATGTGCTTGATAATGTATAATTTTGAATAACAATGTTTACCAATAATTTTTAGATATAATTTGATAAATTATTGATTTAAGTTGAAATTGAAAAAAAAATTTAATTAATTTGATTAGGAAGGACAGATAGTTGTAAAATCAATGAAATATAATCATTTAATTAATTTGATATATCTACTTATTTTCAAATTTTAATTTTCAAATTGCATTTAACAATACACAAAACAAACAAACAAAAATATTCATTAACAAAGTGTCTTTAAGATTTTCTGGTAATTTAAAAGTATTTGACAAAGCATTTATGATCTTCTGTTTAAATTAAAAAAAATTCAATTATTTACAATAAAATAATTATTTAAGAAAAAATATTATTTTTTTGCAAAAAAATTTTATTTTTTAAATATTTTAATCATATATTTCTTTAAATTTAATTTACATATTTAGCTAAAATTATTTCAACATAAAATTTGTTTTAACTATTTTGAGTAAAATAAATTCAATCTTAATTTTAATTTCATTAATATTTTTTTATTAAAAAAGTTATTTTAAAGGTAATTAATTAAAATATATTAAATTTTAATCATTTATTTAATTAAAATACAAAACCAATTACTATTTATTTCTAGAATTTGCTAATCAATTAATAATCAGCTTAAAAATTATTAAAATAAATTAATTTTTTTAGATAAATATTATAACTTAACAAAATAAATTTAAGGTAATTTTTAAGATTTTAATCAAAGAAATTTATGTAATGTAAGTTGAAAAAATACAATAAATATATTAAATTTTACTCATAATATAAAATTAAAATTCAATTTGTTTCTAGAATTTGCTAAAACATTTACAGATTAAAACTATTTAAATAATGAATGTATTTTCTAATTATTTAACTAATTTATTATTCTATTTATGTATTTTAATTGTTTATAAAATTATAATTTTTTTATATTACTCATTTTTTATTTTTATCTTTATCATTTACATTAGAATTTACATTGTTAACTTAGGGATTAGGTTATTAATAAATCTTCAATTCGCTCTTAATACTTGTTTTACATACTGGGCATTCTTTTTTGGGAAGAACGTTATAACACTATTAGCACATAGAACAATGCAAGCATGGACGTAAAATAACACTTCTGGATTTTTAGTAGCAAATGATACACTCCATCTCTTCTCTTGGTTAAGTATATACTATTTCTAGAGCTTTATTATTTTATTCATCTTAGACTTCTATTTATTAGTTTCCAATTTTTTATAGAGAATTGTTTTTATTAAGATAGGCTCTTAAATTTCTCATACCATTTACAATAAATGTAGGGACTTTAAATCTTCTACCAAATATTGTTAAGTAATCTTTATTTTACAGTTATAAATAAAGTCCTCTTAAAGCAAAACTAGAAAAAACAAATGAAGAAAAGAATAATATTATCTTAAGTGTATCTTTAGATTCTATTTAATTCCTAAGTATTTAAAGGTATTCTAGCTTATTTTTCATAAGTCTTACAGGTGTTTAAATACTAAATTCACCTTTATCTTTGTTATATATAACATCACCTAAAACACTTATAATACCTTTATTTTTTATTCCGATTTCACAGTTATCAATTTTTATTTTAAAGCATAAATGTTGATTTAAGTTTTCTCTTAAAAGTAATCCTGCTATGCCAGCAATTAGATTACCAAAAAAATTCCAAGTATATTTGAGAAGAGATGGATTTTCTGATATCATTTTAGAGTAAGTATAATCAAAACACTGATTATCTATATTTTTAAAGTTTTCAGATAAACTAATTTTACAGATTGTGTCTTTTTTCTAAATGTTTATGGTTGGTTATATTTTTATCCTTTAATTTATTCCACATTCTTTTCTTTATAAATAATACAGACTATCAGTAGTCTTTTCTGAAATTATCTTGTAGTTTTCCTAATCATTATAGTATGGAAAATCATAATTAATGCGAGCTACTAGTTATGTTTTGCTATCAATATCAAGAATGGATTTAAGACAATCTGAATTATTAATTTGCCCTTAAACTAAGAGATTTTTACCAACTAATATATTCCCTTAATTTTAAAATAATTTATGAACTAATGGTTCATTTCTATCTATGATATTCTTCAATTCATCTGGAGTATATATTCTTTGATTCTTTAATTATGATTCAATATCTTTAATCCTTTTTTACTCTTTAAATTGATAGTAACCTAAACCGAATAATATAGAGGATATTACTCCTGGAATTAAGACATATTTGTCATTTATATCTGCCATTTTTATATTAATATATTCTAAATATGTAAGTGTGATTGCTATAGTTAATTATTATCTTTTCTTTCTTTTTTCTTGCTTGTTTGATGCTTCAGAGTTAAACAAAAATTAATTTTTCAATTTCTTTTATATTATTTTTTATATACAAAAGTAAATTAGAAAATTTAAATAATTAAAAACAATATAATAAAAATATATTTATTTTTGAGTAAATCCAATCAATATACCCTCTTACCATAAAAATATAATTAGAATATTTTTTGAATATAACATTAATTGTAATAATTTTATTTATGAATTTTTATTAATTTGTAAAATTATTAGAATTGATGATAGAATATTTAAAGCTAGTTTAGTACAATAGATTGTAAAATTTAGAATATTCTGAATATTCGAAAATATTCTTTTTTTATCATTTAAATTTTTTACTATTATTACGATCATTTGTATAAAATACTTAGTAATATTTTGAATATAATACAATTATTTTCATAGAAATAATAATATAAAATAAATAATATATATGTACATCCAGCAATTATCTTTTTATAAAAATATATTTATATATAAATCAAATTTAATTTTAAGTTTATCTCTAAGAATTATGTGAAGAAATTCTGCTCACTTGTAAAGGACTCTTTTTTATTATAATACCATTTGTCAGACTTCTTTGAGTGTTTGAACAAGAAGAAAGTTATTCCTTATCTCTAGAAGTAAATACAGAAAGATGCTTAGGATTTTCTTTTGACGAATAGCTTGAAGAAGAAGAATTTCTTTGATGATAGCATGAATTCACATTAGAGGAACTATTATAAGTTTTTATGCTATCGAATATGTTAATTGGGTGCCTTTCTAATTTAATAAAATCATCCAATAAAATAAATTGATTAGTTCTCTCATTATTTTGCTAATCAACAACTCTGCAAATGAGTGAATTGTTAGTTAATTAAATATCTAAAAGCTTACTTCCAAACTAGTAAATATTTTTATTGACTTTAATAAATTTAAATTAAGAATACTCTTAATACAGTATTCTGTCTATCTCGCTATTTTCATATTAGTTATTCCTGTTTTCTTTAAACTATTCTTTTTCTTAAAATAATAAACCTGAGTTTTGTTCCATCACAGAAGCTTAGCTAACTATCTTTTCTTAAGCTGAAACAGTTTATCTTAATTAATTTTGCATCTTAGCTAACTTTTATACTAAATTTATATTTTATTCATTTTTCTTAATTAACTCTTATTGCAATTACATCATATTATTTTCTAATTTATCTTTTTAATTTCCTAGCTATGCAAGATTGTTCTTGCATAAATCAATCTCTTTTATCAAATTTTCCTTTAATAAAACAAAAAGATATGTTAAATAAATAAATAAATTAATTTTAATAGTTTTATTACAATAAATTCCTTTTAGCCAATTTATTATGCTATTTAGATACACTAATCTTAATTTTGATATATAAGCTCATTTATTCTCTTATCTTTTTCTGTAATTATATTGTTTAATTATTCTATTTAGCTCTCTAGCTCCTTGGTATACTATTAAATATCCTATTTATAAATTCAAAGCTTTAAATAAAATTTAAAAATATTATTAAATTACATTCTTTTATATTGACTCATATTCACTAAGAGAGGATCTCATCAAAGATTGA
Organism: Tetrahymena thermophila SB210; assembly: GCF_000189635.1. Classification (NCBI taxonomy): domain Eukaryota; phylum Ciliophora; class Oligohymenophorea; order Hymenostomatida; family Tetrahymenidae; genus Tetrahymena; species Tetrahymena thermophila. Next base: position 174,028 of record NW_002476236.1, read on the forward strand.
AGTTTTTAAATTTCTTAAAGAAGCTAAGCATGAATTTAATCCTTTTCTTCTAGTTTAGCTTTATAGCAAGCGATAACATTCTTATTCTAAGATTTAAGCTTTAACTATTCTATCTCTTTTTATAAAATTTATATTTGCTCTTTGTATTATTGTTCTGTTCCTTTAATTTTTTCTTTGAATTCTTTAACTTCAGCTTCTAGTTATAATTTAGTAATTTTTTCTTATTAAACTAAATGCTACTAATTTTTAAGTTGCTCATTCATATCTCTAAATTCATCAAGTTACTCAACTTAAAATTAATTTAATTTCTCAATTTTACTATTTAATTGTTATATTGTTTATTAACTCTCAACTCCTTATTTTAATGCTTATTCTAGAAGTTCATTTGATTACTTTAATTCTTCTTCAAGTTTATTCAAATTGTGTTATAAGCTTTCTTCTTTTGCTGATTGTTTTTCTAGAAACTCTGAAACTCTTGAAAGCTACTCCTTTAAGCAATTTAAATTTTATATTTTTGAAGGAGAGTTATTGATATCACTATTTTGAACATTTTCTTAGCTTTAAAAAATTATTTATAGTTAATTTATTTAATCAACTACTGATAAAATTAATTTTTTTTGATCAGGCTCTATTTCAAGAATTTTATCTCTTCTTTACAATACAGTCTTCATATAACTTACTTATTTGTTCAAGCACTTATTAGAATTTTCTAATATCTTTAATTTTTGATTGGATTCAAATTCTTATTCAATCAATCTTTTTTTATTTATAATTTAAAAATAGATGAAATCAACAAACAATCAAATAAAGTTTTAATAAAATTAAAATCTTATATTTCTGTAAATAAAATTAATTACTGTTAAAATTTTTTATTAAATAAAAAAAAAAAAGAAAACTTATTTTACTTATTCTTAATTTTAACATTTTCATCATTTAAGTCTTAAAAGTGTTTTTAATAGCCTGTTATTGATTTCTAATATCTATTTTGATAATATTTTAATAAACTAATTAATTACTTTATAAAATTTCTTACTGTTATTGTATTCTCTCAAGCTCTTTTTCTTAATTTATCAAAATAATCTAAAGATGTAATATTTTGTCTTGATATTCTTTTGAAGTTAATGTGAGCTAAACATCATCTAATTTGGAAATAGATGAAAACTAATTAGAATCTTCATCGCTGAGGTTAAGATCGTTTATTTCATTTTAAAAATTTTCAGATGACTCTGGCAACGAATTACTTTTTTGATTGAACTTTTCTAACAAATTCTAACTCACGTTATCAATGCTTTTGTATTACAATATTTATTCACATTTTTCATTACTTCTCATTTGTTCGCTAATTAATAATTCTTTTTAGGCGTCTTCTACTCTTTTCAGCCCAGATTCTACTCTTTTTTAAAAATTTTATTCACATGAACTTTACTTTTTTATTTTCTAAAGTTGTAAAGAATGAAAATTTTCTTAATGTTCCTCATCTGTTTCTCTAATTTTATCTATAACTAGCGATTACTATTCTTATTGACTCTATCTTAAATCATTCATTATGTTGCTCGTTTCCCCTAAAATAAATTAAAGTAAAACTCTAGGATTTTCTTAATCATTAGATTCACCTAGTACCCCATCAAATTCATCATCATTTTAACTATCAAAAAGAGTGAACCTTAAGGATAATTAACAAGACATAATTTATTATAAATATGAAAAAGATAATAAATATACCACTGTTAAAACTATTATGTTTATTTAGGAATTTAAAGAAGCTATAAATCAGAAAATGATATGTATCCAACAGACTCATTAGTACTTAATCTTTTAAAGACTAACCTAAGTTTATATGAATTTTAGCTTTAAAATTATAAATTAGCTTTGTTGCATTCATCAGAAAAAAGTATCAAATCTATAAAACGTTCTTCTTAATCTGAGATTTGGCTTAAGTAGCATCCTAAATCATGTAAATATTCATTTTAGTTTCCAAATTCTATGTTCTTAATAGATAAGCTGAATTATATTTCTGACATATGAGTTTTTACTAGCTTGTGATTTAATGACTATTTTTAATATTACTTATTATTTAATATTGATGTGTTTTATTAATCTTTATATTTATTTAATTTTTTTTTTCGTTACTGATTTATTCAATTAAAATTGTTTACAACGAATATTTCTTTCAGCTTTCAACGGTAAAATTTGACTAGTTCTTATAATATACACACAAAAACAAATAGGATTTAATAAACTATCATAAACTAATTAATTTGGGCTAAATCTATTATGTTTAATCTTAAATTTTTTAATTCTCAATTAATTTATTTTGTTTAAAAATATTTTAAATTATTTTATAAAATAAAAAAATTCAACTTGCAAATATTTTTTTATTATTAATTTATTCATTCATTCATCTATTTAGGAATTTAATCAAAAAAGAAATTTATTTGGCTATTGAATTTAAAACTAGTAATATAAAATATTAATAATTATCATTTTTATTATTATTCAAATAGCACACTATTTGAAAATATATAATCATTAGACAACAATCTTTTGTTCAACAAAGCTGGGTTTCTTTTGAGATTATTTAGCATAGAATTCATTCTTCCAAGTAGCAAAGCTGCTAAGAGTTTTGTTTCTGATTTCTTTAAGAATGGGACTGTCATTAGGGCTTGGGGTTCTTAAGTCAACGCAATGAGCACATTGGTCACAATCAGCAATATAGCTTTACATTCCAGGAAGAGTAGGGGTTCTCTTGGATGCCCATTACCAAGGATCTTCACCACCGTTAGTAAAAATCAAATTAGTAGCTTAAATATCAAGACCTCCAAAGTAGTTATTAGTAACTTCAGTGTTAGGGAAGGCACCATCATAAGCGGAATTGCACCATTCAGTCCAGTAGCTCATAGTTAAGATTTCACTTCTCATGGGATAGTGTTTAGCAGGAGTGAATAACCAACCGAATTCACTGCAAACCTATATTTTTAAAAATGTTTTTATTTAAAATTGAAAAAAATTATAATTGATAATTACTTAGTAATACCATTGACGGGCATTTCTTTCATGACTGTAAGTAGTATTTCTTAAATAGTAGGCACCGTATTAATCAGGAGTGACACCAACTTATAAGGCATAGGTAGCAAGATTCTATAAGACACCTGCAAAAGTTTAGTTTGACATAAGTAAATCACACATAGCAACTCTACTACCGTATTAAACTCCCATAACAGTAATATCAGAGAAGTAGAACATAAAGTCACCATCGGTAATTAAAGTACTGTTGAAGTAGGCCTTTAATTATTACTTCTATTGAGGGGTTCCCTTTTTCAAAATATTTGTAACATTAACGTTAATATCATGAACAATCTATCTGCAATTTCCAGAATTCTTAGAAAGAGAATCAGAGATCTATTAATCAAATTCATAGAAATCAGCATAAGCATTGACGACTGCAGAACTGGCCAAAGCACCAATAGTCAAGTGAGGGAACTTGTATCTAGATAAATCAAATAATAAATTATTAATAGTTTGATATTTTTTGTTAGTTATTAGAAGATTTCATCATGCAATTTTTAGCATCCTAAAAAAGTTTAAATTTAGAATTACCTAAACCAAGCAGAAAGAGCACCAGGATAAGATCCACCGATAGTGATCCAAGGCATATTAGGAGTAATTCCGAAAAGTTAATTATCTTTGACGTATTAGATAAACCAAGCTAAATCGTTCAAAGCTTATTATGCAGTCAAGTATTTCAAGTTAGGAAGAGCATAGGAGTCATTACCGAAACCAAAAGGTTGAGATTTTCCTATTTTTATGTAATGAATAGTTAATTTAGTTGATAAATTATGTATAGTTTAAGTAATGAATTTAGAAATTCAAAAAATATTACCGTAGAATCTGTGTTCTAAAGATAAGACGATACCATTGTGGATTTCAGCAATCTTAGAAGTAAAAGAACTGTTATATTAAACACCATTACATTCACCTTCACCACAGATGTAGAGGATAACTAAAGGTTAAGCAGTCTTATTGAACCAATGATCCATTACAAAGTATCTTTGGGCCCAGGTACGATTATCGAGAGGGGCATAATGATCAAGCTTTTATTAGAAGTATAATTCTCCTTCACTTGATTATTCATTCATAACCTTGTAAGTTTATTTAGCAAAAGCCAAAGAAAGGAGAACTAACAAGAATATCAAAGATTTATTCATATTATTAGGTCCGTATTTTATATTATTACAATCAGTTTTTATAACAAATTAAATAAATATAAGGAAAGATAAAGATTCCTTTCAAATAGATAAATTAATAAATAAATAATAAAAGAGATAGTATATATGTTTATAAAATATTTGAGCTTAATCGGTAAATTCTTTTATTAAATTTATTAAGATTTAAAAGAATTCAATTGATAAATTTATACTGATAAGATTTAAATGATTTTTTAGATACTTAATACATCATTTTGCTTAATTTATTTCTATTCAATAGTAATAAATTTATTTAATTCATACTCTAATACTTTATTTAAAATTTAAAAATATTATTTATTTATTTTTTATGCTCAGTAACAATATTCAAAAAATACTTAAACAATTTACAAAAATACCTTTAATAAATAGATCTTTTCATAAAATTTCTTGACAAAAAAAAAATAAAAAATTACTAAAAATTATTTCAACAGGAAATGAATAAATCAATCAAACTTTAAATTTTATAATAAAATACTTTCAAAATTTTTTAAACTTTTGACAACATAAAAAAAAAAAACAAATAGTTTTATTGAAAAAGGTTTATCATAAAAATTTTATTTATAACACAAACTCTTTTTTATAAACTATTTTCAAACAGAGGGGATATATATACTAGTAAGTATTTTCATTACAACTAAAACTTTCAAATAATTATAATACTTAGCTGATTTGTGCTAGTGAAATCTTATATTCAAAAAATAAATTTTTAAAGCAATAAATTAATAAATACAAATTTTATGTTTACAATTATCAGTTAATGAAATTTGTTTATGATTAAAACTCTTAATAATAATAATATTTTTTTAATTACTAATTGCTATTATACTCAAGCTTACATTGCACTTGACCATATAGGTCATGTAATAAATCTTAAATTTAATTTACCTCTACTTATATGATTTTTGGTTTAAGAATGACTGATCAAGATAAAGTATTATTTTAAATTATAGTTTACATATTTTTATATTACATGTTGAATTTTATAAAAAACTTAATTTTATTGGTTTTATATTTGATTATTAAAATAAGTTTGAAATTAAAGTTAGCTTACATCTATCTATTAACATGATTTTCAGACAAGCTTTATGTGTAAAACTTGGCCACTATACAATCCATAGTCGGAAATAAATTTTTCTTTATTATTAAAAAACATTTTATCTGGAACATTAGTATAAAGAATAAATTTCTTATGGCTTAAATCTCTTTGCTTTTATTTGATAAAAGTATGTATATCTTCTATAGTTTCAAAAAGATGAAAATTCTCTGTATATCTAATTTGAGAATCAATCCAAATAGTCAAAGCAATTTACTCTTACTAAATTTCTATCAAATCACTCATTGAATTCTAATTTTTTTGATTATAATCTTTATTATTTATATGATTATCTATTTTTTTGCTTTCTTAAAAACCAATGTTAACTTATTTACTTTAATCATTTAATAAGCTATTTTGATTCTGCTATTTACTTAGTTTTTTATAAAAACTATTTTAATTAGATTAATTATTATCAATTTTTTCAACTTTTTATTTATATTTGTTATTTATTAACTAAATTTTTTAATAAAAGCTTAAAGTTTAATTTTGTTTTTGCTCATCTACCATTTTGTTTTGTTAATTTTCATGATATTTTTTTTTTTAACTCATTTCATCAAATTATTTTTGATATCCCTTAATATCTTCATCTTAATATTTCGATTAATTAACTTATTTATTTTAGCTTTTATTCCTTAAATTATACGACTTTTATTAATCATAATTTGAAAAATCTTCATATTCATCCCATTCTTCATCCATTTAGTTGTCTTTTTTTTTATTACTTTGAATATTATTTTTTTTTTTAAGATTTTTATAAGGTTAAATATCCTCATTTAGAATAAGAAGCTAGTGTTTTTCAAACTCAGCGTTATCCAAAACCTTTTAATTATTGGGATAATCACCTGAAACTAAAAATATATTCTATCCTTATTCTTAAAACTATATGAGTAAAGCACTCAGATAAAAGTCACTTATGTGTCTTGGCCCAGTTTTATACAAAGAATTTAAGTCATACCAAACTCCATCTACTTTTCTGATCGCATACCAATGTAGAGATCTATGACAAATAAATCCAGTCTAATTACTTAAATCTTTATCTATTAATTCATCAGCGTTTACATTTTTACATTTCAAGTTATATCTTTTTAGGGCTCTTTCTAATACCTAGATAGAATAATTTCCTCCATCCTCAACATTATGAGAATCACCTGCCACAAATTCTAAAAAATCTTTAGAATCTGTTCCTCCTTATTCTAAAAGGATTTTTTCTTATTTATCTAATTCCTGAGCATATAAAGCCAAATCAATTTCATTAAAAAAAGGTCCTTGAAGTAAGGAATTAAGACAATGTACTCCGCATAATAAATCATTTCCCTATTTTTCCCAATACACAGCACTCATGTTAAAACTTTTTAGAACAATATTTCTTTCAAATATTATAAAAATTTTAATCAATAAACAAAATTTTTTTTGAATAATTTTATTATCGTCTGATTAATTATAACGCTAATTTGTTGGCGGTCTATCATAAACAAAATAATAAAAATATATTCATAACACTAAAATAGTAAAAGTAAGTATCCTTTTTAAAGTATTGTCTCCCTCAAAAATTTATTAGAATATTTTAAAATAAATAAATAAATAAAATCAAAACCTAATCTTCTTTTTAAATAAAATTTAATACTTATATTATTTTATAAAATGTATCACCCTTGTTATTAGTTATTTTATAATCCGAAAAACATATCAATTTATACAACAAGTATATTGTGATAGAGCATTTAATAAATGAAATATAAAAGTTTAAAGTTTGGATTATTTTATTTTAAAAATTTTTTATTTTAACAACAACTTAATACAAACATCTGAAAGTGAATTATTTTTATTTTATCTGAAATATTTAATAATTAATTAATTCGTTTTTCTTTCTTGAAAATTAAACTTTTTTTTCATTTTTATTTTATTTAGTAACTAATTTTAATAGGAGTAGCATCTATCTATTAAATATTAGGTAGAATTTCCATAAGTTTTTATCTATATGAAGGGAATCTTGATACAGGGTTACCTGCCAAATATACCTGAAAGACAATAAATTATAATTAATAAATAATCAAGATAAAAAATATTACTGTTTCCAAAAGATCATTTTCCTTCAAGATATCTAAGTCAGAGAAGTTTTCTATCTCATTAATATTTAACTAAATTGATAATAAATATTAAAGATAGATAATTACTCAAATTTAATTTTAATTTTACCCATAATTCAGTTAAATTTTTAAGGTTTGTAATTCCTTCTAATTTTTTGATTTTATTCATTGAAAGATCCAAAAGATAAAGATCAGGGAAGTTAACCAAACCTTCTATTTAGGTGATAAAGTTTTCAGCAATATAAAGCTCAGAAAGGTTTTCTAGACAAGAAACTCCATTTCCAATATATTTAATTCTGTTTGCCTTTTATTTAAATGAGTAGAAATAAATTTACAATAGAAGTTAAAAAATGATTATTTACTGTGAGAGCTAGTGTTTTTAGAGTATCCTTAAGAGGTTCTAGGTTTTCAATGACTTGAATTCTATTTTTACCTAGATAAAGTTCGGTCAATTTGGGAAGCTTATCTAGATTTTAAATCTTTTCTATTTTGTTTGCTCCTAATTCCAACATAGTGCACTCAGGAAAATCTATATTTTCAATGACTTTTATCTTATTAGATAGTAAATATATTTTTTCTATCTACTTTAGTGTATCTAATCCTTCTATCTTCTTAATATTATTATATGATAGATCCAATACTCTAAATTCATTTTTTAAATAATAAATAAATAAATAAATCATTTTTTATTTTTTAAAATAATTACTTTAAATTTACTAAAGTTTCTAAACCTTCAATTTTAGTTAATTTATTATCATACAATTCTAACTCTAATAAAGAAGTACAATGAGAAATTCCTTCAATCTTTGCAATCAGATTATTTCTTAAGCATAAAACCTTTTATTTATTATCAAATTTAAATTCTTTTTTATTCTTTAAAGTAAATTTGAGCTAAATCAAATAAATCAATCAATAATCATTACTGTCAAATTATTACAATTTTCAAGGCCTTCCAACTTGCCTATTCTATTTCCTACTAAATACAATTCCTAAAAATATTACATATTAAAATCTCACCTAAAAATTTAAAATATTTATTAATTTTACAGATTCGTCATTGTTAATTGGTAAATCTACTCCCATTTTTTTATAAGCTATCTTTGGCTTTGATTGTAAATTTTACTATTCTAGATCTTGATTAGCTATTTGTTAAGAATTCTACTAATCTTAGTTTATTTGGCTAACTTAAACTGAACCACATTAAGTGATATTAGGTTATTGATGAGTTTGATCTATTTCAATTTCTTATTAATTTTACTATTTATTTGTTTCTTCAATTTCCATTTCAAATAATTTATGTAGAGATAATATTTTTCTATATCTTTCTTTTTTTAAAAGCTAAGACTTTAATTACTTTAATTAAATGAATATTATGATCTATTTTTCAAATTTACTTTATTTTCTTTTGATCTCTTGCTCTTATTAAATCTGACAGAGTTGAAGTAGACTGAAATTTATAATTATTTTTAAATAATTTAAATAAAAAAATTACAAATTCTTCAATTAATTTTAATAAATTTATTTATTAATTAATTAATTAATGATTTTTTTTAGTTTTATTTTCAAGTTTAAAAATGTTTTATTTTTATTTTTTAAATAAATACTTTGAAATATGTAAATTTATTGATATAATTATTTATCTGTTCAAGTTTTGAACAATTAGAGATACAAATGTTAAGAAACTAAGCTTCTTTAAAAGTACATTCTTATGTATTTTAATTGTTTATTAAATATTAAAATTTAGCTTTTGAATAAACTAAATTTAAAATTTAAAAATTAAAATAATAAATAATGTTGTGATAAATTAATTGGAAATTTATTTTTACAGAGAATTAAAATGGAATCTTTACATTAAAATAAATATAAATTATGAGATTTTAATAAAATAATTGAGTGGTTTTAAGTACATTTGTATTAAATTTTCAAATGGTGTGTTAAATATTTAGTAAAAATTGTATGGTGATTAATATTTTATATAATTTTATTACATTTTAACTTTGTAAAGATAACCATTTGAAATCAAAAATTTCAACTTAAACAATTTGTGTAAAACAAATATGTTACTTATTGATTAAATATATTATTTCCAGAGAGGATAATTAAACAAAAAAGCTAATTTTTGATTATTGAATTTTAATTTATTGGGTGTTTAAGGTATAAGTAATAATTACTTTAATTAGTAGTTAAAAGCAATATTGATGTACACTAATTTTATTACCTAAAATTCATCATCTCCGTATTACCATAGCATACAATACAATGGAGTAGTAAATGAAATTGAAGATAAAGATTTAATGTAGCACACTCTACTTGGACAATCTAATTCCTATGGGATCAATTTCACTAATTACTATAGCAATTAATCAATTTCAAGCATAATAAAAGCAGAAAAGTTTAACAACAACAAAAATGATTGTTAAATTAGCAACTAATAACAATTGCAATCTTAACCATAAGATAAAAATATAGATTTAAGCAATAACTAATTAGAGTTATTAAAAGAATAGAATAAATAAGAGAATTTAGGTGGAGAAAAGATGAGAAATCCATCTAAATCGTTAAAAAGGATTTAAAGTGATTAAAGTATCATATCTACATTTGCAAGGTAATTTAAAATAATTTAAAATTAATCTAATTTATAAAATATTTATTAGATCTACGCCCTAATTCTATAATTTAAGCAAGCCCTCATAAATTTATAGTTAGTAGAGTTTGAATACATAGCTCATAAATAACGAAGGAAATTCTTAGGTTTTAAGAAATTAACAAATTTAAAACTCTTCAAACTAAAATGATAAAGAGAAGATTATAAAAATATCTAAAATATACTCTACATAGTTGACAGACAATAAGAAATGCTAAAAAAAAGCGAATTAGATTAACTAGGAATATTAAGAAAAAAAAAGCAGTCCTTAGCAATAGAAATATAACAAATCCTCTTCTTTAAGTAACTAAGTAACTAATTTAGTTGAACAATAGTTTTACAGCACCTTAATGCCTTCTTTTCTTACAAAAACTAATAATACTTTGAGTTCTTATAGGGTTGATGAAAATAAGTAACTTTACGTGTTTCAACAACAAGCTATAAATTTCTAACGAAAATAAAAAAAAACAAGGTCAATTCCATCAAGTATTTATTAAAATAGCAAAAGATTTACGCAAATAAGTGTAAATGCAGATCAATCTTAGAGAAGTTAAAACACAGAAGAAAATGAAGTCAATGTAAGCAATTTACAGCCTACTGCTTTGTTAACAAAACAATAAAAGAATTCAATTAAAATAATTAAAAGTGAAACAAGAAATCATCAAAATTCTATTTTTAATAGATCTGACAGCAAGACTAAATTATTATAGCATGGAAAGTTTCAAACAGGAAACAATACTTAGCAATCTTCTTAATTTTAAAGTCACTCTTAAAGTTTAAGCAATATCATGAATTTGAATAAATAATAAAAATCTATGAGTTAAAAAAACTCTTTAACTTACTAATCTATTTTAAGTAGTATAAACTCTCCTCAAAATAGTAGTAATAAAATAAGATTGTAAAAGGAATAAAGCTAAATCAATCCATCAAATTAGTAATAAAATACTATCCTTTAAAACTTTAATTAGACTTAAAAACCTGATTATGTGATGGATGTTTCTCCAAGTAATGAAGCAATTAAAAATAATAATTTAGAAAATAGTTCTTTTTACTCAAAAAGTAAAAGTTTTTAATTGATGTAAAAGAATAATTCTAAAATACAAGCTAATATTCCCTCAAATTTGTACCATTACAAAAGTAACTCGATGATTGTTCCTACAACCTCCTAAAATACGAGAATGCAGGAAAATAACATTGATTCAACTTAGAGACATACCCAACAACCGCTTTCATTTAAGAAAAACTAATCTTTGTATTATCAAAGTGGAGAATAGTCATTTTAAATGGATAAAAATATGTAAAGTGACGATTAGCACAAATACTGTTAATAAAAGAAATCTTAAGAGTCTTCTCCTTAATTATCAGCTTCATCAAGGATTCCAAGTTAGGTTTTAAAGAAACACTTATACAAGAATAATATAAAATAAAATGATTTACATGAAGGATAATTTAATTAAAAAAAGGGTTCATTTTTAGTCAAGCAGTAGCAATATCAATCTACACTTAAATCTGAATACACAGAAAGTGATGGAAAAGCCGAAGTAGTTTCACAGAAATAAGTTGAAAACAATCTAGAATAGTAATTATCGCCAAAAAGAAAAGTGGTAGATAAATAAATTATAAAAGAAATTAAATAAGAAGTAAAAGAAAAAAATGTTGAAAAATAAATTTTTGATTAAAAAAGCTATGAAAATATTAGATTTATAAAATAATATTAAACAGATTAATCTAACAAAAAACAAATTACTCATTCTGAAAGTACACAACAACTGAAAGAATCTTTAAGTTTATCAAATGCAAGCAATTCTAACTACAATGTAGAAGATAAATTATCTGAAAATCGCAAACTCAATTTAAAAAAGAATTTTTCATAAAATTATTAAGAAAATGATTCATAATTTAAAAAATAAAGCTAAACCTATACTTCAAATTTATAAAATACCCTAAAGGATAATTAAAAAGACCTATAAAATTAATTTTCTGAAATAAAAAAATAAAGGAATATGAGCTAAATCACACTATCTAGTAACTAACAAAACTCTTAAAAAAAAGATGTAATTAATAAAACTGTTGAAGGAATTTTGCTTGAGTAGCAGTAATAAATGGTGAATAAGTAAAATAAATTATCTAAATCACCTTAAAGAACATCTCAAACGGGATTATATTAAGATAATTAAATAAGTGAATACTCTTCAAGGATAATAAACAACAAAATAGATACTGAAAATAAGAAATTTCTTTTAAAGCAAATAGAGTAGCAATATCAAAATAAATAACAAAAAAATTAAAACTTTTATTATCAACCTTCTAATAATACAAAAGATTATTCACCATTAGCTTCAGCCGTTGCAAATAAAAAATTTTAAAATAACAACGATTATAAAGGTTAATAAGATGAAAATGATAATAAAAAATCTTTTGCTGAAAAAATTTAAGATTTAGCTGAAAAAAATAAATAATGGAATAATAATACCAATAAAAAGTATGGAAAAAATGGTTCTTTTTCTATAAAAGCACAAGACTCTTAAATAATTTTAAACAAAGAATAAGAAAATGATTTAAGCCCAGTTAAATATAATGTACCTTATTAAGAAAGCGAAGTTGAATTAAATTAAAAAGAATCTCCTAAACCTGTTGAAGTTCCTTAGTAAATATTTAATTCTATGTGCTAAATTAATATACACAGGCCAAAAACATCAGAGGGTGGAAGCAGATAAAGAGGATTAAGGCTATACTAAAAAATCAGAAACGATAACACTAATGGTATAAATTTAAATGACAAAAACACTCAATTTTAAACACAAAATAGTACTTTTTTATTTCAATTTTATAGATTACTAAAATGTTTTTTATATTATAAAAGTTGCATCAAAAAATGGAGATGAAAATAAATTAGGCCATACTATTAAACAATTTTATGCTACACACCATCCCAGCAAAATAAATAAATTAGGGTCAGAAGGTAGTTGCTTATAATCTATATTTTAGCAAAAGTAAAATAACGTTGATAAAAGTGTTTATGAAAAGATAAGCCTACCTTCGAATTGCTATGAATAGTAGTATCAAAAGAGTGAAAATTAAGTAAGTAACGAAATAGAATTAAATAAGCTTTTAGTTGAAAACGAAAGTGACTTAGGAATTGAAGAGTTTTAGATAGAAGAAACGTAATTTATTCTTTAAAAAAAAAATATAAATTTATCTTTAACTATTTTAAAAAAGGAATGAATAAAACACATTATAAAATGAAGAATATAAATAAATGGTATCTATGCAATAAGAGTGTATTAAAAATAATAATTTTATCTAAGAGTAGAATACTTAGAGCAATAAAATTTTAATTAGATACAACAAATCTTAAAACTAATAGAGAAGAGAAAAACAATAAAGCTTAATAAAATATTCAGATTCTAATACTATTCAAAGCAGCTCACAAGAAATCATACATAAGCCAAAAGGTTCTCAACTAAAATAAGATTTTTTAAGTCTGTTTGCTTAATGAAACAGATTTTTAGATTAATAAATAATTTAATTTTAATTATTTACTCAAACTTTACTTTTTGATTAAATTTTGCAACTTTTATTTTTGTATATTAGAGTTTTATAAAAAATATTTTTAGTTGGCATTTTTATATTTTGCTTTTAAAATATTTTAGTAAATATAAAAGTTAATAAGAAAATAATTTATACATTAATGAGTAAGAAAATAATTATTGTATTTCAATAGCCATTTAATTGATATTTAATAATTAATTATTATATTCACCAAAAAGAAACTGCAATATTTATTTGACTTTTTACGAATAATTAAATTGCTTATAAACATAAATTAATTAATTAATAATTTAATTGTGAAATTAAAAATCAATTAATTAATAGTAGTTATATAGATAGATAAATAGATTTGGTTAGCAAACATGCCTCCTAAAAAGGAATAAAAGAAGGAAGTGAGAATATTTCATTTTATTTAGCATTAATTATAAAATAAAAATAAATCATGATGTCTTATAATGAATAATATGTAATTATAATTCCAATATTATCAAGGTTGTAGTTAAAGAAGATAGGTCTGGAATCCCTAAAAATGATGTGTAATTCAAATTTTAATTTGAAGTGCAATAGTAAAATTTGTAAAATATGGTGTTGATGTGGGAGTGGTTTTCTAATGATACAGCTTTAACTGAGCGCTACGATGGTTAATTGATAGAAAATTGGAATTAAAAAGATCCAAACGGTACTTAAATTATTTTATTTAGATTTATTTGAAAGATTGCTTTTATATCTAAACGATAAAGATATAGAGATTAATTTAGAGCAACAGCAAATATATTATGCTAATATTTAATAACTTTATAACAACATACTCAAAATTAAAATATAGACCCTAATACACTAGTTTTTGAAAAAGAATTTGATCCTATAAGAGTAGATGATGTAAATATTAATTTGATAATATTTTCTTTAAATTAAGGCTCGTTTTTAATTATGAAAAGGATTTTTGTAAAAACTTAACAAAGAAAGAATTTTATATTTATTTTGTGAATTCTGAAGACAGTAAGATTAAGTAAGAAATCTATATTGACTATAGCTAACTGCTCTCAAGCAATTCAGAAAAGCCAGAAGTAAAAACTTAAATTATGAATGAAAATAGGATTTTATTTTAAATTTATTAGAATATCGTTAAAAAGCAAACAAATTTGGATTAGATTTATTGGCAATTTATTTATTATTAAATAATCTTTTAATATGTTAATAAAAGTTTGAATACTCTAACAATAAGTTACTAATTATGGAAATAGAAGATTTTAAATTTAAGCTAATAGCAGATAAGCCTCTTTTGCAGCCACTTTATAAACATTACTTAAATCCCTTAGAAATAGAAATTGTAGGAGCTAAAGATCTTCCAGTTAATACTGACAAAAAATATGAACCTTGTTATGTTTAATATAAATTTTTTGATGGAAATTAAGCTAAAACAGTTGAAAAATTATAAAAAAATACAATAAAATGGGGATCAAAACATGTTTTTCTATGTGGTTTGTTAGACTAAGTAGATTTGGTTGAAAGAATTGCGTAATATTTGATTTGATTTACTATTTAGTCAAAAATAAATACTTTTTTATATAAAATAAATACTCAGATCCCATTATATAAAAATGGAAGTTCATGATAAAGATGAAGTTATGGATAATAAAGTAAAATAAGAATTGCCGTTATTGAGTGTTGAATCAAAAATTAAAGAAATAGAAGAAAAAAATAAGCCACCTGAAGAAGAGGTTATTGATCCTAAAGCAAAAAAAGGAGCACCTGCCAAAAAGGAAGCTCCTAAAAAAGTAGAGCCTCCTAAAAAGGATGCAAAAAAAGATCCTAAAAAAGATGCAAAGAAAAAAGGTGGAGAAATTAAAATAGAACCAATTAAAGATGTTCCTGAGGGACCACCTATTGAGTATCATAGAAATAACTATGGTGTTTCTTGTTTTTTTTTAACTGACCTTTTGAAACCTAGTGTTAGGAGTGTCAAGCTTAGATCTCCCATTGTACCAGTAAAAAAGTATGAAGATTATGAATCAAATAATTTAGATTTAAATACAACAGCTAAGAAAAATATCCCTGCTATGATGGCAAACTCTAATTTTTTCGACTAAAATAGTTTTTTAGTTATAAGCTTAAATCTAGCCCATCCTTTTGGTATATTTTTAAAATTATTATATATTTAATTAATTTGAAATATTTTCTTACCAATAATTTAATTAAGTTGATACAAAATTAGTTTATTTTGATTGATAAATAGATAAATAAATAGACATATCTTTATTAAAATTTATTTAAAATATTCAAAAAATTTAAAAAAAATCATAATCCTCTTTAAAAGAAAGATAAAACGAAAAAAATTAAAATCCATCTTAAGAAAAGAAATGTTGTTGATTTAAAAAATAATTTTATTATTTATGCTTTAAAGGCACTTTTAAACTACCTGAGAAACCAGTTTCCATGGTTTAAATAGAAGATACCGCTTAAGGATAAAATCAAAAGGATAAAAAAGGAAAAGCAGCTCCACCAGCTCCAGCTAAAAAAGAGGCTGCTAAGACAGAAACATAAATAGAGATCATTCCTCCAAAAGTAGATCCCTAAGCTATTTATGAAAGGGCGGTTTACTATATGCCTTACAAATCTCCTGAGTTAGTACAAAGAATTCAAGATGCTTTTTATGAAATAAATATGGAAGCAGCAAAAGTCGAAACAGGAGGATTAAGAGCAATAACTACAAAAAAGCTAAGTGAGTAGGAAAGAAAAGATAGAACATTTGACTTTTTAGGAGGCTTTGAAATAATAGACAACTAATTCAGACTGTTTGTCTTCGAAGGCCTATCAAATGGTGCCATGAAAAAGTAAAATTTTTAATTCTACTTTTTTAAAAATGTAATTTAATAATTTTAATTTAAAGATTAGAAGAAAAAATACCTAGAGCGGAACCAAATTCTGAAAGCCTAAAGATATTGAAAAACTCAGATGTTAAATTCTAAGAAAGATAGTATTTGGATTTTGATATGGAAATAAAAAGAGTAAAATATATTTTTATTTTTTTATTTTTTGTTGAAGATTTAAATATGATTTTTATTAATAACTCTAGATTAGGCTGAGAGAAAATTTAACTAAAATATTAATGAAACCTGATATATACATCCGCACAAAAGAGCCTGAAAATATTTGTAGAACTTTAAATTAAATTAGCGAAATAGCAAAATGCTGGAATATAAAAAGTGTTGCTTAGTTTGATCTTTTCCCTGTAGCATCTGTAAGTTTTACAAACAACTGAAATTGATTTTTTAATTTAACTTTTAAAAAAGGACTTAATAGCTATGGAACGTAAATACAGCGACTCTTTAACTGCAGAAGATATTCATGGTATATAGATTGAAGTAAAGAAATCAAAGAAAGGTAAGAAAATATCAAGTATCAATGATCTATCTAAAACCTAAATGATGGGAGTAGAATCTAAAGCTAATCTTACTTACACTACTAATAATTTATAAACTTATGGTACTAAAGAAATGCTTTCAACTTAACAAAAAGAGTAAATAAGTCCAACCAAGAATAATGTTTAAATTGCAGATAATAGCATCGAAAATGAATAAAATGAATCTATTTTTAATAGTAAAAAAAATAAAACGAGGTTTATGTATACTGTGAAAGGTAAAAAAACAGCTGATAATGTATAAATAAGGATAAAAGAAACTGTGCCTATTCCAGATGATGAACCTGTTTACATTTACAGCTCTTAAAAGAATAATTGGTATGAAAAATAGAAAAGAGAATAAAGAGAGAAAATAAGAGCTGATAAACACAATTTTTACACATACTCAGAATAATATTTGACTCTTTCAGTAGATCCATACAATGTTCAAGACGAAATTAAGCTAGCAGAAACTCTAGAAAAGACAGTAAAAAATAACTTTATATTTAACAAACATTAAAATAAATTTTTCTGTCTATTTAGAAATTGTAAGAAAAACCTTCATTCAGACCAGTTCCACCAAAATCAAAAGATGAGAGGGATGGACACCCTAAAAAACCTCATCCAAGCAAAGTAGAGGAACTATCCAAGTACCCATACTATGAGTAAAGGGAAAAGGAAGAAGTAACTTTGAAAAATACAAGAGGAGAACCGATTAAAGACAAATAAGATTTCAACCCATATTTCAGATAAACAGAAATTTTTTCAAATCCAGAAGTTTTAGAAGCAGAAAAAATAAAACGTAAATTTTACATTCCTTCAATTATTTTTAGAAAATAATTTATTTTTATTAAAAATATATAGCTGTCGAGAAAGAGAAGCAAGAGAGAGAAAAGAAACAAAAAGAACAAGAAGAATGGATGAGTAAATTAAAAGGAACAAAATACTTATACACAAAAAGAACTATGCCAGAGCATCCTTCTTAATTGGATAAATTAAAAGTAATCATAAAAGATTAATTCTAATGCATATATTAAATAAATGAATCTTGGCTATTATATGATGAATCAGGTTTAAATGAGACTTAATTCTAAGTTGCTTTTTAAGTGACTGTTTGATTTAAGTATCTGTGATGTTTTCTAGCCAGGTCTGAAAAAAATAGCCAAGGCTTTGTTTGCAATCAATATTAAAAATAGAAGAAATAAGATCTTCATTATAAATAAATAAACATTTTTTTAAGCTTTTTTAAGCTAAATTGAATTTTAATAAATATTTTTAAATAAAAGGGATTAAGAGATGATCCTGCAGCTAAAAAAGGTTTATTAATGAAGAATTCAAGATTAAAAGATACCACTTTGAGAATGGATAGACAACTAAAGGATATACCTAGTTCTATTTTCCACCACGAAAACTTTAAGGAATAAGTAGATCCTTTCACAAGGAAAGTACATCCAGAGATTTGCATGAGTCCTTTTGACTTTGATGCCTATCAAAATCCAGAAATAATTACAAAAACGTTTATACACAAACCATTAAAATTAGATCCTATGTACAAGTGAAAAAAGAATAAAATAGCACATATATGTACGAAATTATAAATTTTATGAATGTATTGCTATGATTTTAATGTAAATTATCAAAAGAGATAAAAATATTTAAAAAAAAAGTGAAAAATTTGAAGTTTTTTTTAATAATATTTAATTTTGAGAAAAATTTGCTACTATTTTATTTTTAAATACTAAAAAATATATTAATTTTATTACACAAATACATGCAGATTTTTAATTAAAATTAAATGAATTTAATGTAATTCATACCTTAAATTAAAGCACTAGAGAAATTTCCTTATTAATTATTTTCCTCTCCCTATTCTCAAATTACTGCTTACAAGTGTAATTTGTTCTAATTTGATTGAATGATTATATTTATAACACTTACAATAAAATTGACAATAAGGTATAGTATAAAATATCTTCAAAAATAATTTTGACATATATGCAAAGTAGTATGATATTAAAAAAGAAAAAATTAGCAAAAATACAAATTAAAAGCAGATATAAATCCTGCATTAAAAACTTGATAGGAATTATTTATGTAATGATGCAAAAACATAATAAAAATTCAAGCTATAAAATTTGTAAAAATTTACCGAGCTTGTGGAAAAATTTTACTACAGATTATTAATTTTTCTATTTGATTAAAGTAAGAAATTTATTTAGATAATTATGTGGATGATAAATAATATATAGTCAAAAAATAAATTTACCTAAAAGTCATTATTTATACCTTCTTTTACAGCTTATGCTTAATATTATTCATTAAGAATAAATGTTTATACATCCTGAATTCAACCCAACTGCTTTTTTTATATAAACGCCAATTAATTTATTCTAAAAGTAGTTATTTTTTGATCATTTTTGGGTGAATTAATTAATATAAAAGAATTCATTTGTAAAGTAAAACATAAAATATATCATTTTTTATGTATAATAAATATTTAATAGTTTTTTAAGCTTTAAAGAAAATATTAAGATTGATTTGATATGCATTTGAAAATAAGAATTTTTAGAATACTATACAGATAATGAACTAAAAGACGTTAATATAAATTGAAGAATTATTTTCATATTGTTTTATTTTAATATAGAATTCATTGTTAAATAAGATTGATTGTTAATTATTATGTTTATAATATTTGATTGATCTGAGATTCGAAGATTTTTTATATAGACTTGTTTTTATGATATAATTTATTATAAGATTCTGAGATTTTTAATATTTGGGTGCATAAGAATAGTAAAGTAAAATAAATGATTAAAAGAAAAAGTTATGAGCTAAGTAAAGAAAGTATTTCCTGTATGCAAGTTATTTCATTATTAGATTATTTTTTCATTATTAAGTAAATCAATTGGTTTGTGAGTTTCTTCAATATTGTATTTTTATCAAAAGCCCCAAAAAGCAAAATAAGAAAAAGTTAATTAATGTTATAAGAATACTTAGCTTTTTTAATAAAAGCTTATCAACTATATTTTACACTCTTTACATAAAGATATATCTTTTTTGTTTTTGCATCAAAATGATAAATTTTTAGCTCAAAATAAATTATCATTTTTCTTTTTTCAAATTTTTAGTTTATGAAAGATTCTCAGAGACATAGAGGCAATTTATCCAAACAACTCGTCTGAGAAAAGGAGTTTCAATTTGAGATTATTTTTTATTATAGTAAATAGCAATAAGAAGTTCATTTATATAATAAATACTAGCTAGGAAGAGGAAATTCATTTAAATATTTGCTAAAATTGAATATCGATGGTTATAATTAAACTAAAATTTCACAATTCTGTTGAAATAGAATCATTTAATGGAATTTAAATAACTTAAAATTTAGCTTTTTAATTTATTATTTTAACTTCACTTAAGCTAGGATTCCCAATTCCATTTCCATATTATATTCCATTATTAAGAGTGTTATTAGAGTTGCTATTGCAGTTATTAGAGCTACCTGTATTTTATATTTTCGCTTTATTCTATCTGGACAAATCAGGATAAAATCGTTCTATAAACATATTTGATTAAATTTTATATTATAAATTTTTAATCTTTAGGCTTTTTATTTTCTCTTCTGGGGGAATTGATGCACGCAGATGGATAAAATTCTCTTCAACTTCAGGATGAATATTTATGCGTGTTATAATTAAAAAATGGTGGTTTGTCATGTCTTCATGAATACGATATTAATCGTCACCATCAAGAGGATGGATGATATAGTCTATATTGACAGGAAATGTGATATTATCAGAAGTATACATGTTAGAGCTTAAATTGTGCTAAATTTTGGTGTTGCTATTTAAATTATACATTTAGAACTCTTTTTAAGAGATTTTCATTCTGTGATTAAAAAGCTCTAAATTTCCCTATCTAAGAATGTATTCAGTTACATTCCCTCCAAATGTTTCCCCAAAAAAGAGCTAGGCACAAGATTTAGTTACACCATCGAACATGCGCTCAGGTAACAATGTTTGAGGATTAGTTAAGATAATTTAGAAAAGACAAATACTGCTTACATAATTTTCAATCAGAATTTACTTTGCCTTGTGATAGAATTTATCATTCCTTTCATCAAAATTGATTCTGTATTATTCGTATAACTTGCGATTAAATATTTATATCCTCCTCATGTTTGCTCCATGCTGCATTATTTTTTCGCTCATATCATATGCATCGGGATCTTCAAGGCTCCTTAAGAAGCGACTCAAATAGTCATAGCACTGGAGTTATGGTTAATTATTAGCTAATTGCATCTCAATAGTCTCATGAATTTTATCATATTCTATCCTAATAGCAGGTTTTTCGTCAGCATCATAATTAGCTATAAACCCCGTTTTATCTTAAAACCAATCAAGATGAATTACAATATCTCCTGGAATTAAATAGCGCTGACTCTCAGATAAATATTAGAAATGACAATGTCCATCATCTTTTTATCCTCCACACCAAGTTCGTTTGGGTTTAAATCCAATTTTTTTACGCTTTTAGATAGATTTTGAAGTTTTACTGATTAAACTATGGGGTTTCTAAGTACTTTTTGGTTTTTAAGTCTACTATATTTAATTTTTAGGTTATGAAATAGAATTATTACACTACAAATTTGCTTTGCCGATTTAAGGATTAGACATTTTTGTGCTTATCTTTTCAGTTTGAGTATTTTATAAAGTTTATTATTTTGTTGATATTTAAGTTTAATATTATAAGGTATTATCTAAACTTACTTATTATTTATGTGCTTTAACTGAATGGTTTACACTTTGATAATTTACCCCAGAAGTATTTATTTGTGATTATTATTATTTAATAAGGTTTTGCTGATTGAAGCAATCTTAACTTGAAATATTTCTCTTGCTACCTGAAGCTTAATCTTAATTGATGTCTTCGATATATTCTTAAGTAACCATCTTCTTTGCTTTTTCTGAGTTAGTAGGAGTAAATGAAGAAGAATGCAAATTTACTTATTAAAAATGTTAATCTGATTAGCTCTCTTGAAATTGGAATGAATCGTATTATGGTGATGTAGGAGAAATATATTCAGGATCTGTTTGTTTAAATGAAAGCATGATATTCACTTTCAGCCAGAACTAAGTCCACTCAATATTGATATTTTATTACCAAATAAATATATATTTATATTTTCTTTTGTTTCTAAATGGAAGGAAGGGTGTGATGTCTTTGTCACAAAAAGTTTTAAATATCTTCTTTTTTATAATGAAAAGTCTTATTTTTTCTCGTTTTTGTTACACAATTTCTTTTTACAAATTATAGTTAATCTTTTATCGCTTTTTTAATTATTTTTGTATGTGGTAATTAGTTTTTCGCTCTTATTTAGATATATATTCTTGTAATTTAATTACAATTATATCAATTTGCATCATTCTCTATCATTATTAATCTGGGGCTCTCTCTTTCATCTTGCTTTCTGCTGCATTATGTTTTTCGAATGTTTTCTTCTATTAAAAAAATATAAAATTGCCTGCTTATTACATATAGAAAAAGTTGTCTTGAATTTATTTTTCTTTTTTAAGTTTTTTATATTTTCTTTTTCATCAAAAAGTATTTCCCTTCATAATAAATAGTTAAAATAAAATAAAATATATGTATGTATGCGTCTTTGCATGAACTAATGAATACTTCTAATAGTATAAATTAAAAATTTTATAAAAGCACATTCATTTTCATTCTAATGCAAATTTTAATTGAATTATAAAAAAATTTTTAAACTTATCCAAAATCATAAAATATGAGCTCATTATATAATTTAGTAATTAGTAATGTAATCATTTAGCCATCGATTATTTATTTCATTTTATGAAGACCCATAATGCAATTTTTTAAATAGACTTTATTATATTTTTTTGCTTTTAAATATGAGTATCAAGTTATAATTAATTACACTGATTAGATTTTTAAAAATTCCTTTTATTATTTTAATAAATATAAATTTATATTTTTGAGCGGTTGTATACTTAATAGACTCTTAATTAGCTTTAATAAAAGCTATTTAATTTATTATCATAATAATATGTCCTTAAAGAATTCTTTTTACCTTTAACAAAAAAATGCTATTAAATTATTTTTTTTTGATTAATTTTTCTGAATCTACTCTAAAATATAAAAAATATAATAAAATTATCTTAATATTTATTTAAAAAACCCTCATAATTTAGAAAATAACTAGATGAAATTTTCACTACAAAAAAACATAATAATTTCATTATGCTTGGCTCTAAGTACTTTTTACCCAAAAATATTAAGTAACACATAAAGACTAAAATCTTATAAAAAGCTTTTTAAAATAATTGCCTTTTTTATTTAGCTTGAATTTTGAAAATAAGTAAAAAATTTGCTTTTTTAACAAAATTTAAGGATAAATTTTAAATTTAGGATACGCAGATTAATATAAGAATACTTTTATAAACAAAAAAGAAAACTTGTAATTAACTAAGGCCTTTTCTTATTCTTTTAAATAAATGTATAACACTTACAACAATAAAATTTCTTAAAAAAGACCATAAAATGGTTACTGATTTTATACTAATCAAAAAATTATACCTACACTTCCAGAGATAATTAAAACTGATCCGATAATACTAGAAAGTTATATTTCTTAGTTGAATATAAATAAATCAGCTAAAAATGATACAAGTGAATTTATGTAAGTTATTGGTGCTATAAGTGATGTTTTTTCTAAACCATAAGATCTAGAAAATAAAAGCTATCCTATCCATCCAATCAATGATAAAAAGAAACAACATACTAAGAATCTAAAATTTAGTATGTCATAATATGCTTAATTAAAAACAAATAATAGTATAGCTGTAGAAAATATAGTAACTATATAGCTATACTATTACTATACAATATTATGGCATTTATGAATACTTGTCAACTTTTTTAGTGTGATAGTTATTGATGCAACAGAAATACTTCCTAATAACCCCAGAAATGTTCCAACAAATTAATTATAATTTTTATTTTCATGGTTATTTTATATGCTAAATAAATAGCTGGGTCTACTCATCAATACGATACCACTAAATCCTAAAAAAAAGCAGATTAAGGCTTTTTTTGAAAATTTTTCACCCAAAAAAAATATAGCCATAATATTTGTCCAAATTGGAGAGAGATTATTAATAACAACACAATCTGAGACATTCATAAAGTTTATACTTGCAAACATGAGAATCATTCCTAATGCGCCATATATTCCACGCCATATTAAAAGTTTTAATGCTTAATAGTTATCAACATAAACATCCAATCTTTTTACCTAACAAAAGGAAGTGTTAAAAATGAGTCCATAAAACATTCTCATATACAAAATTTGTAAAGTTTAATACTCAGATCTTAAAAAACCTATAACCAGATACATAATAGAATACAATATTTAAGCTATAAGCATATATAATATAGCTGCCTTTTTAGAATTTTGTTTTTCTAGTAGAAAGAGAGAGTTACTAATTTTATCTATCTATTATGATATCATTTTAGCCTGATTCATTTCTTTTTACATTTAATTTATTAATTTTGATTTATATTATGATTCACAAATAAGAAATATGAGTTCCCAATTAATATCTATAATGCTTCGGGATACTTAAATTACGTCACTATTGTTTTTAATTAAATTAAACTATCTATCATAAATAATAAATAGGAAATAGAAAAAAATATTTCAGAAAAATCTAGAATTTAATTAAATATTTATGAAAATAAAATTTTATATTTCTAAATAAAATTATTCCTTAATTTAATTTTTAAAAATGAATATTTTTAAATCCTCATTTACAATAATTCTTTGAATAGAAATACTTTCTCCAAGTATTAAAATTCTATGATGCTATAGATTATGTATTAATAAAACACTTTTCTTCAAAATTAACAAACAAATCAATAGATATGATTATAAAATTAATGTTCGCTTATTCTATTAAATTCATCACTTAAAAAATTATAAAAATATATTGGTGTTTATGAGAGCAGATGTACAAATTATGAAAGAATAATTTAAATTTTTATTAAGAATAAATAATTGAAGGATTTAACTTTGATTTCTTTTTTAAATTATATTTGAGTTAAGAATTAAAAGATTAAATTTAAAAATATTTTTCTCATTATATTAAAAATTTATAATGCATCAGATTAAATACTATTAAAACACTCTTAAAGAATAATATAAAACAGATCAATATATATGATTAAAATTTTATAATAGTTTGCTTAAGTGAGAAAATTATATAACAAATATATTATTTAATCTTGGTACTTATGAGAGCAGATACCCTAATTATGAAAGATTAAATTTTGTATTTTTATCAAGATCCAGTTCAAGGATTTATCATTTATTTATTTATTAAATTATATTTGAGCTAACAATAAAAATATTAAATTAAATAGTACTTTATCTTCAATTGTAATAAAATCTTAAGATTTAATATTACATTAATAAAAAATATTTTCTATTTTTATCAAAAATCTAAAAATATTTCAAAGTATAATTTAATTTGCTATTGTAAGCAAATTCATTACTTCAGAATTAATGAAAATGTAATATTGTAAAAATTAAGAAAAATTATTTATTTTTATCAAGATACTATTAATGGATTCAATTTACATTGATTTTTTGTTTTTTGATTACGTTTAAGCTAATATTAAAGGATTAAGCAAAATAATATTTTGAAAAATACAAAATAATAACAGAATTTTAAGATTTATTCAGTATTATTTACCAAATTCCAAAAATTTAGAGGTTCTTACAAACAAAATATTAAAAAAATTATAAATTTTTTAGAATTTAAATCTTTAAATATTGGATGCGTTAGGATAGTATCTTTTTTTAAATTTTTTGGATAAGCTGATAACTATATTAATAAATATATTACACAATTTAATTTGGTATCTTTATAGCCAGTATCAGTAAATAACTAATTTTCATTAAAAAAGCTGATTTAATACTTTGATCAGTCCAATTATTTTTATTTAGTAAATTTTGTGATTAATTATTGATTGATATTTTAGAAACAAATTGATAATTTTATTAAAGAGATTATACTAAATTAAGAAGAATATATTAGCAAAAATATCATATAAATTTGATATAATAATCAGTAACAAATTTCAATCAAAATAAATCAATCAATTTTACCACTATTATATCAGAATTTCTTAAAAAAATGCAAAGAAATTTTTCTCTACCTTAAATTGGTCTTCAATTTAGTAATAAAAAAGATAACTAATCCAATTCTGCTAATCCTTCCCCTTACTTTTCTCATAGGAAGGTATACAGTGGTAATTATTCACAATCATAATTAGATTCTACTAATAGTGAATCTAAATAATAAAATTCATACTACTCACCTTTTAAATCTGTAAAGTTTTAGTCTAGCAGTGAAAGATATCTTCCTAAGATTTAACAAAAGAGTATATAGGAAATGTAACAATAAATATAGCAATAGGATTTGAAGATTTAGTATTAAACGTAGAGGTTAGATGAAATTACTACAATCCTTCTTGAAGATAATAACTTAATTATTTAACCAAAATTTTTTGAAAAGAAAGGTAGTATGTGTACTACAGAGCTATGGTCAGGTAGTTAAAAGAAAGAGTTTCTTGTTTTTTCATAGTAAGATGTAACAACTAATTCAAGTGGTAAAAAGAAATTGAAGGTAAAAAGAATATCTTCTTAAAATCGCAAAGGAAGTCTCCCAGAAGTTGAAAAGCTACTAGCAAATATATACCGCCCAGATAAGCTGTAAAAATAAGCTGAGGTCAACAGAATATTAGAAGATCTTAAATAAGGTGTACAAATTACTAAGCAATCAATTGAAGATTAAATTAAACACTATGAAAATAGAACACCTTTGGATATAAAAGTTAGATTACTATAGAAAAAAAAGACAATGATTTTTGATGGGGAAGAAAATTTAGAAGATGATAATAACGCAAATTAGAAATAAAACTCAGACTCAGAAGAAGCAAGAAGCTCAAGTTTAAGAAATATTCCTTTATCTGCATAATTTACTCAGGGTGATTAAGGATATTAATATGAAATCTAAGAAGTAGAAGATGAACGTTTAGAAAGTAGCCCTATGAATGCCCAAGATTTTGCTAAGATATTAAATTATACCAATAATAAGGATTCTATCAGATAAAGTAATGAAGACCTTGCAGATGATTATATTTTAGAATAAAAAGATATATCTCGATACAGTGATAAAAAAGATTAAAAATTAAATTAAATTAATTTATTTAATACAAAATCTAGCAGTGATATCAGCTAAGATAGTTTAAAGGCTAATGTTAGCCATTAAGGCATCTTAAAAAAGAGAAATGTTTCTATGCCAAAATCATTAAATTAAGAAAGTATCAATAGATCGAGAAATATTAATTCGGTTAATAAGAAAACAGAGTTAATATAATTGAATTTATCAAAAAAGAATTCTGATAGAGACATATAATCTCTTAATAATATCCCTAATATTAATAACTAAAATTCTGATAGCGATGACGACAATGAATCACTCTCTGACAGAAACATGGAAAATACAACAACTCTCTAAGATCAAATAAATTATGAGTAAATCTTAAAAAATACTAAAAATCCAGAACTAAATGGGTATGTTAACTGTATTAGAAACGTAATTGAAGAATGCAATCAATCTTTGGAATCTAACACAATCCTAACAAAGTAATTTTAAAAATAAATAATTTGTTTTTTCATCTAATTTTAATTGTGAATTATTAACAAAATATTAAAATATATTTTTATAAATAAAGATAAATAAAGAAACACACTTATAAACTTAATAATAGACATAAAAACTTTAAATCTGTGTCTAATTTAGAAAAAAGAATAGAAAGTTCTACCATATTTTGATTGATAAATTTATTAAATACTAAAAAACCAAAATAAAAAATAAATTTTACTCACTTAATAAATTAGAAAATTATAAAATATAAAATTATATTTAATTTTTATAAATAAAACCGTTTAATAAAATACTTAATTTTGTTTATTTTTATTGCTGCCTATTGTATTATTTTTAAAATAAAAAAGTAAATTATTTTAACTGGATCAAATATTTCTATTAAGAATTTATTTTATTAAATTTCTATTAATATTAAAGTAATAAATTTTAATTAATTGATTATTACTTAGGTTAATAAAGAATAATACTATTAATTATTTCAAATATATATTTATTTATAATTTTTTAATACCTAACTAAATATGAGTGATTTTAAATTAAGAACCTCTGTTTCTTAGCAGGGAGAAAGGATTAGACCTTTTTTTTCAAGATAACAGAATAATAGACCTGTACCATAAACAAGTTATAATCAAAAAAGATCTCATAATAGTAAATTAGAATAGCCAGGATTATATTTTGATTTAAATTAAGCAAAAGATATGGTAAATTTCTAAAATCCTCTGATAAATAGAACTTAATCATAGCAATAAATGCGTTCAAGAAGTGGATTTGCATTTAGCGAGAAGAGTTAAAAGCTATATTCCCCTTATGAATATTTGCACTATGCAACAAAGGTTAATGGATCAAAAGAATAGTATTTAAATGCTCTATAATAATTGGGATATGATTAGGCAGAAGTATTCTAAAATAGACCATTAAATGAAATAATAAATAATACTAACGGAATAATTAATAGGTCTTATAGCGTTAAGTACATGGGTATAATAGATGGTAATATGGGTATACTTACTAATCGTAAAAAAATATAAAGTAAATAAATCTAAAATTTATCGTAATAATTCCAAAAGCAATAAGCTGAATAAGAAACTGATAAAAATAAGCACTAAACTAACCACTTTAAGTATGGGATTAACTCATCAGAGATTTCGCATGATGAAAATTTAAATAAACTCTATCAGTATTAGGCAAATAATTAAAATGAAGAAATAGCTGCTGTATAATAAGTTTCTTTGGGAGATAATAGGTAAAGTAAACTTCGTTTAGAAACAAATACTGAATAATAAGTTTCAAAACCATCAGAAATAGTATCATAAAATTAATAAATCTAATTAGAGTAAAAACCTCAAAAATAATATTAAATAAAAGAATAGAAAATTCCTTCTTAAAATAAATTATAAACAGTAGTAACTAATACTAACTTACAATCTTAAACAAACAACACTTAGTAAGCCGATCCAATTGAGCCTTAAATATAAAAAATACCTCACCCTGAGAATTATAGTACCTATCTTGTAGGAAAATATGCCTTACCAAGAGGATTAAAATCAATAAAAAAGATGAGAGATCCAGCAATTTTGTAATAAAAATTAAAATTAGAGCAATGGCATGCTGAAAAAATAAAAGTTTTTGAAGTAAGTGAATAGCAAGGAGGAGGATTCTCTATATAAAACTCTAATCATAATAAAAGTAATTCATCTTTAAATTATCCTCATCACTAAGGAATGTTTGGGTAAACAAAATCAAATTTTATGAAATCAAGTATGCATTTCTCTTAATAACAAAATGGAAATGCTCGTATGAAGAGCAGCTTATATAAGAAACCCTTACAAAATTATGAAGAAAATGTAGAAGAAGGTATTTGCTATGCTATTATTGATTAAAATCCTAATTAAGATACTGTTTCATTCAGTAAACTACTGTAGCATATTGATAGAGTAGATCCTTCTTATGTAATTAATCGTATTTTACCTAAAGCATAATAAAATAAAAGTAAGCAATAGCCTCCTGGAGTAACTTTTGAATAAAATACTTAACTCTTCCAAAGATATTAAAATTTAGAGACAAAAACATTTATAGCATCTGCTTCTCCCAACAAATCATAGTAATCAGATGCTAATTGATTAGTTTAAAAATTCTTTATAATACACCATTAATCAATATATTTAGTTAAAATGAAAAATAATATCACTTCATTTGCTTTTATTATTCCTTTACATTTATTTATATTTTAAATTATAAGCTATTTTTTCTGAAAAAATCAATTTTAAATCTCATTAAATAACTAGACTTAATTAATATAATCTATAAAAATAGTATATTATTCATTATTAATATTATAAAAATCTTATTAATCTATGAAGTAACTTGTTTTACTCATAAAAAATGAAAAGAATTAATAAAAAAAATAAAATTAACCTTTTAAAAATAAATATCTATTTTTATTCTTGTTTAAATTTATTAAAGAAAAAAAATTTTAATAGATAAAGTAAAATAAATAATCAAATTTTTAAATTATTAAAATTTTAATAAATAGTTTTAAAAAGTAAAAAAAGCGGGTTTTAATATATAGTTAGTTTATCAATTGATGCTAATTTTCATTTTAAAAAAAATACAATATATAATATTATTAAATAAAGTTACTATTCAAAATTACTTTTAAAGTAAATCTGATAAAAAAATATTATTCAAGCACTCTTATAGTATTTAAGCTTCTTCAGGTTAAATTTTTTCATCGAATAAATCACTAATTTCAATCATCATATCTACTACAAAAGGAATTTTAGTTTATATTAAATTTAAAATATTTTGTTCCTAGTTTGATTTTTCAAATTAATAATTTAGTTCATGCAGAAATTGAGTTTATTAGATAATTTTAAAGCCATCTAGATATTATTCTAGATCATTTAAATCTCGATTATTATCTTCTTCTGTATTTTTTACTAAATTGATAATAAATAGAAAATTGTAATAATTCTTTATTCCTCTTTTTTTAGGTATGTTTTTCTAAACATGCAAATTAGTTTTAATCTCTCTTTTATTACTATATTAAAATTTATCGTTTATTTAACTTAGTAAAGCATTCATTACTTTCTTTTGAATTTCTTATAATTCAACTTTAATTGTCATTTACCCATTTTCGTAGAAATAAAAATATACGCATTACTCAATATCTGATTCTTGAATTCCGCAATATACTTTAAATAAAGTATCTTAGTCAATTATTATACTTTATTAAATTATCCTATCTTAAATATTAAAGACTGCTTTAATATTTTCTGAAATTTATTAATCGCTTAAAATGCTATTCAAATATATTTGTTCTTAAATATAAGTAAAATTATCAAAGTCATACTCTATCTCATTCAACTTTTCAAAAAATTAATCATTCAAATGTCTTGCCTCTTCACTTTCAATATCACAAAATTTGTCTATGATGTATAAATCTGAGTTTTTCAGTTCCTAGAATATTGTTAGAGGGAAATATTTAATTGAGATTAAGTAATTGTTTTGAAATATTCTTTAAAGTTTGATGTAATCTATTAGTTCTTCAATTGAAAAGCTCAGTTTTTTATTATAAAATATGAAAGCAATATCACATTAATTACTTTTATCAAACTAGACTTTATTCAATTTAATTTGTTATTACTAATCTAAAATGACAAAACTATTTTCAAACTAAACTAAAATTAGACATTAATAAGCTTTCTGAATGGTTTGTTTTATTAAATCATGCTATTCTATTAAAAATTATTTCATTCCTAGATTTTCTTTTATCTTAATAACATCATAAGAATCTTAATTGACTTATTATATATATTCAATTAATTAAATTAAAGATTAATTTAACTACATTTCATAGTTTTATGATAAAAAGCTATTCTCTATATCCAATCCTCTTTCTATTAGCTCTACTTGGCAATGCAATCCTTTTAAATTAGAGATATTTTGAGGTAATTATTCTATAATTGAATCTAAAATCTAATATAAATCCTAAAAAAAGTTTATTCCATTTAGAGATTACTCGTTTCTGTTCATTTCAATTATGTATTTTTAAATATTTTTTTTGAATTAAAATTTATTTAATAAATTAATTGGTTGATAAAAAAATTATGAAAAACTAGACTAATTATGAGCCATTTATTTATTTGATTCTAGAGAAAATCAGTCTAATTTAATTAATTAGTATATCCATCAGTATAACAGATGTAGTTGTTATCAAAATTGATTGTGTTTCTAATTTAATTATTCAAAATAATTAATAATCAATTAATAAAAATCAATACTATTTTGATATTTTCTTATTAATTTAAAGATATTAATAAATATAGATTTTAATAAAAAAGGAGTAAATTGTAAATTACTCAAAGCTAAAATCTTATGAAGTAATGGCTGAAAATTCTGATGTCTTGAATAAATACATTTAAATTAGGAATTAATTCAGAAGTAAATCACGGGGAAGGAGTAGCAAAAATAATTTTAGTGTATTAAAAAAAGATATATACCATAACCTATCTCCTCGCAATAAAGAAGATAGAGAAATCATTCAATAATAAGAAAAGAGTTAATTTGTCTTAGATCTTTCTAAAATTAACATAAATAACTCTCAACAAGATAAGGCATAGCCTGAAGTAATTGAAAATACATCTTATGTGTAATTTTAAAAAGATTTAAATCTGCAGTATGATAAAGCAGTCTAAGATCAAATATATTCAGAACGATAAACTAAATAAAAGCAGCTTTATATCCCTAATCTTAGAAAGCACTTAGAGGACTTCAAAAAAAGAAAATATTAAAGCCCTAGCGTTTCTCAAAGCATAGTGGCTAAAAATCCATCTCAAAAAATAGAATTTCCTTAAGAATGCATTTAAAAATTAGCAAGTACTTTAATCTTTTTTAACAATTAAATTTTGGTTTAATCAACTCAATTTATCATGCTTATAAATAGCGTTGTTTAATTTTAGATTATTTGTAAAATAAACTGAGAATAAATAACTAAATTGATTGATTCATTATATTTATAATTATTCGATTAGAAAATATATTCTTTTATATAAAGATGACATGATACAAAATTACAAGCAAGGAAAACAAAGTGCTAAATATGAATAAATTATGGATTTTATAAAAGGAAAGCCTTTTTATTTAAAACTAGGAGAAATGAAGTATAGGAAAAGTGAAAAAAATTAGTATAATATTTAAGAATAACCTATTAATTTGTAGTACTAGCATATTAGAGAAAAGAACTAGCAGATGGGAGAAAGGCCTCTAAGCAAAGAAAAAAGAATAGAATAAGATTAACAGACTAAATTATGGCTTGAATAATAAAAAAATATTATTTAAGATGGAGAATAGAATAACTTAAGCTTTAGAGTTAGATGCTCAAGTAACTAATAAAAAAGATAAAGAGTGGCTAGCATGATTTCTTCTAAAAAAGTTGCTGAAGAAAATTTGAATGGTTACCATTTCAATTAACTTTAAAATAAAACTCCATCATCTCAAGATATTTCGAAAATATGGAATAACAGTGGCTCAATTTAATAATAACCTCATAAGGAAAAAGATAAGAACATAAATAGTCGCTAGAACACTCCTAACTCATTTATACAACCAAATTAATTCACCCTCAAAAAAAAAGTAAGGGAACTATCGATATCCAAGACTGCATTTGAGTCTGTTTAGGGAGCTGAAAATGAAATATTTATCGAATAATCTTCAACAAGGATAGATGATTTGTATAAAACTCCGAATGCTTATTAGCATAAATAAAATTATTGCAGTCCCAATAATGCATCTTAGGAAACATACAGTACATTCTTAACTCAAGACCTCATTTAATCTAATTTTGAAAACACTTCTTAAAAGATTGATAAAAAAACAAAATCAAAAGATTTGACTATTCTTGTGTAAGGTGATACAACATAGATAAATAACAGTAATAATAATAAAAATAAAAATAGCTATACTCCTTTGAATTCTAATTAAAATAACAATAGTTTAGATTAAAAAAAGCACCACTAATTTCAGTTTGAAAAATAAGCTCTAGTAAAATTAAATCTAAAACTTTAAAGCTAACTTAGGGAGCGTTCTCAGTAATAAAATTAAGTTTCTTAAACACATAGAGTTAGACCTGAAAGCCACAATGAATTTAAAGATGTATAATATAATAGTTCATCAAATACACCAAGAATGATGTATAAAATATCTAGAAACTAGCCAAGAAGTGTACTGGGTAACAGATTGCATAAAAAAGAAGATTCTATTGAAAGCTTGGCTTGTAGTAGTATTTTAAATGATTGCAATGATATTATCAAAGGTAGTTCTATAGAATAAATTGGGCAGGCAGATTATTTTAATGAAAAGTACTATGAAAAAAATTTAATTTAAAATGAAAGAAAGCATAAAATTAAAAAAGATTTAATTTAATTATGGAACTAAAACAAAAATAAGAACATCAATGAAAAGGAAAAACTTCAAAGTGAAGAAGAAGAATAGCAATAAATAATAAAATAATATAAAGACTAATAACCATTTATTAAAAATTAACTATAGAAAAGTGGGGCTATAATTGACAGATATTTTCAAAGTCTAAATGTAGTTAAGCCTTTTTTCTAAAAAAAGATATAATCAAAATCAATTTTATGAAAATCATTTAAATTCAATAAAAATAATTTAACAAATTAATTTATAAATCTTATCATATATTTTATATTCATTAACTAACAATATCAACTCATTCTTATCAATCCATCCATCCATCCATCCATCCATCCATCCATCCATCCATCCAAAACATCCTGCAAATTTAAATTTATGTTTTTTTATTTAAGAAAGAAAAATTTTTAATTAATTTTAAATGTTTTAGCTTTGGTTAAATTAAAAACAATATTTTTATAAGCTAACTAAGTAAATAATTACTTTTTTAAATAAATATTTTTAATAATAAATAAAAATTTTGGAAATAATTTTAAAAAAATAAAATTTTAATTGATGAATCAAAACGTTTTGAATAATAGAAGAGTTTTTACAATAAATTTTGAAGGAAATAATTATTTACATTTATTTATAAATTTAATAACATATTTTAATTTTGAGATCAAGATAAATTCAATAATTTAATTTTTTAGAAAGAGAAAATGTACATTATTCATTTTGAGACTTTATCAATTAATTCATTTTTTAAAACTTTCGATTTATGATTTCTTGGTTAAGGGGTTATATTTACTTGCTAAAATAATAGGTTCTGTTTAGCTATTTTTTCCAAGCAATATCAGGCTTGTGAATTATGAGCATGATTTACCATTTTATGCTGATTTATATTAATTACTTATACTTTAAAGCTGTTCGAAATCATTAAAATTTTCATATTAGCAGGTTTAAGTTGTTCCGTCAATCGAATCATGACAAAAACATCCTAATATTTTAGCTTGATAAATAGAGGCTATCAGAATTGTAGAGCCAAGTGAGTAAATTATCTTGTCATCGTCTAAAAGATCAAAATTTTATACATTTAGGGATTGTTATTATTAGGGGTTAGACTTGGATGAATTAACTGATTTAAAAGAATTAGTAGAATTATATTAAGTTTAATTTTGTTCTCCAGGTATTAAATTAATAACTGCTGAAGGTTAATTTTAATTAACGTAGTTCCAAACTAAGATTTTAGAATCATTAGTTAAGGCAAGAAGTAAGTGATGGAGATTTTTTTCTTTGTCAGACATTTTAAGAAATTTAAGTTTTAAAATACCTGAATTTAATTGCGGACATTGAAGAAATTTTATAAGTTACAAAGACTGTATGTCCCATAATTGAATTACACATTTTTATTTGTTTGATTAATTTGTAGAATATTGGGAAGAATAAAAGTTATTATCAGCAATAGCTATTATTTCTTAATCTCCTAATGATTATCTTGAGTTAGGAATAACTATATCGGAAGGAAGAATTGTAAAATCTATTGCACTAGCAAAAATGTTAGGATTTAAAGTAGCAACTTTTTAAACATTTTTAAGATTTTCAAATGAATATACATATAGTAAATTATTAGTGTCAGCAACTAATATTCTTGAAGATGGAATCTCGCAAGCCTAGATACAATTCATTTTATCCCTAAATATTGCTTTTCCTGTCTGCAATGAGAACAATTCGAAATAGTTATTAGTACACAAAGCGATATGCTTTTTGTCTTTTAATGGTATAATGCTATTAATTTATTCATTTTCATTTCTTATAAGAGTATTTAAACAGCGCTTTTTGCTTACAGAAATAAATTTTACTATGGGAGAATCACTTCCAACTGCCAGTATTTTATCACTTTCACCTTCACAAAGTGGAATAATATTTTGAATTTTAAAAGCCTCATTACTAGAAAAGTCAGATACAACTTCAAGATTAGAATATTAACGTTAAATACTTTCGATACTCTTTTATAATTGTATGAGAGAATCAGGGATTTGAACTTTAGTTTATTTGAAACCTTATAGCAAGT
Source organism: Tetrahymena thermophila SB210 (assembly GCF_000189635.1). Classification (NCBI taxonomy): domain Eukaryota; phylum Ciliophora; class Oligohymenophorea; order Hymenostomatida; family Tetrahymenidae; genus Tetrahymena; species Tetrahymena thermophila. Next base: position 210,299 of record NW_002476236.1, read on the forward strand.
TATTTTAATTATTATTTTATGTCATTTTTGGGGTTATCAAGTAATCGTAAGAAAATCTAAAACTATCTGTCACTCTAAAATAAAGATCCTTAAATCCCTGAATATTTAACTCAGGAATACTTTTTAATATGTCATTAAGTACTTCGTAGTTGTGCTTAATTGATTGTTATGGGTCATCACTGTTTTCAATAAATTTTTTACATAGATCTTCTAAATCCTACTTTGATTAAATATCATTAGAGCCTATCCAGTTATCCCATTCGTTTTTGTAAATACTTGAAATTTCTTGAATAAAATCTATTTATTTTTGAATACCATCAAGTTTTAAACCTATCTACTTATCAAATGTATCTTAAATTTATGTTATCTGCTTCTACATCCATTACATAAGACTATTCAAGTATTCTTTTAAGACCTTTTTAGAGCATTCAGTTTAGTCTTTAATCTTTTAAAACAAGAATTAGCTTTAAGAAACGATTTCACAGAGCAGTTTATTATTTTCTAAAAATGATAAAACAGGATAATCCATAAATTAATGAACATTCAAAAACCAGTGATCACTGTGATCAATTTCTCTATAAATAATAAAATAAATTGAATTTAAGCATTTCATAATTTGCTAATTAATTAAAAATAACAATTTATTTATATCCTTACTTAAAATAAATTGTGGGAAATAAAATTTGTTATTAAAAATTAATAAATTATGTATCAGATAAAATAAATATCAAAATATCTTCTTATAAAATTTATTTATAAAATATATAAATTTACTCTGAGCTACTCATATCGCTATTTAAGCAGTAATGACAAAGGAGAGTCTTACATGTTGTACAAAAGTAATTATATTCTTGATTAGAATGCTTTTCGCATACTAAATCATCTAAGCCTTACTTTAAGCATTTATATATAATCGATTATTTAGTATACAACTAACTTTACTTTAAAGCTTATGACATGTTATTTTGCTTTAGCAAGCTGCTAGTATTACTACAGCTGTTTTAGCTTATATTATGGTTAGAGCCTGAAATAGAGAGTGATCTTCTTGATTGTGACTCGCTTATTGTAGTATTTGAGACACAAGCTGAGCTTTATATCAAATTTTCCTTATTATTTATTTTAGAGCTATTGCTTGTCTTTACTGCGTCACTCAAACTCAATTTACTCTTTTATTAAGTCTGTTTGTCCTACGCTTATGATAAACTCCTAGGTGGAAGCTATTGGTTCATGCTAATGCTGCTTAATGGTGCTTTAGCTTTCATTTTTGCTAATTTTATTATATTTTACTGATAATCTTTTTTTTATTTGTTATTAAATAATATTTTGTTTCTCTTTCAATTATTTTTACAAAAATAGTTAAAACTTAATTAATGTTATCGTTAATAACTGAAAAAAATTAAAGAAAAGTAAATTAAGAAAATTTATTAAAATACAAAGAGTGTTTGTTATACCCGCAATTTTTATTTCTATCAAAATAAAATATTGTATCCATTCATTCATTTTTCTAAGTGTAGGAATGGTGTAAGCTTTATTAAATTATAATATTAACCATTTTAAGAATTTAATAAATATTTATCTAATTAAGCATTTAAAAAATTAAAGTTAAAAATTTTTTTAAAAAATCTAATTTAAATTCTACTATCTTTATTTATTGAAAAGCTTGAATTTGTGTTTGTTTATTAATATTAAATTTTGGTATATCATTTTTCTATAAAAAATAAAATTATCAGATCTTAAAAGAATCTACTTCTCTCAAATAATTTATTAAATTTATATATAATATTTATAAATAGTAAGTCTATTAAGGATAAAAACCAACATGAAAAACAGAAGAAATAATAGAAAAAATGAAAATAAAGACAACGATAAAAAATATGATGACGTAAAAATCAATTTATTGGATTTATAAAGATCTATCTAGTTTTTGCTTAATTATTCTTTAACTTTTTTCTTTTTCTATAAAAAGGCAGAAGAAAAATTTAATGAAGCTAAAAAGCTATTGAGTAAAGAGAATAAAACCACTGTAGATTGTGAGAAGGCTAATATTTTGCTATCAGATGGATTAAAATTATTGTATTATTGTTTAAAATTATTTCTTACAATTTCTTTCACATTTTGCATTAAAAAAAGATAAGCTATTCCTAGTCTATCAGAGAATAGATAAGCCAAGTATTTTCATTTAAAAGGTCAAGCTTATCTAGGGATGAAACAGTATTAAAAAGCTTTATTCGATTTTGATACTGCTGTTAAGCAAGAGATAGACAATGCTACTTATCATGGTATTTAAATTTAAATTGCTTATTACTTTAATAAATGGAAATATTTTTTATGAATAAATTTAAATCGTTTTTTGATGAAAAATATGAGCAAGTAGAGGTAATTGTTAACTTGAACTTGGCAATATAAAAGAAGCCCTTTAAGAATTTGATGAGACTATAAATTTAAATCCTACAGATGGACATAACTATTTAAATAGGGCAAAAGTCTACTTTAATCTTGAATCATATAAGGTAATTTTTTTCAAGTTTATTTTAGAAAACAAAGTTTTTTTGCTTAATTAAACACTACACCAGACTAGTCAGTATAATAATAGTTTCAAATTTTTTATTTTTATTGAACTATATACAGAAAGCTATCGAAGATTTCACAATGGCCTAAAAATATATTAAGGATTCAAATAGTCTGTTTAAAATATATTACAGTCTTGGTGAATGCTATAGAAGAACTAAATAAATGGAAGAGGCTATATAATATTTAGAAAAGGCTACTTTAATTAAAAAAGAAGACTCCAATGCTTAAAATACACTTGGTCTGTCTCTCTTTGAATATGGCAGATATGAAGAAGTAAATTTAATAATTAATGTCTATTTAAATACAACTTTTTTATGACAAATAAGGCACTTGAAAAATTTTAAGAAGCTAGAAATTTAGATGATACAAAGGCTGAATATTATGCAAATAAGGCTTTAACTCTATATCACTTAAAAGATTATAAGTAGTCAATAGTTGAATGTGATTTAGCTATCAAAATAGATGCTTAAACTTCTCGTAATTTTTACATTAGAGGTAATTCTTACTTAGCTTTAGGGTAATTACTTATATATGTTGTTAATCTTTCTAGCTTTATTTAAAATGAATTTTTTAATAAAAGATAATTTTTTGAAGCTCACAAAGACTTTGATAAGGCTATTCTTTTAAACCCAAATAATGAGATGTATTATCACTCAAAAGGTCTTACTTACCATGAGTAAAGTGAGTATGTAAAAGCTATTAAAATGTTTAAAAAAGCATTAAGTATCAAAGAAGATCATATACCTTCAAGATATCATTTAGGATTAATGTAGCATCTGAATGGAGACTTATAGGAATCAATAGAAAATTTTAAAATTGTTTTAGATGCAAAAGGAGATGATAGATTGGTTTATGAAAGCAGAGGAAAAGTTTATTAAGACTTGTAATAGTTTTAACTTTCTATTTCAGATTTTAATCAGGTAATTTACTTTAATAATAATTTAAAATAAATTTAAAATTACAACTAAACACAAAAAAGGCAATAAGATTAGAGCCTTCCTACCCTGAAACATATTATTTTAGAGGATTATCATTAATTGAATTAAAAAAAGTAAAGTAAGCTTTAAGTGACTTTACACTTAGTCTATAACTTGGAATAAAATCCCCTAGCATATTTAGTGGAATGGCACAGGCATATCGATAATTAGAGAATTATGATAAAGCTCTTTTTTACATAAATTAAGCACTTGAAAAATCTTCTTTAAATGTAGATTTTCTTTTATAAAGAAGCAACATTTATGTTGATATTAAGGAATACTAAGTAAATTTCAACTATTTATTTTTTGTTAAAAGTTTAATTATTAAATTATCAATAAAAATTAGAAAGCTATAGATGACTTGACATTAGCACTTGAGCAAAGAGAATTCGATCCATTAGTACTTTATAAGAGGGGTATTGCATTTTTCAACAACAAAGACTATAAGTCATGTATCAAGGATCTCTTTAAATCTTATGAAAAGAGACCAATAACAAAATATGAAGCAGATCTTCATTATCATCTAGGAATTTCTTTTTCAAATTTAGAAAAATTTTTGCATTCTATTGAACCACTATGTGAAGCAATAAAGCTCATGCCTAATTATGCCCACTACATTCATGAAAGAGCTAAAAGTTATTTGTTAGTTGGAGAGTATTAAAAATCTGTGGAGGACTTTAACAGAGTAATTGAAATGTAACCATAAAATCCACATGCATACTTTGGAAGAGGTTTTGCTCTCAAAGGTGTTAAAAAATATTAAGAATCTGCTGAAGATTTTGAATATGCTAGGAAGCTTGATCCTTTAAATCCGTCACTAGTAGTAAATTATAGAAATATGAATACAATTTAATTTATACCTCTCTGTAAACCTGGTGAGGAAGAATAATCAATATTATGAATAAATTTGTATTATCATACATTATATTTCTTAATGATTGTATTTGCTTTCTATAAAATTAAAAATAAATCAAAAAATTTTCAATAAAATAATTTTTTTAAAAAAATAAAAATGTAAAAAAAAAAAATTAAAGACAGTAAAGTTTCAGTTTTTTTTAATTCAAATAAGTATAAATACATATTTATAAACAAATAAAAAAGATTCTATTATTTGTAGATTCAATTATTTATTTATTAATTTTTGGAATAATTATCTTTAGTAGAGAGGTTTCATGTTAAAGATATTAATTAGAATCACAAAAAAAAAGTTCGTTCCACAACAATAAATTAATTATAGATATAATAACTTAATAAATAAATATTATATATTAATAAGTAAGTAGGATAATTAATCAATCATTTTGTAACTGAGTTTAGCTGGAAATGTCACAACAAAACTTAAGAAGCTAGCAATCTTTTGATACTAATAGCAATCTTTCCCATGTTAAAAAATTGTTGGATCCTAATTCATACAGAAATTATTTAAATCAATAAAATTCGGTGAGATAGTAATCTATTTTCGAATTTAGATAATAGATTTAAAGATAATTCAATTTACATAAAATATTTATGAATTAATCTGAAATTAAATCTATGGAAAATTAAAATTTCTAATAATTTTTACTATTAGGTTTTAAAAAACTTCTCATTCTGTCTTTCATAAACCTGGAGGGTTCGAAGATATCAATTTTAATGTCTCTCCACTAGATATGCCTAGATGTAATATAAATATTGAATTACTGAAACTGAAATATAAATAACTATTTTTAATGAAATTTAACTCAAATTAATGATTATTGCAATTTTATACAAAAATAGAACCAGTTTATGGTGATTTGAATTTTATTTCAAGAAATTTTGGAAATTTGTGTGATAGGTATTTGTTTAAGTTAAATCATAACTCAATTTTAAGCTTGATTTTCATTATTTAAATAAGGCAATTCCGCGAACAAACAAAATCATCTTAAAAGCAAAAGTTTGGTAATAGAGATAAAGAACAAGCTCTAAAAAATCTATCTTCTCAATAAGAAAGTTTAAAAAAGATAAAATAAAATGCTAAATCAACAAGTAATGCAAATGATTATAAGCAAAGGCCATTAAAAGATCCTGCCCTTAATGATAAAAGAACTTTTATCAAAAAGGTCTTAGACTATAATGGAATGAAAATAGTAGTTATGTTTAAGTCATTTGAAATTGAAGCAGTTAAGAAAGGCTTTAATGATATTGCATAAAGGAAAAAAAAAATTTCAACTATGATATTGTTTGAGGATTTATAGTATTTGATTGAAAATTTCCATCCAGATGAAATAAACGATTTGTTTAAAAAATGTATTTATGTATAAAACAATTAAATAGTTATTGATTACACTAAATTTGCTTCTCTTCCTTCAAAAAAACCTACAGGAAGTATTCTTGATAAGGCTTCTAGTTTTCCTCAATAATAGGATTATATTTAAGAAGATGCATCTTAAAACGAAAACAATGAAGGTGGATACAGTGGAAAATATACATTAAAAGTTCAATACCCTTTTATAGAAATGTATGTTTCAGAATTGGCTCATAAACAAATATATTAAACTAAAAAAAGAGATATGCTAGATTTATTTAAGACTGACTATGAGAGCCTTAAAGAATATGTATAACAAAAAAATATCATATTATTTTTATAAAATATAAATTTTATTTAAAAAAAATAGCTACGCCATTTTGATTCTACTAAAGCAAAACAAGTAGAGCTCTAAATAAAATCAAACTCAAGAAGTTTTCATTCAGAAGATCAAACTATTCAAAAAGGAGAAATCAGGAAATAAGAAAGCTAGAAAATTGAAAAAGATTAGAAGCATTAAGATTAAAAGAAATAAATTATATAAAATCTTCATATTCAGCTTGAAAGCAACGAGAATAAATAAGATCAGCAAATGAAATAGTTTTAAGAAACTTTGAATGAAAGACTAAAAACTATTAGTGAATAATAGTAAAGAACTTAAGAAGACGAAGAGGATGTTGAGGAATCTAGGCAAATAATTCAATAAATCAACAATAAGAATGGGTTTAATGATACCCCTAAAGATAATTAGTAAAAAAAATACATTAATCATAAAAGAATAAATTTAAAAATTTTTTTAATATTTAGATAACATGAAAATTAATTTAATGGTAATTATGAAGATAAGCAAAAGTTTTAAGAGGAAAAGATTGATTAAACTTAGCAAAATTATTATTTAAATGAATAATAAAATTAAAACAATAAAAAAGAGTAATAAAAATAATTATAGCAGACCATTTTTTTTTTTAATTTATTTTAATTTAGTTAAATTAATAGATTTGAAGATATTACAGAAGAATTAGAAAACTCCTAATAGACTCTTAGCAAACATTTAGATGATAGGCATTAAAATCAAGAATTATAATAAAATGGAACAATAGATGAACATTAAGAATCTTTATAATATTCAGAAAATTAGTAATAATATGAAGAAAGTTAGTAAAATTATGAAAAAAATCAATAATATTAAGAAGAATACTAAGAAGACGAAGAATTTTAGAATTAAGGAAATGAAGATTCATAATTTAATTAAAATGAAGGACAATAATTTTAGGAAGAAGAGAATAGCTAGTAATATTAAGGATAAGAGGAAGAGGAGCAATATTTAAGATAAGCTGAATAAGATGAATATTAGTTACAGGAAGGAGTAGAATATGAAAATCAGGAAGAATAGTAATATTTAGATTAAGAATATGAAAGACAGTTCTAAGAATAAGAAGAAGGGTAAGAGTAATCTTAATTAGAATAATACGATCAATCGTAGTAAGAACAACAATAAATGGATTTTCCTTAGTTCTCAATTGAAGATAGTATTAAAAAATATTTAATTTTGATATTTACTTATTTTTATTAAAAGCTGAAAGAGAGTTCGATCCATAAATTCTCTAAGAAAATATTATTGCCTAAAGCATTGTATGGAATGATGTTGGATATGTGATTGGATTTAAGTAAATAAAACATTTTATAATTTATTTTAAACTTTTAATTTAATAAAAACTTAAGATCTCTAGAAATCTCAATTGAATCTAATAGCTTTGAAGGAAAAATAGTTAAAAATTTGTCTTTCCTTGAGCTTTACATCTTACTTATAGAAACAAAAGAATCAATAGTGGAGGAATATATTTAAGAAAAAATCTAAATATCAGAGAATTTAGAAATAATTTTAGATCTTCCTTAACTTGATTTTGATTTCTAAGAATGCTTTGCCTTGGAAGAAGGACACTTTTATAAATTTTTAGATGAATTAAATGCTTTTGAAATAAATATGGAAGACTAAGCTTACTTAATTTAATTCAAGTAATTTTTATATATCAATAAAAGTAAATTTGACAAACTTTATTTGTTTTTTTTTTTGAAAATATAGCAAACCATCTGTTGAAATTTAAGATGAGCAAGGTGCTGAATCAAGATAAATAGAAATAGATGGATAAACACTTTAAAATATTGTTTAAAGAGGCTTTCACTTTGATTTTGTTGTACCTTAATGATCTTAAAAGATCACACTAATTATAAAAACAATCAAAATAATAATTATCGTTTTATAATTTAAAATTTTTTGTAAGATTGCATTCATTTTTACAATATAAAGATATCCATTCAATTATATAATTTGTTCAATTTATTAGTAACTATAATAACTAAGATATAGAAGTACATTATTTATATATTATTATTTTTTTAAAGATCATATTTATTTTTTTCAATAAATCTAAATAGTTTTTTTTACCTTAAGAATTTTAATTAAACACATCCTTTAATTGTTGGTTTGTTTTTATTTTGTTTAATTTTTATTAAAAGCATATTAAAAAAGAGCAATCAACTCATATAAAAATGTAAGTAGCTTCTAAATAGTTTTGGTAATCTCTGTAATTCAACTTCCACAGCTTTTTGCAAGTCTCATGCATTTACATGTTTAAATTAAGACCTTCTTTACAAATAGGCCAAATAAATTATTTATAGTATGACACTTCTAGCATGTTTATATGGTTATCAAATGAAATATATTCTTCTTTTCCACAACAATTACTTTTACATTCTTTTTTCATTTTTTGCTTAATTTCGCTTCTTTACTAAAGTAAATCAGATATTTCCTTAGGTAATCTTTAAGTACTGTTACCATTTATAATTATCTCTACGTCATCAGCTTAAGTCTGAAGTGAAAGATAACTTTAATTGTCACTTTCTTATCTTTACAAAGCCATTTTGAATATTTACTATTCTAATTTTTAAGAAAAATTATTGAAGTTTTAATCTTTTTTTTTTTGACCAATTATTTATAAGGTTGGTGTTAGATTAGATCTATTTATTTACTCGTAATTAAAATAGATAGAATTATAAAATTTAAAGCTGGTTGATCTTTGTAATTGTAATTTATTATGTTTTTAATGTGAATAAAACGCATGAAAATAAAAACTATTTTTAGAAACAACAACAAACAACGCTTAGTTAGATGACTTTCTTTTACACATTTAAACAATATAGAAAACAAATTTTATTTTTTCTCTATTTTAATTATTTATTTTTTTACAAAAACAAATGAATTTATGAAAAAGACATTTTTTTTATGCTTATATATTAATCCTAAATATTTTTATAAATTTTTTTGTTTTTGAAATCATAGTAAACTTAATTTAATTAAAAGGTATTTAATCTTTAATAAAAATAAATGGAGCTTTCAAATTAATAAAAATTAATAAAAAATATTTAATTTAACTTTTATTTTTGCTACTATCATTCATTTATTTCTCCAAAACATATTTAAGTGAAGTGTTTAATTTTAAATTTGGATGAATCTTACTTAATATTTTCAATTTTCTTTAGTTTTGATATTTTATCTAAGAGTTAGAGTTTCTTAAATTTCATCTTCAGATACAAATGACCATCCTCTTATTGATTTCTTTCTCAACTCTTCATTGATATTCAAATTAATTTTTTATGTATCATTTGATTTCATTTATTATATTTAAAGTTATAGTTAAGTAGAGCTTCTATTAAAAATTTAAGAAGCTGATTTAGCTTATGAAGCTTTATTAGCACCTATTTGGTTATTTGATTGAGCTTTATACTTTTATTAAGAAGTTGAAATTTATTTTAATTTTGCTTCTGAGCTTTCTACAGATTTTATTCTTTCTCTATCAAGAGAAAAATCTTCAAATGAATTAATGGAACTAAAATTTTAATCAGGAAAATTAGTTTGCTCTGTTTGATGCTTATATTATTTTTAACTACCGCTTTTATTTATTATGATAACACGCCTTGTGGAGTTGTTAGATGATTATGACGATTTCTATTTATTTAATGGTAACTCGTTACAGTTTTCAGACTATTTAAATTAACCGAGTATTGGTTATTGTAACTTTAGATTGTCATTTTGTAATTAATATTCTTGTTGCAATTAATCATATAGATAATTATTTTTTTGCTAAGGTATTTACAAAACAAAATTATTATCATAATTTTCTTCAAATGACTAATTAGCCTAATCAACTTTTATAGGTTATTATTAGTGATTACTAGTAAATTTTCTTTAATTTTAAAATTAACTTTGCTAAGATTAGTTTGTGTTAGAAACAACTAGCTATTATTATAAATTGAAATCCCTTTAAGCTTTTGTTTAAGGAATTAAAATTTTACTCCTCTAGAGCAAGGATGTAGCAGGTCTGACTTAATTAGCTTGTTAATTTATAATAAAATCCCTATTTTTACCTCCTAGCATTAAAGGATTATTGTCATTATTTTAACAAAAATATTCCACTTTTTTTAAGTTGTATTTACTGAGGAGTTAATTATGAGAAGGAGATTTATGGATATATTTTAAATCCTATTCTTGTTAGATAACATCTTACTTTATTTATTCTACACTGTCTAACCATTTAAAAAATCCGTTACTTTAGCTAGGTACCATATTTTTAATAAGAAATTATTTAATTATTTCATTTTTCTTATTTAGCTTGGCTTTTACTTAGGAATTTAGCTTATTTCGGTATTTATTTCCTAAAGCATTATGCATAACATAAATCTCATTTTATTAAACAGATCTATCAAAGTTTTTTTAATTATTATTATATCCCAGAATTTGCATATTTTTTTGCTAAGGAGAAGATGAAATGTTTGTACTAAAGTTTGTAAATTATTTTGTTTCTGAATAATCGCTGTCAGTTTGGATACAAGTATACAATCCTTTTTAAAAGTGATAACTCATTGAAGGTGATTAAGGAAAACTTGTTGTTAGACGTAAATTTTGATCATTATGATTGACTTACGGTGAGGAATCTAAACTAATTCTTTAAAAATTTTATCTATAAATATTTTACTAAGTCCCTTTACTTACTATTTTATCATTATTTTTACTGTAGTCTACTATCTACTACTATTACTATTACTTTTATAAATAATGTTATAATTATTATTAACTAGTCATGGGTCTAACATTTTAGTTAATCTTAATCTTATTAGTTGAAGATACCCTAATTTATGACTCTTTAGGTGATTAAAGGCTTTTATGGTACTTTTTTTCATTTAGAATCTGCTTAATTTTATTTGAAATCTATGTTTAACTATAATTTTAAAAAATATTCCTTGGTTGCTATGAGCTCATTTATTTACTACTCAATATTTAATGATTTGTCTTAATTTATTTATTACTATTTTCTACTATTATTGCTTCAAAAAAGTCAAATTTAAATTTTAACAAATAAGTTCGAGATAAAATATATTATAATTTTTTTAAAGATATTTTTTTGTATTTAGGAAAAATAAAACCCCATTAGTAAACATAACATAAATCTTATTGAATATTAATTTAGCTATTATTAAACAATAATAAAGTAAATATTCTTCTACTTTATAAATCAAAAAAGCATAGTAAATATCTAAAATTTATTTGATTATTACTTAACTCACCTAACATCTAATTTTAAGTAACAAAATAAATTAACAAAAATAAACTAATCTTCAAAAAAAGCTTAAAAATAATTTATTAGAAAGTAAAAAGATGAAATAATTTTAAGAACTTGTTATTTTAATTTAAAGCTAAAAGATTTTTTAAATTAATAAATAATAAGATTTTAAACCTATTTAATAGAATAGCTTTGAGCTGAGATAATAATTTTTTTTAAATAATATTAAAATAAGATTTAACTTATCTTAGTAAAAAAAAAAAATATTTTCAAAATCAGCAATTAACTACTGATTGAAAAATTAAATTTATTTTAATTATTAAATGAGATTTTATATTTAAAGAAATTGGATGGTTTATTATTGTTTTTTTAGACTATATTCAAAAAATAAACAAACTAATTCTTTAAATTATTTATTAAAATTATATGGGTAAAAAGAAGCCACAAAATTAATTATTAAATTGTTAGAATTAGAAAATATAGTACAAATGTTGAAGAAAATTTTTAAAACAATTGGAGTTATTGGTTTAAATATATTGGATGGATGGTTTATTGCCATTTTTTAAAATTTTTAAACTTTATTCAAAAAATCAAGAGAAAAACAAATTTATAATTTGTAAGTAAAGCTTTAAATTATTTATTAAATTATCTGGGTAAAAACAAACCACATAATTTATTTATTACTCAGTTTTCAATGTAATTAATAAATATAGTACACATGTTGAAGAGAAAATTTTAATTTGATTTTGAGTTTTAGAAACTCTTAATTAATAATGTATTGGTCCTAAAATTATTAATTGAAAGGTATCTTTGATATTTTTAATGATGTTATTTTTTTTCAATATAACTCTTTATCATAACAAATACAGAATAGTAATTGAAATTCTAATAGTATTTGAAAAAAAAATATATGTTTATATGTTATTATTACTTATTAAAATCTATTTTTTGTTAACAATTTTTGCTTTATGATTCATTTATTAAAAAATATAGTTATTAATCAAAGCTAATTTTACTAGCGTTTTATGAAGCTTTCTTATTTTAAGTTTCTACAAAATAATAATTATTAATAAAATAATAACTTTGATAAATAAATTAAAAATATGAAATTTTGGAAAAAAATTGATATTTTTTCTTAATAATTTTTCTTTAATATTGAAGATAAAGATAAGTAAAAGAAAGCAACCTTTTTGGGTTTTGGACTATCTACACTTGTGTTCATAGTAACACTAGGATATTTTGTCTATTTACTTATTTTGTTTTCAACCAACTAAATATAGCCTATCTTTAGATAATAAAGTTTTATATAAAATAATCTTATACAGACTGAGTTAAATAATGAACTAGTTGCTTTCAAAATGGATTCTGGTGATTTTATTTATAAACCCAACAAAACTTACTTAGTTGTTATGGCTTATTTTTTCTAGTAGGGATAAAATAGAACTTTTATACCTTTAAATGTAATAGATTGTTAAAGCGATGAGCTCTAAGGATATAAGTGCTTGGATTTTTCTTAAGTTTCTAACTATAAATTTTCTTTAAACACATTAGAAGATTTATATTCATAAATATAAATCTTTACATATGGTTGCTTAGATGTGGATAAGGTTAAAACGTTTGTTCCTAATGATTGCGCAAGTTAAGATGAAATAAATGCTCTTGTAAATGGTGTCAATGTAGGATTAAGGTATAAAATTTATACGGCTTAATATAATACAACATCTTAGTAAATGCAATCAGATTACAGAAATATTTTAGTTTATACATTTGCAAGCTAAGCCATAGTAACTTTTTTGAATATGTAAACATAAACAACAAATGTAAAATAAGGATTAATTTGGTAATCAAATTCCTATTATTCTTCTCCATTGTAATATGGGTAAATTAATTAAAGCATGGATAGAATATCAGCTCTGAATGATGGATAAGGTCCTTTTAACTCTTTTGTATTACAAATGGATGAAATAGTTAATTAAATACAGATTTAATACACAACATTACCTTAAATTCTAGCAATTGTTAATGGAGTTTTTTCGCTTTTGGTGTTAGTAGGGTATGTAGGAAGAAAGTATTCTTAAAAGTAAATAAATGATGATTTTCTTTTGCTATTTTTGCAGAATATTTTTTCTGGCTAATATTTCACAATACTTCAATCAAGCAAACTTCTCTAATCCTACTAAAAAGAAAATAATTTAGTAACATATTTAGAAAATAATAACAACTTATTTGAAAATAAATAAATGTTATATCATACAAAAGAAAGTGAATTCATAAGAGAAAATAATAATAATAACTGTAATAACAAAAATAAATAAGATTTTTTTAATGAGTAGTATTTCGAAAAATAAAAAGATGATTAGGAAATTTCTTTACCTAATTTCAAAGTGAAATCAAAAGGAATTTTAGAATAATCTTAAATAAATACTTAAGAGTTAACTCATTAGACATTAAATAATATTAACTAAAAAAAATAATATTCTAAAATAAATAAATTTAGAAATAAAGTATAAGAAAATTTTATTTATCTATAATAATATAAAGACGAGTAATCTATAACTAATGATTAAGAGAATATTTTAAGCCCAACATAACTCCAAACAGAATAGAGTAGCCCATAGAATTCTATACTTAAAAATAAAAAATAAAGTTAGATTATATTTTCAAATTGTTTTACTTTATCTCCAAATTTAAAAAGTATCAACGAAAAAAAATTTATCGAAACTCAGTCTATAAATGAGTAACGCTGTTGTTAAATTTAAATTATAAGAAGAAATTAATCTTTACAAAGTCGTATTAACTTGTAAGATAAGATAGATAAATTAAATGCTCTTCAAAGTAAACACATTTCTAATCTAGCGATGCAAAAGATTATAAAAATAAAGTAATTTGATTAATTTTGAATATTTTTATATTAATGAAATCATTAAAATTTTATATAAAAAACATAGTAAAGTTTCAAATGTATCAAAAGAAATTTAATTTGGATTCAACAGTAAAAGGAAGAAGATGGTTTAAGACTAAATCACAAATGATCTTAATATTTTTTAGCTCTACAAAGATATTTTATTTTTGAAAAAAGCAATTATGGTTTTGTTTAGTCAAGAACAATTAGCTACTATAAAACTTTTAGGTTGTTCGCCAACTTTTTTGGATTTAAAAAGTGAACTAACAAACTTAGATCTACTAAAAATAAAATAATTAAGTAAATTATGATAATATTATTGATATACTTAATCAATTAATTAATAAATAAAAGGGAAAGAAAACAAAATAAATTTTTTAGACGAATAGTTTTTGATTTACTAATCTGAATAACTTCAAAAACAATAGTTAGAGTAATTTTTAATAAGGGTAAAGAATGAGTTAAACATAAATGAAATAGATAAAAGATTAATATCCTCTTTATGTTGATTAAGAGTTTAGTTGAAAATAATTTAATTTTTTGAGTGAATTAATGAATATTTTAGAAAGTTTTTATAAATTTATTAATTGAAATGAAGTTGATTTGTTTATTATATAAATTATTATTTGATTTAATAAATAAATATAAATTTATAAATTCTCAAAACATTTAATAAATTTATTAGGTTAACTTTTTCGGTTTTGGTATTATTAGATTAAAGAAAATTTATTAAATAAATAAGAAATGTTTTAAAGTTATTGATATTTCTATTATCTAATAATCTTTGATAACCTTCAGATAATGTATGTATATAAATAACAAATATAATTTCTACACATGCAATTACAAATTAAAGTTTTCTTTTAATTAATTTTTATAAAATTTATTTTTTTTTTTGTATTTAGGAAAAATAAATTTCTTTAGTAATCATAACATAAATCTTACAGAATATTAATTTAGCTATTGTCTCAATAATAAATTAAATATACTACTATTTTAAAAATCAAAAAAGCGAATAATAAATATCAAAAATTTATTTTGATTATTACTTAGCTCATCTAACATATTATTTTAAGTAACAAAATAAATTAATAAAAATAAACTACTTCTAAAAGAAAAGCTTAAAAATACCTTATTAGCAAGTAAAAAGATGAAATAATTTTAAGAACTTGTTATTTTAAATTAAAGCTAAAAGATATTAAACTTCTAAGTAAAATAATAAAATAAGATTAAACTTATCTTAAGTAAAAAAATATTTTCAAAATCTACAATTAACTGATTGTAAAATTAAATTTATTTTAATTATTAAATGAACTGCATTGATGATTAAGAACAATATCTATTTTAAAAATTAAGAATTCAAAAAATATTTAAATAAATATTTTAACATAGATTAAGTGACTTGATGCTGATTAAATCTGAAAAAGAAAAAATATTAAACATAACTTGCAATTAATTCAAATTCTTTACTCCTTAAATATAATTTACCAATTTTTTTTAAAAGTAAAAATAATAAGTCCTCAAAATTCTAATAGTTATAGATTAAACGAATTGCTTAATTATGCAATGTTTGATGATTTAAAATTAGTAGGTTCTAAATTTACTTTAAAATAAATTTAAATAGTTTATATTAATTTTTTGTATAAAAGAAATTATATTTTTAAATAAATTCGATGGTTTATTATCATTTTTTTAAGAATATATTCAAAAAATAAACAAGAGAAAAGTTACTCTAACTCAAACTTTAAATGATTTATTAAAATTATATGGGTAAAAACAAGCCACAAAATTAATTATAATTTATTTAGAATAAGCAAATATAGTACACATGTTGAAGAAAAAATTTAAAATAATTGAAATTACAGATTTAAATATATTAGATGGATGGTTTATTGCTATTTTTTTAAAATTTTTAAACTTTATTCAAAAAATAAACAAGAGAAAAAACAAATTAAAAATTTGTAATTAAAGCTTTAAATAAATTATTATAATTGTATGGGTAAAAACAAACCACAAAATTTATTTATTACTTAGTTATCAATTTAATTAGCAAATATAGTACACTTGTTTAAGAGAAAATATTAAATTTGATTTTGAGTTTTATAAATTCTTAATTAATAATGAATTGGTACTAATAATTATTAATATATAGAAAGGTTTCTTTTAAATATTGTTATTTTTTTTAAAAAAACTCTTTATCTTAACATATATTCTTTGTTAAAAATTTTTTGCTTTATTGATGCTTCATTTATTAAAAAGTATAGCTATTGATGAAAGCTAATTTAACCAGCGTTTTATGAAACATTCTTATTTTAAATTAGTGTTTAAGTTTCTATGAAATAATAATAATAATTAATAAAACAAAAACTTTCATAAAAATTAAAAATATGAAATTTTGGAAAACAATTGATATTTTTTCTTAATAATTTTTCTTTAATATTGAAGATAAAGATAAGTAAAAGAAAGCAACATTTCTGGGTTTTGGACTATCTACATTTGTGTTCATAGTAACTCTAGGATATTTTGTCTATTTACTTATTTTGTTTTCAACAAACTAAATACAACCTATCTTTAGATAATAAAGTTTTATATAAAATAATCTTATACAGACTGAGTTAAATAATGAACTAATTGCTTTCAAAATGGATTCTGGTGATTTTGTTTATCAACCCAACAAAACTTACTTAGTTGTCATGGCTTATTTTTTCTAGCAAGGATAAAATAGAACTTTTATACCTTTAAATGTAATAGATTGTTAAAGCGATGAGCTCTAAGGATATAAATGCTTGGATTTTTCTTAAGTTTCTAACTATAAATTTTCTTTAAATACACTAGAGGATTTATATTCTTAAATATAAATCTTTACATATGGTTGCTTAGATGTGGATAAGGTTAAAACGTTCGTTCCTAATGATTGTGCTAGTTAAGATGAAATAAACACTCTTGTAAATGGTGTCAATGTAGGATTAAGGTATAAAATTTATACTGCTTAATATAATACAACATCTTAGTAAATGCAATCAGATTACAGAAATATTTTAGTCTATACATTTGCAAGCTAAGCTATAGTAACTTTTTTGAATATGCAAACATAAACAACAAATGTAAAATAAGGATTAATTTGGTAATCAAATTCCTATTATTCTTCTCCATTGTAATATGGGTAAATTAATTAAAGCATGGATAGAATATCAGCTCTTAATGATGGATAAGGTCCTTTTAACTCTTTTGTATTATAAATGGATGAAATAGTTTATTAAATACAGATTTAATACCCAACATTACCTTAAATTCTAGCAATTGTTAATGGAATTTTTTCACTTTTGGTGTTAGTAGGGTTTTTAGGAAGAAAGTTTTCTTAAAAGAAAATAAATGATGAATTTTTTTTGCTATTTATGAAAAATATTTTTTCTGGCTAATATTTCACAATACTACAATCAAGCAAACTTCTCTAATCCGAGTAGAAAGAAAATAATTTGGTAACATATTTAGAAAATAATAACAACTTATTTGAAAATAAATAAATGTTTTTTGATTCAAAAGAAAGTGATTTAATTAGAGAAAATAATAATAATAATTGTAATAACTAAGATAAATTAGATTTTTTTTATGAGTAGTATTTCGAAAAATAAAATAATGATTAGGAAATTTCTTTACCTAACTTCAGAGTGAAATCAAAAGGAATTTTAGAATAGTCTTAAATAAATACTTAAGTGTTAACTCCTTAGACATTAAATTGCACTAACTAAAAAAAATAATATTCTAAAATAAATAAATTTAGAAATAAAGTGTAAGAAAATTTTAATTATCTATAATAATATAAAGACGAGCAATCTATAACTAAGGATTAAGAAAATATTTTAAGCCCAACATAACTCCAAACACAATAAAGTAGCCCATAAATTGCTTTATTTAAAAATAAAAATTAAAGTTAAATTCTATTTTCAAATTCTTTTATTTTATCTCCAAATTTAAAAAGTATCAACCAAAAAAAATTTATCGAAACTCAATCTATAAATGAGTAACGCTATTAAATTTAAATTAAAAGAAGAAATTAATCTTTACAAAGTCGTATTAACTTGTAAGATAATATAGATAAATTAAATGCTCTTCAAAGTGAACAAATTTCTAATCTAGCAATGCAAAAAATTATAAAAATAAAGTAATTTAAATAATTTTGAATATTGTTATCTTAAATAAAATCATTGAAACTTTAAATAAAAAAATTAGTAAAGGCTCAAAAATATCAAAAGAAATTTAATTAGGATTCAACAGTAAAAGGAAGAAGATGGTTTAAGACTAAATCACAAATGATCTTAATATTTTTTAGCTCTACAAAGATATTTTATTTTTGAAAAAAGCCATTATGGTTTTGTTTAGTCAAGAATAATTAGCTACTATAAAACTCTTAGGTTGCTCACCAAGTTTTTTGGATTTAAAAAGTGAACTAACAAACTTAGATCTACCAAAAATACAGCAATTAAGTAAATTATAACACTAAGATTAATATACTTAATTAATTAATTAATTAATAAATAAAAGAGAAAGAAAACAAAATAAATTTTTTAGACGAATAGTTTTTGATTTATTAATCTGAATAACTTCAAAAACAATAGTTAGAGTAATTTTTAATAAGAGTAAAGAATGATTTAAACATAAATGAAATAGATTAAAGATTAATATCCTCTTTATGTTGATTAAGAGTTAAGTTGAAAATAATTTAATTTATTGGGTTAATTTATTAATTTTTTTAGAAATTTTTTATAAATTTATTAGTTGAAATTATGTTGATTTTTTTATTATTTTATATAAATTATTATTTGATTTAATAAATAAATATATATTTATAAATTCCCAAAATTTAATAAAATTTTTTAGGTTGATTTTTTTGGTTGTTAGAAAATTTTTTATTTTTCTATTATCTGATAATTTTTGATAATCTTGAGATAATGTATGTATGTATGTATGTATGTATGTATGTATGTATGTATGTATGTATGTATGTATGTATGTATGTATCTTAATTTTAAAAACTTGAAAAGGAAAAGATTTTGTAAGAATCACATCAATTATAATTTATCAAAAGCAGTTTATGCAGATAAATGCACAATCAAGACTCATTCTTTTCCTAAAAAGTAATGGTAATTAAAAAGCTAAAAGAATGTGAGCTTTCCTAAACCAAAGCATCGAGAGAAGCTTCATATTTAGGAGCTATAACAATAAAAGATAATCTAAAATTATATCTATTTTCTGAAAACCTCCCAACAAAGTTATTTGTTAAAATCCTTAAAACAATATTAATAACTTGGAAACAGAGATATTTTAAAATAAAAAAATATCAACATATTAGGATAAAGACACATAAAATAGATCAAAGATGGCAAAAAAAATTTTATAATAAAAACAAAATAGATTGAATTAGCAGTTGGCAGCCATATTCTCCTAATCTTAATCCGATCGAGAATATATGAGCATTGCTAAAACTGTGAGTTCAAAAAGAAAATCCAATAAATATTAAAAATATAATTTAATCTCTTTTTTTATTCCTTTTTATAACAAAATATGAGATAGCCAAATCCACTTTTACAGGTTATTATTATTAGTGATTATTAATATGTTTTCTTTAATTTTAAAATTAAATTTGCATATCTTAATTTGTGCTAGAAAAAACTAGCTATTATTATAAATAGAAATCCCTTTAAGCTGTTGCTTAAGGAATTAAAATTTTACTTCTCTAGAGTAAGGAAGTAGCAGGTCTGACTTAATTAGCTTGTTGATTTATTATAAAATTCATATTTTTCCCTCCTAGCATTAAAGACTATTATCATTATTTTAACAAATATATTCAACTTGTTTTAAATTATATATTCTGAGGAGTTAATTATGAGAAGGAGATTTATGGATATATTTTAAATCCTATTCTTGTTAGTTAACATCTTAATTCATTTATTCTACACTGTACAACCATTTAAAAAATCCATTACTTTAGCTTGGTACTGTATTTTTAATAAGAAATTTCTTAATTATTTCATTTTTCTTGTTTGCTTGGCTTTTACTTAGGAATTTAGCTTATTTCTGTATTTATTTCCTAAAACATTATTCATAACATAAATCTCATTTTATTAAACAATTCTATCAAATTTTTTAAAATTATTATAAGATCCCATAATTTGCTTATTATTTTACTAAGGAGAAGATGAAATGATTGTACTAAAGTTTATAAATTTTTTTGTTTCTGAATAATCGCTGTCAGTTAGGATACAAATATACAACTCTTTTAAAAAGTGATAACTCATTGAAGGTGATTAAGGAAAACTTGTTGTCAGGCGTAAATTTTGATCATTATTATTGACTTACGGGGAGGAAGCTAAACTAATTCTTTAAAAATTTTATCTCTTAATATTTTATTAAATCCCTTTAATTACTATTTTATTATTATTTTTACTGTATACTCTTGTATCCACTACTATTATTTTTACTTTTATAAATAATTTTATAATTGTTATTAATTAGTCATGGGTCTAATATTTTAGCTAATCTTAATCTTATTAGTTGAAGAAACCCTAATTTATAACTCTTTAGGTGATTAAAGGTTTTTATGGTGCTTATTTTTATTCAAGAATATGCTTTATTTTATTTTAAATCAATGTTTATCTATAATTTTTAAAAATATTCCTTGGTTATTAAGAGCTCATTTATTTACTACTCAATATTTAATGATTCGTATTAATATATTTATTATTATTTTCTACTATTATTACTTCAAAAAGTCAAATTTAAACTTTAACAAATAAGTTCGGGAAAAAATATTCTAATAATTTTTTTATAAATATTTTTTTGTATTTAGGAAATATAAATCTCTTTAGTAATCATAACATAAATCTTACAGAATATTAATTTAGTTATTATCTAAATAATAAAGTAAACTTCTACTTTGTTAATCAAAAAGCTAATAGTAAATATCTAAAATTTATTTGATTATTACTTAACTCATCTAACAAATAATTTTAAGAAACAAAATAAATTAACAAAAATAAACTACCACACAAAAAAAGCTTAAAAATACTTTATTATCTAGTAAAAAGATGAAATAATTTTAAGAACTTGTTATTTGAATTTAAATCTAAATGATATTAAAAACTAATAAATTAAAAAATTTTTAATTTTTTAATAGAATAAACTTCTAAGGTAGATAATAGTAATAATAATTAATAATATTAAAATAAGATTGAATTTATCTGAAATAAAAAAAACATCTTCAAAATCAGCAATTAATTTATTTTAAAATTGAATTTATTTTAATTATTAAATGAACTGAATTATTTCTGATGTAGACAAAGTAGTTATTTTAAAAATTAAAAATTGAAAAAATATTTAAATTAATATTTTAACAAAATTCAGTGACTTGATGCTAATTAAAATTGAAAAAGAAAAAATATTAAGCATAAATATTACTTACAATTAATTAAAATTCTTTGCTCTTTAAAATGAATTTCTTACTTATGAAAATTTAATTATTTAAAATTGTTAAATTTTTTAGACTTTTTTCAAAAAATAAACAATAGAAAAAGCTAATTAATTTTTTTTAATTAAAACTTTAAGTTATTTATTAAAATTATTAGGGTAAAAAAGTCACAAAATTAAATATTATTTAGTTTTTTTAGTTAGCAATACAATTAGAAAATATATTATGCATGTTGAAGAGAAAATTTAACATTTGATATTGAGTTTTATAATTTTCTAATAAAACTTTTTATTAGAATAAACTAATAAGCAAAGTAATAATATTTTTCAATAATATTAAATAAAAAACAAATATTAAAAATTGGTTGATCCTAAATTTACTTTAAAATAAATTTAAATAGTTTTATTTCTTTTTTGTGTAAATGAAAATTTAGATTTAAATTAATTGGATGGTCTATCATAATTTTTTAAACTATTTAGACTATATTCAAAAAATAAGCAAGAGAAAAAACCAGTTGGCTTTAAATTATTTATTAAAATTATCTGGGTAAAAACATTCCACAAAATTAATTATTTTTTTATTAACTATATAATTATCAAATATAGTGCACATTAAACATTTTGTGTTAATAATTGGAATTAGAGATTTAAATAAATTTGATGGATGACATATTACGTTTTTTAAAACTTTTTAGACTTTTTTCAAAAAATAAGCAAGAGAAAAAATCATTTGATTTAAAAGTTTTAAATTATTTATTAAAAATATATATCAAGAGAAAAGTCATTTGATTTAAAAACTTTAAATTATTTATTAAAAGTATATGGGTAAAAACATTCCACAAATTAATTATTATTTAGTTAACTATATAATTAGCAAAAAATATAGGGCACATTAAACATTTTGTGTTAATAATTGGAATTAGAGATTTAAATAAATTTGATGGATGAGATATTACATTTTTTAAAACTTTTTAGACTTTTTTCAAAAAATAAGCAAGAGAGAAAGTCATTTGATTTAAAAACTTTAAAAATTATTTATTAAAAATATAAAGGTAAAAACAAGCCACGAAATTAATTATTATTTAGTTAGCAATAGAATAGCAAATATTGTACATATTTTGAAAAGAAAATTTAAAATTTGGTTTAAATAATTCGAATTATAGATTTAAATAAATTGGATGGATGGATGGCTTATTATCATTTTTTTAAACTTCATAGACAATATTCAAAAAATAAACAAGAGAAAAAGCCAATTAATTTTTTTGTAAACTAATAATTTAGTTATTTATTAAAATTACCTGGGTAAAAACAAGCCACAAAATTGATTATTACTTCATTATCTACAATTAGCAAATATAATATGCATGTTGAAGAGAAAATGTTAATTTTATTTTGAGTTTTATAAATTCTTATTTAATTATGTTTTTGTGCTTATAATTATTAACATAAATTGAAAGGTTTCTTTTAAAAGTTATTAATGGCTTCATTTTTTTTTCAATATAACTCTTTATCTTAACAAATATAGAATAATTATAGAGATTCTCATAGTATTAGAAAAAAAAATTATATGGTTATCTTTTCTTAGAAAATATTTAAGCTTTATTGATGTTTCATTTTTAAAAAAGAGTAGCTATTTAAGAAAGGTAATTTAACCACCGTTTTATGAAGCATGCTTATTTTAAATTAGAGTTTTAGTTTCTACTAAATAATAATAATTAATAAAATAAAAACTTTCATAAAAACTTCAAAATATGAAACTTTGGAAAAAAATTGATATCTTCTCTGAGTAATTTATCTTTAATATAGAAGATAAAGATAGGTAAAAAAAAGCAACATTCCTGGGTTTAGGACTATCTACATTTGTGTTCATAGCAACTCTAGGATATTTTATCTACTAACTTATTTTGTTTTCAACCAACTAAATACAGCCTATCTTTAGATAATAAAGTTTTATCTAAAATGATCTTATACAGACTGAACTAAATAATGAACTAGTTGCATTCAAAATGGATTCTGGTGATTTTGTTTATCAACCCAACAAAACTTACCTAGTTTTTATGGCTTATTTTTTCTAATAAGGATAAAATAGAACTTTTATACAATTAAATGCAATTGATTGTTAAAGTAAAGATCTTTAAGGATATAAGTGCTTAGATTTTTCTTAAGTTTCTAACTAAACATTTTCTTTAAACACATTAGAGAATTTATATTCTTAAATATAAATCTTTGCATACGGTTGTTTAGATGTGGATAAGGTTAAAACTTTCGTTCCTGATGATTGCGCAAGTTAAGATGACATAGACGCTCTTGTAAATGGTGTCAATGTAGGATTAAGGTATAAAATTTATACTGCTTAATATAATACAACATCTATGAAAATGGAATCAGATTACAGAAATATTTTAGTTTACACATTTGCAAGCTAAGCTATAGTAACTTTTTTGAATATGTAAACGTAAACAACAAATGTAAAATAAGGATTAATTTGGTAATAGAATTATTATTATTCTTCTCCATTGCAATATGGGTAAATTAATTAAAGCATGGATAGAAAATCAGCTCTCCATGATGGATAAGGTCCTTTTAATTCTTTTGTATTGCAAATGGATGAAATAGTTTATTAAATCCAGATTTAATACTCAACATTACCTTAAATTCTAGCTATTGTTAATGGAGTTTTTTCACTTTTGATGTTAATAGGGTATGTAGGAAAAAAGTTTTCTTAAAAGAAAATAAATGATGATTTTCTTTTGCTATTTTTGAAGAATATTTTTTCTGGCTAATATTTCACAATACTTCAATCAAGCAAACTTCTCTAATCCGACTAAAAAGAAAGTAATTTTGTGACAACTTATTTAGAAAATAGTAGCAATTTATTTGAAAATAAATAAATAGTATATGATTCAAAAGAAAGTGATTTAATAAAAGAAAATAATAATAATAATTCTAATAACAAAAATAAATAGGATAATACTAATGAGTAGTAATTTGAAAAATAGACAAATGATTAAGAAATTTCTTTACCTAACTTCAGAGTGAAATAAAAAAGATCTTTAGAATATCCTTAAATAAATACTTAAGAGTTAAATAATTAGGCTTAAAATAACACTAACTTACAAAAATAATATTCTTATAGAAATTAATTTAGAATTAAAGAATAAGAAAAGTTTAGTGATCAATAATAATATAAAGACGAAACAAGTGATTAGGAAACTATTTTAAGCCCAACTTAATTGCAAACACTATAAAGTAGCCCAAAAAATGCTTTACTTAAAAATAAAAATTTAAGTTAGATTGCATTTTCAAATTATTTTCCTTAATCTCCAAATTAAAAAAGTATCAACCAAAAAAAATTTATCAACACTCAGTCAGTAAATGAGTAAGACTCTTAAACTTAAGCTCTAAGAAGAAATTAATCTATAATAAATAGTATTAACTTGAAAGATAAGATAGATAAATTAAATGCTCTTCAAAGTGAACAAATTTCAAATCTTGCGATGCAAAATATTTTAAAGCTAAAGTAATATAATTAAATTTTAATATTATATTTATGAAATTATTAAAACTTTAATAAAAAACATAGTAAAGGCTCAAAGATATCAAAAGAAATTTTATTAGGATTTGACAGTAAAAGGAAGAAGATGGTTTATGACTAAATCATAAATGATCTTAACATTTACTAGCTCTACAAAGATATTTTATTTTTGAAAAAAGCCATAATGGTTTTGTTTAGTCAAGAGCAATTAGCTACTTTAAAACTCTTAGGTTGTTCATCAAGTTTTTTGGATTTAAAAAGTGAATTAACTAATTTAGATCTTCGAAAAATACAACAATTAAGTAAATAATAATAAAAAAATTAATATACTTAATCAGTTAATTAATAAATAAAAGGGAAAGAAAACAAAATAAACTATTTAGACGAATAGTTTTTGATTTATTAATCTGAATAACTTCAAAAACAATAGTTAGAGTAATTTTTAATAAGGGTAAAAAATGAAGTAAACATAAATGAAATAGATAAAAGATTAATATCTTCTTTATGTTGATTAAGAGTTAAGTTGAAAATAATTTAATTTATTGGGTTAATTTATGAATTTTTTTAGAAATTTTTTTAAAATTTATTAGTTGAAATTATGTTGATTTGTTTATTATTTTATATAAATTATTATTTGATTTAATAGATAAATAAATATAAATTTATAAATTCTCAAAAAATTTAATAAAATTTATTAAGTTGAATTTTGATATTATTAGATTGAAGAAAATTTATAAAATAAATAAGAAATGTTTAATTTAATTTTTTTTTCTATTATCTAATAATCTTTGATAATCTTGAGATAATGTATGTACTTAACAAAGATAATTTCACATATGCAATTACAAATTAAAGTTTTCTATAAATTAATATTATATTATTAGATATAGTGGGAAAACAAGAATAAAATTAATTAATTTTCTCTTTTAAATAATATTGATTATTTTTAAAATCTTATAATGATATTTATTTTTTTTTCAATATAATTATTTTTCTTAAAAAATATTTAAAAATTATTGAAATTCTATTCATATTTGAAAAAAAAAAATTTATTTTATATTAATTATTTAATATATTCTTAGTAAAAACAATTATATTTTATTGATGTTTCTTTTTTTAAAAGTGTTGCTTTTAATAAAAGCTAATTTAACCACTTTTTTATGAATCATTCTTTTTTTAATTAGCATTTAAATTTCAACTTAATAATAATAAACTTTTGTAAATAATTAAAGGTATGAAATTTTGGAAAAAGTTTGATATTTTTTTTAGTAATTTTACTTTAATATTGAAGATAAGGATAAATAAAAGAAAACAACCTTTCTAGATTTTGGACTATCAATATTTGCGTTGTTAACAGCTTTAGGATATTTTGTATATTTACTTTTTTTGTTTTTAACCAACTAAATATAACCTGTCTTCAGATAATAAAGTTTTATATAAAATGAACTTATACAAACTGAATTAAATAATGAATTAATTGCATTCAAAATGGATTCAGTTGATTTTATTTATTAACCCAACAAAACTTACTTAATTTATATGGCTTATTTTTTCCTTATTAGAAAAAATAGAATTTTTATATCTTAAATGTAATAGATTTTTAAAGCCATGAGCTTTAAGGATATAAGTGCTTGGGTTTTTCTTAAATATCTAACTATAAATTTTCTTTAAACACATTAGAAGAATTATATTCATAAAAATAAATCTTTAGATAAGGTTGTTTAGATGTGGATAATGTTAAAATGATAATTCATGATGATTGCGCAAGTTAAGATGAAATAAACGCTCTTGTAAATGGTGTCAATGTAGGATTAAGGTATAAACTTTATACTGCTTAATATAATACAACATCTCAGTATATGCTATCAAATTACAGAAATATTTTAGTTTATACACTTGCAAACTAATATATAGCAACTTTTTTGAATATGCAAACATAAACAACCAATGTAAAATAAAGATTAATTTGGTAATCAAATTCCTATTATTCTTCTCCATTGTAATATGGGTAAATTAATTAAAACATGGATAGAAAATTAGCTCTCATTGATGGATAAGGTCCTATTATCCCTTTAAGTTTACAAATGGATAAAATAGTTAATTAAATACAGATTTAATACACAACATTACCTTAAATTCTAGCAATTATTAATGGAATATTTTCACTTTTGGTGTACGCAGGGTTTATAGAAAGAAAGTATTCTTAAAAGTAAATAAATGATGATTTTTTTTGTTGCTATTTTTGCAGAATTGCAGAATATTTTTTCAAGTTATTATTTTAAAATACTTCAATCAAGCAAACATCTTTAAAGCGAGATGAAAGAAAATAATTTAGTAACATTTTTAGAAAATAATAACAACTTATTTGAAAATAAATAAATGTCTTATTATACAAGTGAAAGTGATTTTATATCAGAAATAAATTATAATAACAAAAATAAATAAGATTTTTTTTATGAGTAGTATTTCGTAACTAAATACTTAAGAGTTAACTCATTAGACATTAAATAATACTAACTAAAAAAAATAATATTCTAAAATAAGTAAAAAAAAATATCTTCTAAATCAACAATTAACTAATTTTAAAATTAAATTTATAATAATTGTTAAATGAACTGAATTACTTATGATTAACATCAATTAATTATTAAAAAAATAAAGAATTGAAAATAATTTAAATACATATTTTAACATAAATTAAATGAGTTGGCGCTGACTAAAATTGAAAAAGAAAAAATATTAATCACAAATATTACTTACAATTATTTCAAAATCTTTACTCTTTAAATATAATTTACCAATTTTCTTTTTTTAGAAAATAGTAAAAATGATATGCCCTCAAAATTCTAATATTTATAGCTTATGAATTTCTTACTTTTATATAAGCAAAATTTAATGAATTAGTTAAACTATTTATAAAAAAAAATAGAAAAAGCTAATTAGTTTTTTTGTAATTAAAATATATGTTGAAGAAAAAATTTAACATTTGATTTTGAGTTTTATAATTTCTTAATAAAGTTTTTTAATCGAATAAACTAATTAAGTAAAGTAATAATATTTTTCAATAAAATTAAACTTATGCAAAATTTAATTATCTAAAATTGTTTGATCCTAAATTTACTTTAAAATAAATTTAAATAGTTTTATTTATTTTTTTTTGTAAATGAAAATTTTGATTTAAATTTATTGGAAGATGTATTATCATTTTTTAAATAATTTAAATAATTTAGGCAACATTTAACTATTTATTAAAATTATCTGGGTAAAAAGAAGCTAAAAATTAATTATTATTTAGTTAGCTTTATAATTAGCAAATATAGTGCACATTTGATGTGAAAAATTAAATGTTTTGTATTAATAATTGTTATTTGAGTTTTTAATACATTAATTTGATGGATGAAATATTATATTTTTAAAAATTTTTAGACTTCTTTCAAAAAATAAGAAAGAAAAAAAGTCAATTGATTTAAAAGCTTTAAATTATTTATTAAAATTATTCTGGATAAATAAGAGCTACAAAATTAATTATTATTCAGTTAGGTATACAATGGTAAATATTGTATTTGTTGAAAAGAAAATTTAAAATTTGGTGTAAGTAATTGGAATTATAGATTTAAATAAATTGGATGGATGGTTTATTATCATTTTTTTAAATTCTTAGACTAAATTCAAAAAATAAACAAGAGAAATAACCAATTGATTTTTTAGTAAACTTAAATTATTTATTAAAATTACCTGGGTAAAAACAAGCAATAAAATTAATTATTACTTAGTTATCAATACAATTAGTAAATATAATATGTTAAAGAGAAAATGTTAATTTTATTTTGAGTTTTATAAATTATCGATTAATAATGTATTGGTCCTAATAATTATTAATATATAATTGAATTGTTTCTTTTAAAATTTATTAATGGCTTCATTTTTTTTTCAATATAAGTCTTTATCTTCACAAATATAGAATAATTATAGAGATTCAAATAGTATTTGATAAAAAAAAATAATATGTTTTATTATTAGTTATTAATATATTACCTCTCAACCTTGTCCCTCATTGTATAACACAGCAAAAGGTTTGGAGATTATACGGTAAATCTATTCTTAGTAAATTTTTATACTTTATTGATGTTTTTTTTTTTTAAAAAGTGCAGCTATTTATGAAAGGTAATTTAACCACCGTTTTATGAAGAATCCTTATTTTAAATTAGAGTTTAATTTTCTACTAAATAATAATAATTAATAAAATAAAAACTTTAATTAAAACTTCAAAATATGAAACTTTGGAAAAAAATTGACATCTTTTCTGAGTAATTTTTCTTTAATATAGAAGACAAAGACAGGAAAAAGAAAGCTACATTACTTGGTTTAGGGCTTTCTACACTTGTGTTCATAGTAACTCTAGGATACTTTCTCTATTTACTTATTTTGTTTTTTACCAACTAAATACAACCTATCTTTAGATAATAAAGTTTTATCTAAAATGATCTTATATAGCCTGATTTAAATAATGAATTAGTTGCATTCAAAATTGAATCTGGTGATTTTGTTTATCAACCCAACAAAACTTACTTAATTTACATGGCTTATTTTTTCTAGTAAGAAAAAAATAGAACTTTTTTCCCTTTAAATGTAATAGATTGTTAAAGCGAAGAGCTTTAAGGATATAAGTGCTTGGATTTTTCTTAAATATCTAACTATAAATTTTCTTTAAACACATTATAAGAATTATATTCATAAATATAAATCTTTACATACGGTTGTTTAGATGTGGATAAGATTAAAACTTTCGTTCCTGATGATTGTGCAAGTGAAGATGAAATCGATGCTCTTGTAAATGGTGTCAATGTAGGATTAAGGTATAAACTTTATACTGCTTAATATAATACAACATCTTAGTAAATGCAATCAGATTACAGAAATATTTTAGTTTACACATTTGCGAGCTAAGCTATAATAACTTTTGTGAATATGTAAACATAAACAACAAATGTAAAATAAGGATTAATTTGGTAATCAAATTCCTAATATTCTTCTCCATTGTAATATCAGTAAATTAATTAAAGCATGAATAGAAAAGCAGCTCTTATTGATGGATAAGGTCCTATTAACTCTTTATATTTGTAAATAGATGAAATAGTTAATTTAATACAAATTTAATACTCAACATTACCTTAAATTCTAGCTATTGTTAATGGAGTTTTTTCACTTTCAATGTTAATAGGGTATGTAGGTAGAAAGTTTTCTTAAAAGAAAATAAATGATGAATTTCTTTTGCTATTTTTGAAGAATATTTTTTCTGGCTAATATTTCACAATACTTCAATCAAGCAAACTTCTCTAATCCGAATAGAAAGAAATTAATTTTGTGACAACATATTTAGAAAATAGTAGCAACTTATTTGAAAATAAATAAATATTATATGATACAAAAGAAAGTGATTTAATAAATGAAAATAATAATAATAATAATTCTAATAACAAAAATAAATAGGAGAATACTAATCAGTAGTAATTTGAAGAATAAACAAATGATTAGGAAATTTCTTTACCTAACTTTAGAGTGAAATTAAAAAGATCTTTAGAATATTCTTAAATAAATGCTTAAGAGCTAAATCATTAGGATTGAAATAAAAATAAAAAACAAAGATAATATTCTAAAAGAAATTAATTTAGGATTAAAGAATAAGAAAAGGTTAGCGATCAATAATAATATAAAGATGAATAATAAATAACAAATGATTAATAAAATATTTTAAGCCCAACATAACTCGAAACACAATAAAGTAGCCCAAAAAATGCTTTACTTAATAAAAAAAATTTAAGTTAGATTCTATTTTCAAATAATTTTCCTTAATCTCCAAATTAAAAAAGAATCAACCGAAAAAAATTTATCAACGCTCAGTAAGTAAATGAGTAAGACACTTAAACTTAAGCTTTCAGAAGAAATTAATCTTTCCTAAATATTATTAACTTGAAAGATAAGATAGATAAATTAAATGCTCTTCAAAGTGAAGAAATTTCAAATCTTGTGATGCAAAATATTTTAAAACTAAAGTAATATAACTAATTTTGAATATTATTGTATTTATGAAATTATTAAAACTTTAATAAAAAACATAGGAAAGACTAAAAGATATCAAAAGAAATTTTATTAGAATTTAACAGTAAAAGGAAGGAGATGGTTTATGACTAAATCATAAATGATCTTAATATTTTTTAGCTCTACAAAGATATTTTATTTTTGAAAAAAGCCATAATGGTTTTGCTTAGTCAAGAACAATTAGCTACATTAAAACTATTAGGTTGCTCACCAAGTTTTTTGGATTTAAAAAGTGAACTAACTAACTTAGATCTACTAAAAATACAGCAATTAAGTAAATTACAATAATAGTATTAATATACTTAATCTTTTAATTAATAAATAAAAGGGAAAGAAAACAAAATAAATTTTTTAGATGAATAGTTTTTGATTTATTAATCTGAATAACTTCAAAAACAATAGTTAGAGTAATTTTTAATAAGGGTAAATAATGAGTTAAACATAAATGAAATAGATAAAAGACTAATATCCTCTTTATATTGATTAAGAGTTTGGTTGAAAATAATTTAATTTATAGTGTGAATTTATGAGTTCTTTTAGAAAGTTTTTTTTATTTATAAATTGGGAGTAGTTTTAACTAACTTATTCTCAGCTTACTTAATTATTTGAGTAGGAAATGATTTACACCCCTATATTTTGCTATTTTTTGTGTGTAAAAATTTATTAATAAATTGAGGAATTATGGTATTGTATGACTAACTAATCAAATAACCTTTTTTTATAAATGTATGGTCAATTTTATTTCCCTTTTTCTAAATTAACTCTTTATTTTAATGTGATCTATGTATTTAATTAAAATTCTTAACAACTTATAATACAAAAAATTTTAATCTATTTAAATCAAAAACAATTATTTAACAATTTTTAATAATTATTCCTTTTTTTAAATCAATATTAATTAGCTGATGAAAATTTGGAAAAACTTTGATATATTTTCCTAGCAATTCTTCTTTAACATTGAAGATTAAAATTTGTAAAAGAAGTCAACTTTTTTGGGTTTTTGCTTATCAGTAATTGTATTTATAATAATTTTAGCATACTTTTCTTATTTGCTAGTCCAGTTTTCAAATAACTAAATACAACCCTTCTTTAGATAATAAAGCTTTATTGATAATAGATTAATTGAGACGCCATTAAATAACAATTTAGTAGCTTTTAAAATGGACTCTGGAGATTTTGTTTATTAGCCAAACAAAACATATTTAGTAGTAATGGCATATTTTTATTAATAAAAATAAAATACAACCTTTATACCTTTAGATGTAATAGATTGTACAAGCTAAGATCTCTAAGGTTATAAGTGTTTGGATTTTTCTAATGTTTCTAACTATACATTTGCTTTAAATACTTAAGAGAATTTATATTCTTAAATATAAATCTTCATTTATGGCTGTAGAGATATTGATAAGGTGAAAACTACCATTCCTGATGATTGCGCTACTTAAGATGAAATAAATACTCTTGTAAATGGTGTCAATGTAGGATTAAGGTATAAACTTTATACTGCTTAATATAATACAACATCTTAATAAATGTAATCGGATTACAGGAATATTTTAGTTTACACATTTGCAAGCTAAGCAATAGTAACTTTTTTGAATATGCAAACATAAACAACAAATGTAAAATAAGGATTAATTTGGTAATAAAATTCTTATTATTCTTCTCCATTGTAATATGGATAAATTAATTAAAGCATGGATAGAATATCAGCTCTGAATGATGGATAAGGTCCTTTTAACTCTTTTGTATTACAAATGGATGAAATAGTTTATTAAATACAGATTTAATATATAACACTGCCTTAAATTTTGGCTTTTGTTAATGGCGTTTTTTCTCTGTTAATGATTATAGGATATGTTGGAAGAAAATACTCCTAAAAATAAATAAATGAGCATTTTGTTATGCTGTTTTTAGAGAATATATTTCCAGCTTAATATTTTAAAATGTTCAAAGCAAATGATCAACACTTATGCAATTAAAATACAATTACTTAGTATTAAGAAAATAAGAGAAATACGTTAGAAAAAAAATAAAATAAGTTTGATGTATAAGAAAATACCGTTTAAAATTAAAACGAAAGTGATAATACTATTTATCTAAGTAAATAAGAAAATACGTTTGTTAATTGCATTTATTCTATCGAAAATGAGTAAAATGATTAAGTTAATCATTTACCAAACTTCGAAGTGAAGCTAAAAGGGTCTTTGCAGTTTTCTTAAAGCAACTAGATTAAGTTTAATCCTTTTGATATAAGTAATTTATAAACAAAGCCGTCATCATTATAAAATAAATCCAAAAAGTATGACTAAGAAAATATACTAAAATTAAATGATGAATCATAATTAAAAGATGAATAACTTTTTTTTCAATTTTAAGAATCAAATAATTAATCTCAAAATTAAAGTTTTATCTAATAACAGTCATTTTAAAAAACATGTCTTTAAAATTTTTAACATTTAAATGATACAAATTAAAGCTGTCTTTAAAAAAATAGCTTTAATGTCTCTCCCATATTAAAAGATTTTGATTATAAAAATTAGTTAAAAACTAAGTCTTCTGCTGAAAACTGTCAAAAAAAAACCTAGACAAGAAGTCCAACTTAAAACTAAAGCTTATATTTGATAGGCAAAGCTGATAAATAAAAAGTCATTTAAATCGATAATATTTCAAAGGAAAATTTGGAGAAAATAACCAAGCATGAGTATGTCATTTATTATACTACTAAAAAATAAATCCTTTTTTATTAATAATATATATAGCTTATGCTCAAAAAGATAAGAAGTAGAACCTTTAGAGCTTAACACTTAGCAAAAAAACATCATTCATGCTCAAATAGCAAATGATCTGAATATTTTTTCACTTTATAAAGACATTATATTTTTAAAAAAAGCTATGATGATATTGTTTAACCATGAACAATTAGCTGCTATAAAAACTTTAGGTTGTTCATCCAATTATTTAAGCTTGATAAGAAATAACATTGATTTAGATCTACAAAAAATAAATTAATTGAGTAAATTTATTAGTATGTAATTATTTTTTTACAATTATTTAATAAAAGAAAGGGAATAAAAGATAAATTTTTTAGATGAGTAGTTCTTAATATATTAATCCCAAAAACTATAGCAATAGTAAACAGAGTAGCTGTTAATAAGATTCTAATAAAAAACCAATATTAGTGAAATAGATGAAAGAATAGTATCTTCTTTACCTTGAAAACATTTTTAATTTTTAATAATTTAATAATTTGATAAAATCTATACATATTTATCCTGCTATATTAACTTTCTATTTCAATTAAGCAAGTTATTATTTTTGTTTGATAAAATTAAAATAAAATTAATTATTTTTGGTAAAAGAGGCTCTTTTATGAATTTTATAATTTGGATATTATTGCTTTAAATATAAAACATTTTATGAAATAATGTTTCTGCTGTTATTGATTATAAAAAACATTATTTTTGCCTTTTTATGAATTTTATAATAAATTTATTAGTTATTATTCTAAGATTTTAGTTATCAAATTTTACTTGGTAATATGATGAAATTTAAAAATATTCTAATATGGTAGTAATAGAAACAGGTTTATATTATAATTTTTGATTATATTAATTTTATTTTTATTAAATGTGGAATTGCACTTAAGGTTAATAATTAATCAATTTAATATATTATCTTTCTTTAATAATTATTGTATTCAAATCACCATTTTATTATGGCATTTTAAAGTAATTAAAAAATTTTTGAAACCTTTTTTTTCTTTTTAAAATTGAAGTTTAAGTTAATTTTTTTTAGAAAGGATATTAATTATTTGAAGGGCTTAAATTTAAAAGCTTTTTATTAAAAAATATTCTAAATTGAGATTAAAAACTTAAAAATAACCAACAAATCTTTACCTATTAAATGTGTCTTAATAATAAATTATTTTTACATTTATTTTTTCTTTTGCATTTGATTAATAATTAATATTTTTGTAAAATTTTAAATAAAGATTACAACATTTTAAATGATTAAAACTTTTTTTGTAAAAAGGCTTAAAAAATTTATTTTATTTTAACTTTTATATCTGTAATATTGAATAATGGTAATATTTTCCTTAATTAAATAAAAAAATAAATACCAATTTAATTTAATTTATCACATATGATTTAAAATATCATTTAGACACTTTGGTTTTGAAGTTTTTATTAGAGAAAATCCCTTACATAATCTTAGTAATGTAAAAGAAGTAAGTTTTTACTAAAAATATAAAATGTGTGTGCTATTGATAAAGTTATTCAAAATTTCAAATTTTTAAAGATATTTTTTGTGATTATAATTAAGTAATCAATTTGATTGCTGATTAGATAGATCATCAGGTAGGTCTATGACATAAACAAATTTTAATGATTTAAAGTTTTGGAATGGATATTTATCTATCTTTTTATCTCTTAAAAATCATCAAAAAATTGATTATACTTTTTTAATATAAATTAGTAATTTATAATTGATTAAGAAAATTAAAGGTAAAATAAATAACTTTAGAGTAATTAAATAAATATGGGAGGAGATTAGAGAGGTTCTGGCTTGAAACAAACTTTAAAAATTTTTAACATAATAGTTTCAATAGTATTAATGGTATTTGGTGTATTTAGATACTTCAATCTTTCATTAAGTATCGATTAACCATGGCTTGTGTTTTAGCCTGCTTATATGATTCTTTTTGGAATTATATTGTTACTCTCAGAACTAAAAGTTAAATTTATTATTGACAACCTTAGGTTCTTATCTAATTACATAGGTAGAGGTATTTTCATTATTTACCTATCTACAATGGTTACTGGTAATTTAAGTGGAGGTGATCTTATGAAGTATGTATCTATTATTATTGCTATCTTCTTACTAGCTACAGGCATTCTTTATATTTTTATATAATGCTGCTGTAGGGATAAAGTTGAAGAAGATGAGAAGAAACTTCTTGATGATGAAGAAAGAGGTCGCTCTTCCTCTAAAGTAATTTGTACTCTTTTATATAATTTAAGGATTTAATTTTTAACAATATTTCAATAAATTTAAAGGATAGCTAATACCAAATTCGTTGATTAAATGAAGATAAACCTTTAAATACAAAGTACATAGAAGCAAATTACTAATTTACGATAAATAAGATATTCGAATATTGCCAAAAAATATTAATAAAAAAAATTAAAATTGATAAATTAATTTATTTTCTAATGTAAAAAAAATAATAAAATTCATATTAAATTTGTTTTTAAAATAAAAATATTTTAAATAATTTATTTTAATTAAAATTAAATCTAATTTCTAAATAAAAATGAATGAATAAATCTTTATTTATTTATGTAGAACATATCAAAAATATATAAGTAACATTTTAAGTAAGTAATATGAAGGAACATTAGATATATTAGTATAGCTTTAAAATTGATAATTCTTCTTAGTCAATTATTAGTGTTATCTATTAAAATTATTAAAAAAATTAATTAATTTTGTATCCAAGAGTAAAATTAGTGTGAAAAATAAAATAAATTATAATAAAAAATATAAATATGTCATCATCAAATTATAAGCCTTTACAAGTCAAAAAGTGATTAATTATTCATAAGCCATCATTAAATCAACTGAAATATATTTAAATTAATTAGGTTTGCTAAGAAAGCTATTAGTGATACTCCAGAAAACAAATACTGGAAGAAGTTTAAGGTGATATATCATTTCATATTCTTTACTACTAATTGATTGATATATGATTAATTATATAATTAGAATATCATATAAAAGCATCTAATTTATTTCTTTGAAAATAGGTTGAAAGTTCCAAGACTTATGTAAATGCCATTAATAAAGTATATTCAGGTGGAAATGATTCTGAGTTAATTGCCTTTACTGAAGGAAGAATTGTAAGATGTTATTTCTACAATAAAATTAATGTCTTGAAAATAGTGTACAGAATATTAATCTTCTACTTTATTAAAAAATTTAGGTTTATGTTTATAATTCAAAGAAGGAAGAGATTAAATAATAAATAGAAAGATTTTAAGATAAAGTTACTGGAATTTGCTTTAGAAAAGAAGGTATTTAATATTAGAATTATGCCTTTTGTTTAGTAGAAGAACATTTAGCAATTTTCATAAAAAAATAATTTCTAATACAAATTTTAATTTTAAAGGAAAAATGATGGCTACTGCTGAAGCAAATGGTAAAATTAAAGTAAACAGATTAATTTATATCGAATAAGATATTAAATTTTCTTTCAATTTATTTAGATATGGGAAGTCTCAAAGAAAACATTGCTTAGAGAATTCAATGCTCACAAGAAAGCAGTAAACGCTATGGACTTTATTGGTGGAGAGTCTTATATGTATTCAGGATCAGATGATTATGTAAAATATAAATATGAATTACATATGAAAATAATTAATTCATAATGACTAAAAAAAGCAAATTAAACTCTATGATATAGCATCAAATGAAGTAGTTAGAACATACGTGAATGCTCATAGTGATTATGTCAGAAGTATAGTTTCTGTTCCAAATAGTGATAGAAATGTTATATCTGGTGGTTATGATGGCTTTGCAAACCTATTTGATTTTAGAGATAAATCTAAGGTAATAAACTCTTTAAAATAATTTAATGTTTTCAAAATTAAATAATAAATATATTTCAGAAACCTATTCGTTAATTCAATCACGGAGTTTCTATAGAAGATACTACAATTATTCCTTCTGGTTTTTCTTTTGCAACTGTTGGTGGAACTTCAGTTAATATTTGGGATTTAAGAACAGGTAATGCTATCGAAACACTAAATCATAATTTAAAGACTATAACTTGTGCCAAATTTATAAGTAATGGTGATAGATTGATAACTTCTTCAATCGATTAAAGTATGAAAATATATAGAACAGATACTTACTAGATTACTCATCAATTTAAGTTCCCTTCTCCAGTTCTTAGTTTCGATATGACTTAAAACACAAAATGTTTTGCTGTTGGTATGGCGTATGAAATTAATAAAAACTTATTTATCTGTTTATTTAATAATATTTTTCATTTAAAACAGAGATGGTGTATTAGAGATAAGAAGCAATTAAAAAAAGTTAGGAGAATAAGTTGATTCTGATGAAGAAAAAGATGATAAGGAAGATTTAGGTTTATAAATTCCTGACTTTTTAAAATATAACGAAGCAGCATAAAGAAGAGTGCATAATTTTTAATATTTTAGCAGAGGTATGTATGATAAGCCTACCTAATATGATGTAAAGTATGAAGAAAAAAGAATTAAAAAAATAAGCAAGTACGATAAGCTTCTTAAAAAATTCCAATATAAAACCGCCATGATGCACGCTTTAGAAAATCGTTAAAATGACGTTGTTATTGGATTATATGAAGAATTAATTCAAAGGGGTGAAATAATAAATGCTTTTAAAAATTTAGATGATGTAAATAAATTCTTTAAAATAATAGTTTTTATCTTTAATCTATCTTAAATTAATAGTCTTAATTGAGTATAGTTTTTGAGTTTATAGCCAAAAAAATTGCAAACCCTAAATTTTAAGATGTCGCTATTCACATGTTGAACCTTATGTTTGGTAAATATATAAAAATACTTATTTTTTATTTTAGGCTCATATATATTTTTTATTAAATAAAGAACAATACACTTATGAAAGTGGTAAGTACTTGGAAAGCATGGTTGATATACTTGACGAAGAAATTTTGACATAAAAATTGTTACTATAATTAAACGGATAAATAGATACAATAGTTAACACTAGCATTGTGGAATGATGTTAAAAATAAAAATATTGATACTAGATTAAAATAAATAATAAACAATTCAATAAATAAAAATTTAATTAAAACAATACATTTATCTTTGTAAATCTACTAATTTTTTAATATTTATAAGTGTAAATATTTTATAAATTAATTCAAAAATAAAAAATGAATCTTAGCTTCTAATTAGTACAATTAAAGCTCAAAATAATATTTTAATTTGCTCATCAATTAAATTAATTAAATTAAAATTAATATTGAAACATGTAGATAAAATTTAAAAAGCTAAACATTTATCTTAATTAAAATTTTATTTGAAATAATATAAATAAAATTAAAAATAATACATTTTTAAATCAATATTTTAATTTTGTATATTAGTTAAACATAAAATTTACAAATTAAACTTAATATTTATATTTTTATTTAAATTTAAAAAGTAAATGCTAGTTAACTTAACAATTAAGATTTTATAACTTTTAATACTCAAAAACAAAAATATTTTTAAACTTATTAAATAAATCATAAAAAAAATATTTTATTGATTAAAAAAGGTTTATTCATAATTTTGAATCATATGCAATGAATAATTTGAAAAATATATGCACAGCTTCATAAATTTTTAATATATTTAATAATATCTTCTCCATCTTCATCACTTGAAGGATCATCATGCTATAAATTATGATTATCATAGTATTATTTTTACCCTTTTCTACTATAAATTTAGTGAGATTAGGTATTCCAAGTACTTTCATTTTATTATTAGTAATTTATGTTTAAAGAATTTTATTAGTATAAAGTTTGTTATAAAGATAAATCTTATTTATTTTCATCATCATCTTACTCATTTAATTTTTCAACTAAAGAGAAATTTATTTTTAATTTATAATTTCCAGGAAAATTATTATTTATCTTTCTTCTAACTAAATCTTGTAATTTTTATTTTCTCATTTTTTCAGTAAACACCTCATCTTAATTAAGCTTTTAGTTAAAATAATAATAAAGAAAAAATTGATTAAAATAATTTCTTATTTACTTGGTTTACTTTGCTTTAATATATTTTATTTAAACATTAATATCTTCTTTTATCATAACTCAACTTTTGGTCTTATTTCTTTATAGAAAAATGGCTATTAACAGGAGAAACGCTTTGAAATTTTGTAGAGTTTTATTATTAATTAATGCTTTATGGAGTAATAAGATAATTATTTGTAATAGTAGGATTCCTTAGATAATTTGAGTAACGCTATTTTGTGTATAAGCCTGATTATGGGGTAATTTATTTAAGTGTGAAATCATTATTAATCGAGTTTTAATCCAAAGACAAATTCTTTTTTACTGGTGGCTAAGTGAAAGATTCCTAAATAAAATATAAGTTAGTTAAATAGTGAGCTTTAATTAAAGCTTTACTTGAATGATTGATCTCGTATATGGATCTGCAATATAAAAATCTCTCTAGATCTTAATTTCAGATAATAAATTACTATTATGGAGCATAGCAGAAGATTCGTTTTATTGCTCTTCCATTTTATTAATAGATTTAGATTTAAAATCAAAATTCTAAGATTCTCTAGTAATGCTTGAATCTGAAATCATAACATTGTTAAGTAAAGTTTTAGGCTATTCAAATAATTAATTTGATTGCAAAGATAAATCTCTTTTTTAATGGTTTGATGTGTGCAACTATCTTACATTACTAGAAAGAGCATTATAGAAAGAATTAGAAGCAATAGATTTATTATGACTTGATGTTCTTTAATTTGTTGAAGCAGTTTAAGATCTATTAGAACCTATTCTATCACCAACCAAATTTAAACTTTTGATTTATTCATTTCTCTCCTGTTGCTTATCAACGATTTTTTATTTAAAATGGTATTATTAATTTAGATTATTAATATTGCTAAATGCTGTATTTGCTGTGTCCTTAAAATATTTTATCATTAAAAAAAATTAATATCAAAGAGTTTTTTTATTTAAGTAAAGTATTAAAGTAAGATAGAAGCAATTAAAGTATTACTGGCCTATAAGCATCTTTTTGTGGTATTTATAATTGGTTATTATTTATATTTATACTATTCCGTTAAAGAAATTGAGTGGATTTATTAAGATTTTGTTAAGCTAAACTAAAATATTAAGATTAAGAATTAACTGCATCTTTTTTTTGC
The DNA here is from genome assembly GCF_000189635.1 of Tetrahymena thermophila SB210. Classification (NCBI taxonomy): domain Eukaryota; phylum Ciliophora; class Oligohymenophorea; order Hymenostomatida; family Tetrahymenidae; genus Tetrahymena; species Tetrahymena thermophila. The sequence goes on from NW_002476236.1 coordinate 251,679, forward strand.
CAAAATTCTTATTAAGTTTAAAGATATTCGTCTTGCATAATTTGTTTTAGAAATTCTTTTTCAACTAAAAATTTTTGATGATTTTCTTTTCTCTCCTACCATTTTTTAGATCTATCTCTACAGTTTTTGATTCTATGATCAAGAAAAATATTTCTTTATTTTTATTACTTTATTAACTTTTCATCTATTTATTTCTATACTCCTTACTAATATTACATCTATTTTTTCTTCATGTTTTCTAAATTCATTTTCGATTAAATAATCTTCACCATCTTTGCATCCATTTTACTGATATTATCTACAATTATAATGTATTTTATTTCCAAATATTTTATTTATTCCAAAATTACCAGTTACTCCATAGTTTATTTTTTTGTTGAGATCATCAGGATCTAAATTTTCATCTGCAATAACAGGAAATACTATTCAATAAATATAAATAAAGCTTGATAAATCTAAATTAAGGTCAAAGATATTTTACCACTGTTTTCTAAAATATTATTACTTATGCACATCATTTTACTTGGGGGTAAAAGGGAAGATTATAATTTTCTGTGCTTGTTCTTAGATAAATTATTATCTCCCCCAATCACTTTTACAGTTAAATTCTAACTATTTTATTCTTAAATTGTTTTTTATAGGTTACTTTCGTGGCTAATATCTTCATTTTACTTATCCGCCTTCTCTAAAATTGAAGAATAATTTTAAAGTCTTGCACTATCTATTTACAAAGTGCTTTATAAGTCTTAATTGTTATCTTAATAATTCATGTTAAAAAATAGTTTTTAGCTATTTTTATTAATTAGCTAAAAAAGGTAAATTAGAAAATAGTAAATACCAAAATAAACTAGAAGAATTTTATTACAAACAAAACCAATCCCTAAAATTAGAATTCTTTAAAAATATTTTTCAAAAGTGTGTAAAATAAACTTAATTTAAAATTAAATTTGATAAATAATTTTAAAAAATTAAAATATTTGTAATAAATTTTTAAGATTAAATTTCAATTTATACTTTACATTATGAATCATTTATTCTTAATAAAAATTATTTTGTGTTTAAATTAATTACTTTTAAAAATGAAAAAAAATTTCAAACGTATAAAATAAATTAAATTGATATTTTTAAAGCACGATAAATGAATAAATAAATATATAAAATTTCAAAAGTAAATTAAATAACTGAAGCTAAAACAAATAAACTCAATTTTTATGAATATATTTTATTTTAATAATTTTTTTGAAATTAAATTATGAGGGTTAATATTTATGAAATTTTTTTAATTAGTTAGTTTTTCTTAAATTTGCAAAGCAAAATAAATTAACTATTTAATCAATTATTTTGAATTCACCCCTAATTAAGCCATTAAAATGTTTAAATTAATTAACTAAAATTATCCCAAAAAAAATGAGTTCGTATTACTTAAAATTACAATCTGACAATTATTATTGGTCAATTAACACAATTAGTATGTAATTTAAAAATTTTAAAAGTCAAATATTATTTATTATTATTTTTTAAGTAATAAATATTAATATCTAATAATGTTTTTTACTTAATGATGTAACATGAAAATTTTTTTTTGAAATGATGATAAAAATAATTGAAGGTAGTAATATTACAAAATACATTTAATAAATGACTACTTTACAAATTTTAGTAAAAATAAATATCTTTTTTTAAAACCAATTATTTTCTCTTTCAAAAATGTTATTTCCATTCTTGTTTTGCATAATTTTATGGGAATTCAGTACCTAAGTTAACTGTCATTAATCTCTTGACAGCAGATTATAAAGAAATTTAACCATGTAATAAATCATAGATAGTAAATGTAATGGGCATATCTAAGTTATTCTTTTTAGCATATTTATAAACAACATCTAAAGTAGGAATACCTTCAACAACACCAGTGCTACTTTTAACAATATCTTCCAATGATTCACCCTTACCAAGTCTATAACCACAAGTTCTATTTCTAGATAAGCTACCAAAACTTGTTAACATCAAATCACCAATACCAGCAAGGCCGTAGAAAGTTTCATCTCTAGCTCCATAAGTTTCTTTTGATAACAATAAAATAATTTAAATTAGATGCTAATAAATATAAATTTATAAAACACATCTCTATCAAAAAATATAAAAAAATTATGTTTTTTATTAAATTTATAAATTTGCCTTTTTATTTGCTAAAAATTAAATATCTAACTGGTTTTTATCAAATACTATTAATAAAAAGTGATTAATTTGGACCAATAGCTAGATAACTTTCTATTTTATTTCTAGAGTATGTTTACTTAATTAAAAAACACTAAAATTTATTTTGATTTAATAAAAATTTTTATTTTTTGTTGGATTTGCATTAATTATATTAACTTTTGTGCTTTTAACCTAATCTTAATTTTTTTTGAATAAATTCTAATCTTTATTTATAACAAAATGAAGAAATTTAATAAATGCTATTTTTTACTTGCAAACTTTTGGATTTCAGCTGTACCTCTGACAATGAAAGCAGTGGTAGTATTAATACCAAAATCACTACCTTCAATAAAACCAGCACCAATAGCAAATACGTTTTTAAGAGCACCTGCTATTTCAACACCAATAACATCATCATTTGTATAGACTTTAAAGGCACCATGAGAAAGACTTTCTTAAACAACTTAGGCATTCTTAATGTCATTGGAAGCTACTACGACTAATGTAGGCATATTTTAGAGGATTTCCTTAGCAAAACTAGGTCCTGAAAGAACACAATACTTAAGCTTTCCCTCAAACATTTCATTGACTGCTTCAGAAATGAATTTTTCAGATTCAACAAGCATACCCTTTGAGCATGAAACAAAAGGTGTTTCTAAGTTAATGTGTTCCCTATTTTCTCTTAAGACAACCATTGTTTATTAAGTAGGAATACAAGATAAGATAAAGGCAGCATCTTGAACAACCTCTTTAAAGCTAGATGAAGCAGTGATATTTCCATTTAACTCAATATCTGAGAAGAATTTAGGATTACGTTTTTTATCATTGATGTGTTGAGCAACTTCAGGATCTCTAGCATACATCATAACCTTGTTGTAGGGATTAAAAGATGCTGCATGGGCAAGAGCAGTACCGAAAGCACCATTACCTAAGATAGCTACTTTAGTGAATCTTTTCATTTCTATTATTATAATTGTTTAAAGTAATATAAATAATAAATCCTAGGAAGGTAGAAGTAATTTATACTTATTTTATATGGATTATGAAGCTTGCTTAATCTATTTTTAATAGAAAATTATTTATGTTTTTATTTATAAAATATTGTTTATAAGATATTTCAGTTTAAGTCATTCAGAGTATTAAAATAAACTAGTTAGTTGTACAATATTAGTAATATAAAAATCATCACTAGATATATTATGCCCTAATATATAATTCAGATTAAAATTTCGTACTATTAATAATACATCACTTTATTTCGGTATTACATCAAATATATATTGTTTGTTGCAGTCTGTAAAATTCTGAGAAATTTAGAATCACTTGAAATAAAAATTTTTAATTGCATTCGAATGACGATAATTCTTAATATTTTTAGAGTTGAATGCAACACTATTTTATTTTGTATACTTTAATTTATTTAATTGAAAAAATAATATTCTAATCTTTATGTTTGGCTAAATTTATATTTGATTAACTTATTGATTACTGCAAATAGAAAAAATAAACGTAAGTTGAAAGAAGTTAGATGAATTATCTACCATTTTTGGCTTTAAGTTGAAAATATGAAATAAGAACTTAAGTATTTTGGAGTATTGTATATATAGTACTATTTTTATAATTATGTAGGTCTTTCAATAGCTACTTAATGCGCAATATTTTAATTAAAGTATCCTATTAGTCTTAATTACATATATAATGATTTGATGAATTTGTAAATTTAATTGCGTAAAAACTTCAATCTAAATTTCCTACACGTTCAACTTAATTTAATCTAATAAAGAGATATATTTGTGATGAAAATTACTAATTTACAATTGCAAATACTCATCAATTATCACAAAAATCAAGCCATATGATAAATTATTAATTAAGCTGTTATAGATAAATTTATAACTTTAAGTATACATATGATTTGTCATACTTTGTTTGCGTATATTTCCATCATCTAATTTTTTTTAAGTCATTAAAATTTCAATTACAGTCAGCCATTCAAATTTCAATTACGGTCAATTTATTTGATGCTATTCTTAATATGTGCGTTAAACTATTCATACATATTTTATTAAGACAACATATGCTTAACTAAATATTTAAAAATATAAAGGTTAAAATCCCTAAATATGACATTTAATTAGCATCACTTATTTTATAAAATATAATAGAAATTACCTAATAGAACAAACAAAAATAAATATTCAAACAAAATATTTCAAAATAGTAAAAAGTTAAAAGTTGAATAAATATTTTTTATTAGTTGATTATTGTAATAAATTATAATGAATATAATCAAATTTTGTTAGATATTATAATAATCGATGCATCAATAAATTGCTTGTGGATTATTATATCAATCTATCATGTATCAAAATATATCAAAAATAGTATGATTTTACTATAAATAAAATTAAAAATGAAGTACAATCCTATTTTAAATACAAGCTATGCTATATAAATATATAGAACTAATTTGAACATAAATACAAATCTAATTTAGGATGAAGTATATTTTATGAAAATAAAAATGAATTAGTTTTTATGAATAATTGCAAATATTATATTTATATATTAATATTTAAAAGCTTGATTTAATTATCTAAAAGATATATCTTCAAAAGAAATTAATAAAATTTATTATAATTTACTTATTAATATGATATTTAGGAGATAAAAATATAGAAAAAATCTAATTAAATTTTTTTAGCAGATTGGAACTAAATTAAGAAGTGAGATCAATTGATAATGAAAAGTATATAGAATGAATATCAAATCTGTACACTAATCTATTTTTTTTCATTTTTATTGGTGAATTTTGAGTTAATTTTATTGAAGCTTGTATTAAATAAAATAAAATAAACAATACGATTTTGAAATAAAAATTATTAAGAAAATATAGATTTTAAATATTAAAGATTTTAAAATATAACTTGTTTAATTTAAAAATAAATCTGATTTATTTTTCGTTTCAACTTTGAAACTAAATTACTCAAAGAATTAACTAACTAACTATCTAACTAAATAAATAAATTTTAGTCTAAATTATAAAATTTTTTGAAATTGAAATAGCAAATTTTTGAGAAAGTAAGAAAATATTAGATTTAAATATCAACTAATAATAATAAGGTTAATATCTCATTAGTTGCCATTTCCATTCATTACTTAATATTAGTTTATCTTTGATGAACGATTATTATTTTATGAGAATTTATTATTATCTAGAGATGTTCCATTTTTTTGGTATCCTTATTTTTTCTAATTACCATTAAAGGTAGGAGAATAATTTATACCATTTTGGTAATGTTCTTTATTTTAATCAGAATTTATTACTTATTGGTTTGGTGAATTGTGAAAGCCATTGCTTATATTATTATTAAAAATATTGTTATTGAAATTATTATTATTTTAAAATTCTGGAGGAGACTGAGGTCTAGATTAATTTTATTGCAAAACTTATCTTTTTCTAATATCATTTGAAGGTATTTATGAGCCAAAAAGATACACATCCTCTTTATATAACTTTTTATTGGGATGATTGATATCAACACTACTGCTGTAATCTCTAGAATCAAGAGATTCGATATTAGATATCGAGTGTTTGTAAACCTTGCGATTTGTAATTAAGTAAGAACTACTGCTATTTGAAAGCTGTTAATTATTTCTTAGTACATTCTATTACTAATGTTATTATTATTATTGTTACTACTGAGCAATAGATCCTAAATTTAGCTGCAATCCACTATTGACTCCTTATTGTTATTGCTATTGTAAGAGATACTATTAATTAGTCCACTAATTTAATAAATCAGATACAAGCTACTGCTACATTTATTGCATTTAAAGCTATTATTAAATCAGCTATTAATTTTATTATTGCTCATAATTAAACAACAGATTTAAATTAAATCCACTATTTGTATTTGGATTGGCAAAATTTTAAATAAGTGTATTATTTAATGCTTGCTGATAACCTATTTGGTTGCTATTACTATCTATCTCATTTTAATTATTTTATTACTAAGTGATAGGAAATTACTGCATAGAACTATTTAAACTGTTACTCCCATTCCTATCTAGAGCATGATAAATTGGATTCCTACTTTAAAATCCATTTATTTAGTTTTATGAATTTGCATGCTCCCTTAAGAATCCTTAATATTATGAACCAAGTTATCTTCTATTATTACTATTATTATTATTAGTATTATTAGGGGAATTTATATAATGCCTATTATTACTATTATCTATATTTTGATGATTTCTTCCATTTATACTTACATATTCCTCAAGAAAATTTTATATTTTCTCTTAAATTTATTAATTTTCTAAACCGTTTTGTTTTTCAATTTAAAATAATGTCTGTTTAATACGTTTTAATCTTTCAAATAATCCAGGATGAGAATGTTTGAACCAAGCATACCTTAAATTAAATACAATAAAAGCTTCAATATAAAATAATTAAATTAATAAAATAAATATGTTTTAATTTAAATTATTCATTAAAATAAAAAAAAAATTTAACAAATTTGATTTAAAATTAATAATTTAGAAAATTAGTTTTAATACAAATGAAAACTTACCAAGGATCAGGATTAAGAGTAGACACATCTTCTTTTTATATTTTAGTTAGACCACTCATTAAATAATAACCATATCCTAAATTGCATGCAAAAGTATCTGCTTAAAACTCAAAATAGCGGGAGATTACTAAATCTATTATTTCAATTACTGAGTTTATAGGTGAAAATAAATTAAAAAACAGTGTTGTGCCTATAAAAGTAGATTTATCAGTAAATCCAAAGCTAAGAAATATTGAATCACTGTTTCTGAAAAAAGAAAATAGTGAAAAAATTATTATTATTCTCAAACAATAGATTAAAAATTTAATTTTGGAATGAGAATGCTTCCAGTGTCCTAATTCATGACCAACTACAGACATTATTTCGTTTTAAGACATTTAATTTAAAAGAGTGTCGAATAGGACTATTCTCTTGTTATTCCAAAGTCCATAGAAATATGCATTAGAGTGCTCTGAGCGTCGAGACCCATCCATTTTAAGGATATCTTTCAAAGGAAAATTAATGCTGATGGCTAGCTCATTTATTTCTTGTTTTAATTCTCCATCTTCTAATTCCTCAAACTTGTTAAATGCCGGAGCTATAAAATTAGGGTTTATAGTGATATATGCCAGCATAAACAATATAATAAATATTTCTACCTATATATATTATTTAACATGAATTTTATTAAGCAAAAAAAAGTTTTATTTTATAAGATTAAATAAAGATTAATAAAACACTAAAACTAAAAATACTGAAAATACTGAAAAAAATTTTGAATTTACATTAAAAAAGAACCACTCATTAGATTCTGTTTTATCTACTACATAAATATATCCATAAAGAATAGTTGGTATGATAATAACACTCAAACCTGCTTCTATCACTAAATCGTTAAAAAATAGGAAAAGAGTCTTTTTATTAAAGCCATATTTTTCTTCTATTACAAATGTTTCATATAGAGCTATAGGCACATCTATAAATTTTGATTTAAGAGCTTCAATTAAGAGAAACATAAAACCTCTTTAAAACTATTTAAAATAGATAGATAAATTAATTAATTAAAAAATATTTTAAAATGCAAAATAGACCAGTTAGAATTAATAAATAAATAAATTTAAATATTTGATTTTAACTTTTAGTTATTGTATTTATTTATGTGTTTAATTTGTATTAAAATTATTATGTTAAGATAAAACTACAAATTATTAATTACTTCGCTTGTTGGCTCTATAATAGGGAAAAGTTTAGTTACACCGTTCCAAACTAATGGCATAACATAAGTTAGGGAGAAGATGCATTCAAGACCAGTTTTAACAGAGTAAACATACATTTAAAATGCTCTAATTCAAATAAAAAAATACATGTGTTTGAGTAACTTTTTATGATAAATCATAAAATTTCTTTACAATTTATCGAACGCATACTACATAGCTCTCTTATATTGATCTGGATCTATTCCTAAAGATCTTACATCTGAAGGCATTTTTTTAATCTATTTATAATTTTAAATCATTAGGTTAGATTTATTTAGCTGATATCAATTAAAGCGAAGTATTTACTGCCTTTATGTACCTAGAAAGCTATCTTAGATTTAAAATCTACTCTAGTATATATTTCGCAAATATGAAAACTAAATTTTATAAAAAATAGAACTATATCTATCTGCTTAAAGCGTATAATTTTCAATTGAAGTATGGATTTATTTAAAATCATCCTATCAAAATGTATTTACATACTGCTACTGGCATGTATGGAAAATAAGACTAATTCTTATCTTCTATCTCCTTAATTACCATGTTTTACTTTCCCAAATATCCTATCGCTACTTACTTTTACTTTTTTTTAGATTAATAAATTAAGGAAAATTAAATAATTAAATAATTAGAATGTGCATTTAAGGAGCGAATAATTATTTAATAAGGATTGGTATTAAAAATTATATTAAAAAAAAACTAATCTTTCTTTTTCAAAAAATTGGATTAGGGTGAATATAATGCATAGGTTTTAAATTTGCTCTATTTTAATGCAATTTGGATTTTTATTTTGTATTAAAAAGCTATTATTTAAACAAATTAGAGCTATTCTGGCCAGTTTATTGTGTTCTTACATCAGTTTTCATTGTTAATTTTGCTTTAGTTTTTGATTAATATGTATATTTTCTTCAAAAATTTATGATTTTATCCTATTTTTATTGATTAAAATCCATCTGAATAATTTTTTAAATAAAATTTAGAAGATACAAAAAAATAGACGCTAAATTATTTATTCAGATCTTCTTATAATATTATACAGAATTCGATAGGAATTATTTTTTTATTTATTTATATTTTGGTTACTTATAAATAATTAATTATATTTATTTATATTATTATTAAGCAAAAAATAAATAAATATTACAAAAAATATAAGATAAAAAGATGGCGTTTAATCCATTTACATGTAAATGTTTTTGTTCGTATTTAATCATCAATTTTAAGTTATTACCTTAAACGTGTTTTTAATTTAAATCTGATATTTTCTGAAATAAAAAAATTGAATAACTTTAAAGTTAAACATATTGGTTACACTAATATTTTCATTTGGTATAAGTTTATTGAAATTTAATTATAAAATTATTTAATTTACACTTTTATAGCTAATAATTCAAATTAAAACAGCTAATTTCTCAACTACATAATTTACTAAAATATTTAAGAAAATTATTTATTTATCATTTTATCAAAATAAAATAAAAAAATAATATTTTTCAATATTTTTTTAAACATATTTCGAATTTAATTTTTGGTTTGATTAATTTTATGATAAATTAAAAAAAATAATTTTATTTTAACATTATCTGATTTATTTATTTTGATTCAGTGCTGAAAGTGTTGAAGATATTTATTTATTTATTTATTTTAAGATTTATTAATTTTATTTCAAAAAATCAGTTTTGAATTTTCAAGAAATATCTACTTTTAAAAGTGAATGAATGAATGAATATACTTATGGAAATTTGTTTGTAGTTAGGTAGTAAATTTGAAATTATTATTAACTATTTTTGATCCAATCAACTTATTTTTCAATATAAAATAATTAATTAAAATCAATATAGATTAAATAAATGATGCTAGAATAATCAGAAGGCGGAGTAGATCATATAATCTAGGAGAATAAAGATTTAAAAAAGGCTCTTAAGTAACTTAAGAATACTTTAGATAGGACTATTGGTAAACTGCAGCTTATGTTTTTATTTAAATTTTATGTTTTTAAGTTTATCTCACAATCATTTATAAATAAGTTATTTCTATTTATTACATATTTCATTATATTCACTTTAAAATAACAGATGATTATGAAACTTTAAAAAACATTCATGAAGACTTTAAGCAACACTATTAAAAACTAAAAGATGAAAAGTCAGAATAAGTTTAAAGAATTTAAGTTGTTATAAATGAAAAAAACGATATAGAAAATCATTATGAATAAGTAGTCAAAAACTTAAAAAACTAGATAGAAGAAAAGTAAAGAGAAATAGAGTATATTTAAGCAAAAGTTCTTCCTTCTCTAGATCAAGATATGATTAGAGTTAGGCTGTTAAATGAGCTTGAAGCTCCTCATAGAATTGAGTTAGAAGCAAAGTAGCTAGAAATAGAAAGATTACAAGAAAAACATTATGATCTAAAAAGGTAGTTGGAGTTATTTAAAACAAAATATGAAGTTATAACTGCTGAGGCGCAGAGAGATATACGTGAATTAAAAGAAAAGCACAAGGTCCGTTATTTTTTAAAATTTATAGTGTATAAAAAATAAATTAGTTCATATTTAATTTGAAAATATTTTAAATTAAAGTATAAAATAGTAATTTAATTTCAAATTTTAAACAGATTGAATTAAAAGATATGATGCTTGAACTTTAAATCAACTAAGAAAAGACAATAGAAACTTAAAAAGAGAAATAATAGGCAAAAATGTTTAAAAAGGAGGCAGAAGAATTAAGAGCATAATTGCTATTAAAAGATGAAGATATTTTTAATTTGAAGAAGTTAATAGTAATATTTTTGAATTTACAAATATTATATTTATTTATTTATGAATTATAAATCTAAATAGGATTAAGAGAAATAAGATAAATCAGATTAGATTTAAAAATTTGTTGAGGAAATTTCAGAATTAAAAGAACAAATCAGATAATCTAAGACTGAAAATGAGAAGTAGTAGGATCATATTTCAGATTTGGAAAACGAGATAAAGCATTAATATTAAAAATAGTAGCAGTCACCTAACCAAAAGGGTAGTGACTTATCTCCAAAAAGATATATTGACTATGTAAATTAAATTCATTAAAAATAATTTAATAAATTAAAAATTTATTTATCTTAAATTAGCAAGGAGGAGAGTTACATCAACTCAGAGATAATGAATACTTAATCAAAAATTTATAGGCTAAAATATAAGAATAAAAATAAAAATTTGAAGAGGAAATATAGATAAATAGACAAGCAGAAAAGAAAATGGAAGATTAAATAGATAAATTGAGAAGAGAGAAAAGGGATTTACAAAATGAATATCAAAAATTTATTTCAGAAAGCTCAGACAAATTATCAGATGAAAAAAGAAAGGTCTTGGATCTTTAGAATAAAGTTAAGGATTTGGATAGAGAAAAGGATTCTTTAACAGATTAGATTAGATAATTATAAAATTAATCAGGTTTCCCTAAAGAAATTAGGAATTTTTCAAATAATGCTAAAGATTTATCTTCTCTTAAAGTAAATTTTCAATTAATTTTTTAATTTTAAATAATTTTTAAAATGGTGAAACAAACAGGAAGTAGAATCTCTTACTAGAAAGAATAAATAGCTCAAGGAAAAATTAAAAGAGGCAAATTAGAAAATTATGAAACTGCTTAGTGAAAAGATTTTAGAAAAAAAGAGGGATTAAGATATTTAAATAATGAACTAGCATAACACTTAGTTAAGTGGTTTAATTAATCAATACAATACATAAGGCAATGTAGGTACTTTAGGTAGTCTTAATTAAAATTTAAGAAGTTAAGCACTAAATTACTCTGCTCCTAACATTTAGCCTAATAATAGTTACCAAGGTATACAAACAAATAACTACAATACTTAGGGAGCTATCTAAAATACTGGAAATTTTTATACTGTTGCAGATGTTATAAAAACAGATCTTGACCACCATAGAGATCGTTTAAATCATGTAAAGAATCACATAGAAGATATGAATAGAATATCAAATCAGCAATTTTATAAGCCATACTGAATAATTAGTTATCGTTTATCAAACAAAATTATCATTTATATATTTATTATTTATAAATAACTTTAAATTTGTATATAACTTTTGTTCTTCAACTAAAATAATTCATGAGATACTCTCTCTTTGGATTAATAGCTAAAATCACTTTTAAATTTTAATTACAATCATATGTTATTTATTGCTTCAAAGGTAATTATAAGTCTATATTTTTTTATAACTTTGTATATTAAGCAATTCCTATTCGTGGATTTTTTCTATTTTAAAATAATTTAGCGTTATTAAATAAAATAATAACTATACAACAAATTATATTTATTTAATATTTTACTTAATTATTCTATTCTTTCTATGTCCTACTCTGGAATAAGTTTTTTTTATAACTCGCAGATTTTTTGAACTTTGTTAGGAGTATCTTTAGAATAGAATTCATCAAGGACGGCTTTTCTATTTGAAGACATTGCATTTAAATTAAGAGGTATGTGTTTAGGAGCTGGCTCTTTTTGCACTATTTCTTTACGTTAAGCTAATAGCTTTAAATAATCAATATCTTATCTCTATCTATTTTTTTGCTTTTTATGCTCAAACCACTCAGGATGAAAAAACTACATTTAGGTATTCAGTTGAATTCTTTCTCTTATTTTTTATCTTTCTATGTAGTAAAAACTAGTTGGTAGCTTTTTTCTGTAAATATATTAATTAGCATAAGTCCTTTATCCCAGAGGATCACTAGGATCAAAGGGATCATCGTTTTTGTAAAAAACGTAGGCTTTTTTTAAGTACTATTATATACCATTTGAGTTTACATATTCCATTTGGTCTTAATACTAGTTTACCAGACTATCTATTTTTTATACTTTTGTATTCATTCCATTAATTAAACTCCAAACTCCTTCGCTCTAATTATTCATTGCAGATCTATATTCTTCCTATTTTTCTTTTCTCTTCAATTCTTTTTCTGTCATTTCCTTTCTTTTCAATGTTGATGTTAGTGGACTCATCTGAATTGGATCAAGCTTTACATTTTCTGATTAAAAGTATGAAATATAGCTTTTTAAAATAATTAAAAATTTTACATCTAGGAACGGATAAAAAGTGGTGACTTTAAGTCTAATTTTTACTATTCATCTTTAGTTTTTTTGAAACACAAATAATTTAATGTTTATTAAAAAACCTTTTAATTAATTAATTAATTTATTTATTTTTTGTTTGTTTTATTTTGAATGGACACAAATTAATTTTAAGAATGGCAAATACATATTAAAACATAAATATAAAGCTAAATGAATATAGATAAAATGATTTATTTCATAAATAGTCTATTTTTGTATTGATTACTTTTAAGTAATTTGGAATTCTCATTTGACTATCTTCTAAATGTCTTTTTCAAGTTTTATTTTTTATTAAATTATTGAAACAAAAAAACAAAAAAAATTACTTTTTCAGCTTTTTAGCCATCTAATTTTTCATCACTTGGGTTTATAGTAACTGCAATTTAATATATCTAGGATCATTATCTATTTTATCTAGAGAAAAAGGATTATCTTTTTTATAAGTATACATATTTTGATAAATATAATCTGGATTCTTGGATAGGTTTTAGATTAAATTTGATTTGTTTGATTCATCATTTTTTTTAATGTGCCAACATTAGGGTGGGATATACCATTTATTATAATATTAAGGTTTCTTATTTTAATTTGATAAACTTCGATCTTATTTTTCAGAAACAGATCTTTTTTTGATAAAACTTTATTTGGACTAAAACGTTTTTTTAGCTAGTTCTTAAATATCATTATCTTACATTTTAAGTTATTAAACAGCTTCTTTGATAAAAGATAGGTCTTCTTTAGACATTCTTGACTGCCTTTTTTCTTATAAAATAAATTAATTATGTTAACATTTTTTAAATATCAGATTTACAATAGATGAAATTCAAATCATTATTTATCTTTCTTGAAGCTTCTCCATCATATTCCTCGTTAACTGAAGGTTTCAACATTTATATTTTATCCAGATTTACATTATAACTTTAAATATTTAATTCAACTTCTTTTTCTTTATCTTCAACAAAAACTTAATTCTCATGTAATTGCTTTAGTGATGTGTTGATTAAAGATTTTTGCATTCTATCAAATGCTTTTTAGAGATTTTATTCATCTAAATTATTAATATTTTAAAATCTTTGAGATTTACTCAAATCTTTTAAACTGCTTGAAACTCTTAATTTGAATGAATTTTTATTGTTGATGTTAATGTGGTTATTTTGATTTTCAAACTATTTATTTTCATCCTTTTATAAATCCAACAAACTTTTTTATTTAGTTAATTTAAAGGACCTCTATTCTGTATCCTTTGATGCATCTTTCTTTTAAAAATCTTTTACATAAAAATATTGTTTGACTATTCGCTCCCTTTTAGTTTCTTTAATTGGATCTTTCTTTATTATTAAAAAAAACGAATGGTTAATTAAAGACCTTTAAAACTAAATAATACTTTTAGTGAAGGCTTATAAACATTCTATTGTAAATATGCATTATCTTCTTATTCTTGTAATTCTTCTATTGACTAATTTATGTCATTAAATAACATTTTTTTTTCTGAGCTATGATTTATTTTTTTAAGAGGTTTAAAGGCCTATTTATATTTTTCTTGTTCATTAGCAGAATCAATAGTGCAACTCAGATCCTTCATATTTATTGTTTGATTAACATTTAAAAATAATTTTTATTATTATCAAACTTACTTCTTGTTTGCTTTAAGCATTCTAATCTCTTATTTAAGTCTATTATTTATATAGAATTAATATTTAATATCTAGCGAGTATATAAATAACTTACCATGATTTGATTTAAAGTCTAGTTAGGAGAAATGTATGTCTGCTAACTAAAAGAATTTTTTAGCGCACTATGATTTAGCTCGTTAAAAGATTTTTGAGATGAAAGGACAAATTCGTTTTTTATATTGTTTTCCTAAAAGTTAGAGAATTTTTTATTTTATATTCTATTTTTAATTTTTTCTATCAACAACTGTTGTCTTTCATTTGAAGAAACTTTTGTAAAATCATCAAATAAATGATTTAGAAGAGTTGACTTATTTATCATATTAAATAATTAATTAAAAGTTATTATAGTTGTTAAAACAACTCAAAATTATTATTTATATATCCTAAACACAAAATTATTAATTGATTGATTCATAGATAGTTAAACCTTTTTATTGAATGCTAAATAAATAAAAATTTAAAAACCAAATTGATTATGATCTAAATCCTCACTTTAAAGTAAGTATTTATTTAGAATAATATGCAATTTAATTTTTAAAAAGAACTTTTAAATATACTTTTCAAACAAATGTTTATTTAATTATTTATAATTAAAGTTAATTTTATTATTTTACACCAAATTTCAAAAAGAAAAGAAAAAGACATTTTAATACTCTATAGTTTCTAAGTAATTCGAGCCAGCCATTTTAATTAAATATATTAAATAAAATTAAAAATAATTTTTAATTAGCCAAATCGCTAGAAAATAATTTTAATTTGTAGAAATTGACGAAAAGTTACACTATTTATTTGATGGGATATTATAATATAAATAAATAAAGTTATAGTTTATTTAATACATTTTTTTTACTTTTTTAAATTAAATATTTGCTTTATGAATAAGAATTATTGTTAAAGTTATATATTTTATAGCTATTTAAAGTTAATCAATTATATGAAAATTAATAAACGCATAGAGGTTCAGCAGTGTAGTTTACTTTTTCATCACCATTTTAAATTACCAAGCATTCTTACTATGGTTAAGACTTTTTTGGGTTTAACCAATCCTTTAAAAGCTTTCTCTATTCTTTAATCTTGTCAATTTTTTATTATGAACTCAATATTGTTTTATGCACCTATTAATATTAACCAGGCCCAGGACTGTATAACGGATTTTTACTTGAAAAAAAATTGATATATTGATTTTCACCAAACCTATCTCTTTAATCACTTACAAACATATGAGAGGGGTTATTAGGTTTTAGAGATTCAAAAGTTAAATGTTGACTCACTACTTCTTTTTAAGGTGCTATATTTACATCTTAATATTATATTGCTTTTTGAATTTTTTTTTTTAGCCTATTAATAGATATATTACAGCTATCATTTTCATCTCTTTAAATCTTCGAAGAATAATTGTTTCTCTTTTTTTATAAAAATTATGATTTATTTTCATACTCTCCCGGTCCAGGATTATTTTAATTAGAGATGAAAAATGACTATGAAGTAATCTTTTCTCTGCTGGTGCCTCTAAAGCAAGAATTATGTGTTTATTTATATTTTGTTTCAGCATTTTATTAGTTATTGACTTTTGTACTAAAAATATTGTCTTTTGAAATATTTTGATATCTTTTATTTAAAAAATACAATAAAACTTAGAATTAAAATAAATGAATTACATTTTATTATCAACAACAAAAGATTTACTCATGTTGTTAGTTGGAGTTTCAAATAGTTAGGAATTGTTATTCATATTTTATTGAACTTAGCTATTTTCTAAATTACTTGTGTTATTATTATTATTATGGAATGATGTTGACTAATTTAATCTTAAATTATCAAATATTACTTAGGGTATTCCTTAATCATAATAATTTTATGATTTTTTATCAGAATCATTAATAGTTTTACATAAATTTTAACTTAAGGCTTTAAAATGTCTTACATGTCTTTATGGAGTTGATCTTTAGTTTGAGCTAAAACAAGTTTATTCCTTAGGGGTGTAGTTTTTGTATTTTTCAAATATATCCATCAGTCCTGCTTTTGATGATGGAATAATATAATATGATTTTTATTTTTTCTAGTTAGGAAAAATATAAGTCCCATTCGGTTTATTATATTTTTTACTTAAACTTTGCTCAACAAAGCTACTACCAAGCTCTATATTGTCAATTGTATTATTTAAAATGCTCTTGTTACTCTTTTTATTGATATTTCTTTATGATTTATCACTGGTTTGAGCTCGAATTATATCAAACTTTTTGGTGCTATGTTTGTTTTTTGAATTGTTAACCTTTTAGTGGTTCAAAATTGTTTCGGTTTAATCAAAACATTATCTAAGATAATCCTGACCATATTATTATTTCTCAGGTATGCGCACGTTATGTTATTAATATAATTACTTCAGCTTATCATTTTCAGCCTTTTTTGTAGTAAATCTAAACATTATTAAAATTAGATTGATAAAAATTAATTATATTTTCAATTATTGGATTAAACCCTACAAAATATTTATTTATCTAAATGTTAACGAAAAATAATTAAATTGATCAGGAAAGCAACGTTAAAAATATAAATATTAATTTTTTTTGGTTTTTAAATACTTATAAAATTAAGATTGAAAATAAATACATGAAGAAAAGTGTTGATAATTTTATAATAACTTTGCTAAATATTTTGTAAATAATATTAGATCAATCTTATTTACCATTGATTTGAGCTATTTAAACATACAATTTTGATGAAATTCTGGTTTTGTTTCTTTTTATCTTACTTTATTAGCCTTTGATTTTGTGTTTTACATATTGATTAAATAATAGTGTTAAAAATTATAAAAAAAAAAAATAAAGAATTTGATTTATTTATTTATTGATTGTAAAATTTTTGGTAGTAATTTCTAAAAATTTAGATATTTATGAGCTAAGGCTAGAAACAATAATAACGAACATAAAATGGAATCGAAGAGCAAAAGGAAGATTAACGCCCTATGAACTAAGTAAGTTAATTTAAGAGAGGGAACTAGAACCCAATGTTAAATTTTAGAGATATGAATGAGTAAATCTAAATCGGTTATAATAATCAAGAAAATAGATTGATTAAAAATCAGCCATCATTAGTTTAATAACAACCTAATCCTTAATAACCTGTTCAAAATCAATAATAGTTAGAAAATGCTCTAGATTAAAGCTAAAAATAAACTCAAATAAACAAAAATTTAAGCCAGAATAATGTAAATAATCCAAGCTAAGTATCTTAGAATGTTAATAATATTTTAAGTAAAGCTTCTGATAATTAGCAGCTACCTTAATTCTATGGCAAAATAAAAAAGAAGAGTAATTAACTAATTTACTTAAATAGCTATTTCTAAATATTTTAGATAACATTTTTTTTTTTTTGCATAAAATTAATTAGGTAGAATCTTGAAAATGTTCAAAGATATATTCATTTTTATTCATAATGGGTACATGGGATATGTAAAAAGTAAGGACGGTTAAGATAAAAAGTTTGAATAGAAACACTAAGCAAAAAATAAAAGAAATAATGACAGTTTTAATGTAACTTGGAAATAGTTCAAGCAAGATTTTTCTAAATCTATTCTTAAATTTGTTAAAATTGAAGACCTGAAAATAGAAGACTCTTAGAATTCTAAATAGAATTAATACTTCTTTGAAATTTACTTTCCAACTTCTAAGCTAGTAAAAGAGTCAAAAAACATAGAACTGATGAATTTTCATTAGCTAGAATCAGAATATGTTTCTGAATAACAAGGATAAGTTTAAAATAATGAAAATTTGAAAAAAGACTCTCCTAATACTACAATTTGGTATTTTCAAGCAAACTCTATCAATTAATTAAATGAAATAGTAATTATCTCAATTACTGAATATAATTCAATACTATTTTTTTATATAACTAACAAATAGAAAAGATGTATAAATGAAACAAAAAATCCTCCTAATTAATAGCAAAATAAAGAGGCAGAGAAAAAGGTTAGGGACCTTGAAAAAGAATAAAGAGAAAAGCTTGAACAATATAAAAAAAATCAAGAAGAAGGATTGAAGATTCTTCAAGAGGAAAGAAAAAAAATGGAAGAAAATGAAAGACTAAAAAAGGAATAGGAGGAAAAAGAAATAGAGGAGCTTGAAAGAAAAAAGAAAGAATAGTTACAAATACAAAGGGAAGTTGAAGAATAAAATTTGAAAAAGTATATAAATAAACAAAAAACTAAACTAATTTTGCTCATTTTTATTCAAGAAAATTAGAAAATATGAAAATTGGAGAAAAGCTAAAGACTGCATGGAATTATTAATGGATGAGATCGATTGAAGAAAACATTCACCAAACTCATTAAATAGCTAAAATATATTAGAAATCTTAGTACATGATACACTCTTAATTTGCTTTTATTGAAACTTGCTAAAATTATCTAAAAGAAATTATTTTCAATAGAGCTCTGAGAGAGGATTTGTAAACAATAATCTCTATAAATTAGAATATTGTTAAGACTATCGATCCTTAGTTATCATAATTCACTTCATAAAAAGACTCTTTTGTAAAATGCTATCATTTGTAAAATATTTTGTTCAAAGTAGTTTTTTACAATGGATCACATTAAATGCAACTAATTGATTTTGTTGTAAATTAGTTTAAACAAGGTAAATAATCTATTTGATTTAAAAATGTAATTGGTTTATTTATAAGCTATAAATAATTTATTTAGAATTTAAACTATACAATCAACTTACTGATGATATTTTTGAAATATTGGCTTATGATAACTACTATCAGTTAAGGACACCTTAGTGCTGTTTGATAGAATTTGCTGGGTGTATTTCTTTGTGTGTCGCCTTAGAAAATGTGGATATTAAGTTACTATCAAAATCTGAAAAAATAGTCACATTGCAATATGATGAAAAGATAAAGCTAAGATAAGAATTGAATCCTATTTATAAATAGAATTCAAGTAAGGAAACAGAATTATAAAATAAAAAATAATAAGATGATAAAAATTAAAACAAATAAGAAAAAAAAGAGGAAGAAGATCCAGAAGAAAAAAAATATGAAGAAATATTAAAATAAATGATAAAAGAAGAGTATAATATAACTTTATCAGACTAGAATAATCTAAAGGTTTTAGGTTCTGAGAATGAAAGTGATTTTAAAGAAGAAAATAATAAAATTGAAGTCTCCTCAATTTTAAAAACATTGATAAATCATTAAAGATCAAATAACAAATAGTATATTATAGATTTAGAGTTAAGTAATTACTTACTCTATTTGCTTGATGACAATTTGTATGAAAGTTTTTCTAAATTTAATGAATTAATAGGTTAAGTTAGTATTTATCCTAAGCACACAAAAACTGTTATAATTTATTTTAAGCTGTCTTTAAATACACAAATTAAAAGCATTTAGCATATAGTTCCAGAAAAAAAAGATTTTGAGAACACTTTCTCTTTTAATATAAATAACGCACAGAGTTCAAGCTCAACCGTAATGCAAAAATTAAGTGATATCAAATCTCAGAAAAGCAATTAGTCCAACACAAATACATAAATACAGCTACCTTTTCAATATGATATTAGTTAGAGTCAAAACTTAGAAAAAGCTTAAAAAGATTTAGCTTTGAAGTACTTCTTGAACGATATGTTAAATTTAAAACTTTCAATATTAGAGCCGGCATAATTTCGACAGTATTTAAAAAAATATGGAATAAAATGCAGCGAATTATTCGAATTAATTCCATATTTAAAATATTTTTAATTAGGACTATAGCATATTTATGTTTAAATATTAAGTAGAATAATTAAAAAATAGTTTAGGTACTATATTTATTTTAAAATCTAAGAGTTTTAATCTTCAATGAATTCGTTAGAGAGTCAAATTTAGGATTAAAAAGTTAAAATTGATATAATTAATTAGGAAATAAACAAGTTATAAATTTAAGATAAAGAAATGGAGTAAGATATACAAAAATTAAATAACTAATTAGAATAAAGCAAAAGTAATTGGTAAGGTGAGGATAGCAGTTTTTTGATATAAATTCAATAAATTAGCTTAAGTTAATAATCAATAAAATAATAAATTAATGATTTAAATAAAAATCTTTATAATGAAATAAATTATTTTAACTCCCTTCTCTCTGGAGATCCTAGTGAAGATTAAACTTAGTATTTTTTATAAAATAATTCATAATATTAGGATTCTTCTCCTTAAATTAACAAAAAATTGACTCTGAGAAATAAATCTGAATCTCTTTATTCTAAAACTTTTTCTCTAAAAGATTTAGATAAAAAAAATTATAAGAAGATTAAAACTAAATTTGATATCTACCTGATCGAAAATATCAGATAGTTTATTAAATAAGTTTACTTTGATTATAATTTATAAAACTCTAAATTATCTTACTGGTAAAGCAATATAGATCCTGTGCTTTAAGAAAGAGGAATTGAAATTCAAAAATAAATTATCCCAAATGGGTTGTTTTTTTAAGAAATTTGTAAATAAATTGGTGTAGAAAGTAAACCTTCTGAAAAAATAAATTTATTTGACTTCGCTGGCAGCACAAGCATAATAATTGTAAAGCCGTTTGTAAAAATTAAATAATATGTAAATAAGTAATCTACTATCTATTAACTTGAAGAAGACTTCGATAAGAATTTGTCTTCTCATTTATTCATGGTGACACAGTCAACAATAGACCTAAAATTTTAAATATCGTAAACTTACAGTAATGTTATAAATGAGTATAAAATCAACTCTTAAAAAGATAATGATCCATCAGCTTTAATTGAAAAAAGTGAGGATGTTTTGTAATCAAAAAGTGCAATTCCTTAACACCATTCATAAGAATAATAAAATAAAATCCTTTTAGGTATGTAACAAAACATTTTATATTGCTAACTTAAGTAACTGTATGAAGAAAATCAATATAGCTAGATTATACAATACCAAGCTGAAATAAATTAGAAATTTTATCCTCTCTAAATAGAAAAATGCAAAATATTAATGTTATTATTTTCGATATATGTTAAAATTGGAAACATTTAAAAAGCTGAAGAAATCTTTTAATAAATCATGCTTAATATTGATTATAATTATGGTAATTTTTTTAGAAACTTAAATTGTTATAAAATAAAAATAATAATTTAATAGGAAAGGATAGTATTTAGCTTATTTAATCAATTGAAGAGTTGAGTAATTTTTACATTAAAAAAAAATAATTTTCCTAAGGTTTAGATTACTATTTTTAAATTGAAAATATATTGACAAACCAAGTAGGATATAATCATCCAAAAGCTGCATTTTGCTCATCAAGTAAATTTACTTTTAAACACACATTTTTATACATAAAAAAGAATTCTAATTTTTTATATTTAATTATAATTATAAATTTAAGTGATAGCTGAAATATTTTTGAAAATTGGTGACTCGGTAAAATCTATTTAATATTATGAAAAAAGTTTGGATTAATATATAGACTTTGAATAAACGTACTTTTATTCCATAATTGATGTCTTACTTAAATTGAGTGAGCTATACTATGAGAAATGTAATAAAAAGTTTATTTTTATTTTTTTTGTAAATATCAGTTTAATTTTTTTTAAAAATAGTTGATTTTATGAGATCTGAGGATAAATCCTAAAAAGCACTCTAGCTATATTACATATATAAAAAGAATTAAAATATTTAAGATCAATAATCATTAGATTATGCTTTTTTGAAGCTTCTTAATGTTTCAATGAAATTGATGCTCTAAACAAAAAATTTTGATTAAAAAAAAATAATGCTATACACTTAAGATTTTTGGTTAATTTGTCTTTAAGTAGATATCTAGAGCTACCCTGAACTAGTAGGAGAAAGTTTTATGTTATGCTTAATATTAAACTTGATAGAAGCTGATTATAAAGAGAGGTATTATTTTGTTGAATTGATCAACCAAATCAATTTATACAAGAATACCATCGAAATATTAGAGGATAGTAATGAGAATAAGCAGCAAGCAGAGTTTGAAAGAATAAATGTTTATTTTTAACAATTTTATTAAGAAATAAAATCTAACCCGCTCATTTGCTAACTAATATCCACAATACTAAGAGTTTATTATAGAGAGATAAGCTAAATAAGGCCTCATTTTGACATAAAATGTTATCTTTAAAACTCTAATAACTTTGAATACATTAGCAAATATCCCTAAATGCTTAATAAGTAAACTATTTAATAATTTTGATTTAATAAATACTTTTTTAACATTAAACATTTTTTTAATTTAAAAATATTAAGAGTAATATAATTTGCAGAAATATTCGCAAGTGTTATTGGCTTTGGCTAATGTAAATTATTTGTATCTTTCGACTATGATTTCTAAAAATTTATGTGAATATGCATTAATTAAACTCAAATTAAAATCTTTAAAAAATATCAAAAAAAATCAAGATTGTTGAATTAAAAAAATAAATAGCAACAATAATTAAATATTGGCTTACAAATAATATTTTTTATAATTTATAATTTCAATAGTATTAAAAATTATCTATATTTTATTCATATGTATGCTTTATTCTCATTTTATTTCAACTCCTACCATATTTTTATTGCTAATTTTTTTAACTCTATTAGTTTCCTGCTTATTATAAATATAAATTATTTATTTATTTTATTAAAAATCTAAAAATTTTATTGAAATATTTTTACAAAAATAAATAAATAACTTTTTTATTTGGATATTTATTTATTTTTTTGATGATTTATCATAATAATTTATTTAGTAATATATAATTAATTTATTAATCAAAGCCTATTCTAATTTTGTTGAATTTTTTTAATTTGATAAAAAATATTTTTAAGATTAATGTACTATAAGTAATCCTGTGATAAATTTATTACAAATTAAATAGTAAAAATACTATAATTCATTTTATGTAACAACTTAATTTCTTAAGCAATAAATTCTTTGTTTCAATTTCTTTATCCATTTTGTGCTTCATATCAATAAGACTTCTAGCCTTTTCTTTTTTAAGCCTATCATTATCCCACATGATAGTGTCAATTCTCTTTTCATAAGCCTTTTTCATTCTTTCAAACTATTAAATTAAAAAAAAATTGTTTCACTTTTTATTAATATCGAAATGAATTATTTTGATATACCTCTTCTTTCAAAGCATCTTCATAAGTATTCAAGGCTTCTTCTTAACTAGCATATCTTTTGCTAAAGTTTTAGAATAATATTTCTTTTTCTTATTTTAATGTATTGACTTTTTCTTGTAAATCGAAATACTGTTCTTAAATATTTTCCATTTTTATTTTTGTGTCTTCAAGTTTTTCTTTGAGAGAAATATTTTCTAGCTCGTGCTCGCGTATACGTTATTCATAAAAAACTTTAGTTTCGTCGATCAAGCCAGTCCAATAGCTTGGATTTTCTTTAAAGCTATCAGGTGTCTTTCCTATAATTTTTTAAACACTTTTATCACTTTAAGCTTGTTGGGTTGCTTAAATCAGTTCTTTTTGCTACTATTCAATTTTTGTTTCTAAATCAACTATTTTCTCATTTAGCTCCTTAATACGAAAATCTCTCTTACGGATAGTTTCCTTTAGTTCTTTTATGCTTGATTCTAATATTGTAAGCTTATCATTTTAGTTGTCAGTCATAAAAGTTCCTGTTTATTTAGAAGCTATTTTCTTAGATGCACGAATAAGTGAAGCAAAACGTTCCATATTCGCAAAGCAAATTGAGAATTTAGAAAATTAATACTAACCTTGTCCTGCTATCATTTTAAGTTTAGAAAGTTGATTTGCTTAAGGTTCATCTTTTACCAAATTTGAATAAGTATCATCATATCTCATTAAAGAAACCATTTCAAATTCAGTAAGCTTATTAGCTACTATTTCAAATATTAAACAAAGCTTATATAACTTTTTAAGAGCCTCTTCTGTATTTCCTTTTTAACCTAAAGCTTCAGTAATTTTGTTAACATCTAGATCTGCTTTCACTCTTTTATCAAAACTTTATTTGATATTACTATCACTGAATTAACCTAACCATTTTTTGAGAGTAGTTTGATAACCTTTTCCAAATTCGATATTGCCACTTGATCTCAATTTATTATCAGGATCTAATTCATTTAACTCTTCCTAAACCTAAAGCAAATCTGCTTTGATTGTGCTAGCAAATGCAAATTCATCTTATCCCATAGGGAATAAATTTAAAGAATATAAATTGTCTTCATTAAAAAATTTGCTTTCTCCTAAATTTGTGCTACTTCCAGAGTTTCTATCTCTTGAAGATGGACGAAAACCTTATCCTGATATTCTCATTTTTTGAGTATTAATAGACCCTGACTAAGAAAATCCATTTGATTATCTTAATTAGCTATCATTACTTGAAATATTTGAGCTAGGTTTTTTGATAATGCTTTTATTCTAATCCATTTAATATTTTTGATCGTC
Organism: Tetrahymena thermophila SB210; assembly: GCF_000189635.1. NCBI lineage: Eukaryota > Ciliophora > Oligohymenophorea > Hymenostomatida > Tetrahymenidae > Tetrahymena > Tetrahymena thermophila. The sequence continues at coordinate 276,900 of NW_002476236.1, forward strand.
TTCTTTAATGCTATCCTAAATTCTTTTTATGCAATTTAAAAATATAAATAAATATCTTAATTTGATAAACAATATTTACTTTTTTAATTTTAATTTAAAAAAAAGTAGCTGCTATTATTAAATTAATTAAAAAAAATTGTAACAATAAAGAATTTTCCTCTTCTTTATTATATATTTTTAAAAATTTAAACAATTTCCAAATATAATTTACTATCTATCAGAAGTTTATCTATCAAATTTTATTAAAAATTTTTCTGATTCTATCAATTTTATAGCTACTTAAGTATAAATATAAAATAACTAATAGTTGGTTTTATTTTAAAGTATTTCCACAGTTACTTTTGGAAGAATTATTAAAAAATTTTTTTAAATCATTTGAATTTCACCAAATAGAATATAAAAATTAGTTTATGAGTGGATCAAAAATCAATTCAATACAATAAAATATTTAATCGACCATTAAACTACGAACTCAACATATAGAATTTTAAAATAAAAAAATATTCTGAATATTAACATTACTGGTCAATTAAATTAGTTCCATTAAAAAAATATATATTAAAAACTCTAATTATTTTTTCATTTTTTATTAAAAATGTTTACTATTTGATTGAAATGTACTAATTCTATTTAATTTTCAATTATTATATTAAATTAAAATGTTTTAAATCAAAATGCTCAATTAATGAAAATTGAATTATTATTTTTATTATTAAAATCTTTGTTGTTTTAGATTAAATAATAATAAAATGAATCTAAGAAGTAATACATGCTATGCTAAACGCTTTATTTATAGAGAATACAAAAATTAAGTAAATTTTATACTTTTATTCTATAAAAATAAAAGATAAATAGAATCTAATTAATATATAAAGTAGTAAACTCAAGAAGGTATTTATTTATTTACACTTTTATAGATACCTAGATTTGAAGGAACTTTTAAAAATCTTTAAAATATTCAATAATTTTACTAATCCAAAAATATACTTATAAAATCTTACTTTTCTTTACTTATAAAAAATATTATTTACAAAATTTGATTTCAATACAAATTATAAATAATAGCTTTAATTTTTATTTTTTATTCAGAAATAAGCCAAAAATAAAATAAAACCAATTAAAATGGATACTGAAGAAAATTAAGAAGAAAATACCTACAAATCATCTGCTTATATTTACTATTTAGTTGCTGCCACTTGTTTAGGAAGTCTTTTTTCGGGATATTAAATTGGTGTTTTCAATCAAAGTTACAATGCGGTACTAGATATTATGGATATTTAAGATGAAGATGACAGAGTTAACTTTGAAGGTTTAATTACAAGCTTAATTCCTCTAGGAGGTGTTATAGGAGCCTATTTTTCTCATCATATTTTAAAAATTTACTCTAGGAAAGATGGGCTTATATTAAGCGACATAATAAGTATAGTTGGTAAATTATCAATTATAATTAATTCAACAATTTCTACTTTTAAAAATTATTTTTAGATCTAGAAATGTATAAAATTACTCATAGATCTATTAGAATTGTCTTAAATTAATGCAAATTTTAGTTTTTAAAATGAAATTTTTATTTAAAATAGGCTGTTCTCTTTAAATATGTATTTTTTCAAAATATCTTTTTATCCTTGGAAGGTTTATTAGTGGTTTATCTAGTGGTATTAATAGCTCATTAGTAAGCTTATTTATTATGGAAGTAGCACCAATATAAATGAGATAATAAGTCAGCACATTTCCAGTATTTGGTCTAAATTTGGGTACATTAATAGCATACTCTACAGGATTTGCACTTCAGTCGAATATTTATTCTGAAAAATAGATAATTTACATTTATGGATTTCCTATTATATTCTGTATAATTAGACTGATACTTTTAAAGTAAAATTGTCTTTAAATCTAGGAAGTAGCTTGTTTGTTTATAACTTTCTTCTAATAAAAATAGGTTCTTTTTAGTTGTTGATTCGCCTTATTTTTTTTTCGAAAATGGTGAGTTAATTGAAGCAAAGCGTCTTTTGGGAATTATCTACAAGGATGAATACATAGACCAAATATATCATGATTATCATTAAGTTTTTATTGAAAAATAAAAAAATTAGGAAACATTTCTTTCAGTATTTAATTATTAAAATAAGAAAAGAATTATTATTGCTATTTTGATGATGTATTTTTTGCACTTTGTTGGTGTGTCTCCGATTATGTTTTGTAATTTTTAAATTTGCTTAGGTTTATTTTAAAATTTCAATTTATTTAATAGACTCAACTAAGCTATTTAACAGATTTACAAATATGAATAGAACACTTTCAATTTACTTAACTGTTATAAGTGGTGTTTTCCCTATTGTATGCTCCTTTATAAGTGGGTTTCTTTCAACTTTATATGGAAGAAAATCTCTTCTTTTTTGGGGTATGAATGGCTAAATTTTTATTACATTTACTTTTGTGCTACTCTCATATGTAGATATAAATGACTCTTATGATTAAACCCCTAGTTGGTTATAAGGTTTACTAATTATAAATATAATTGCTTCAAGGTCTTATATAGCTTCAACTTATGCTCCTAATTCTCTTGCTTATGTGTCAGATATATGTGGTGACAAAGGAATTTCTATTGCTTTTATGTCATACTGGTTTTTTTAAGGTGTTGTAGGATTTCTTTTTCCTCAGTCACTCTTTTATATTGGATACCCTTTGACATTTTTAATTTTTTGTGCTAATAGTGTTCTGGGATCTGTTTTTGTAAATCGATATGTTAAAGAAACATAGGGATTAACTAGAATAGAAATAATGCTCTTATACAATCCTGAATATGAATAGCAAATCAACTAAAAGCTAAAAGAAATGTATTCTCTAAAATAGTCCTTAATATATATAAACAACATAGATGCTAGATAATCTATGATGCAATCCGTAAGAATGGAATAAGAAATGACAAATATTGCTGCATTTAATTGAAATTTTGTGGCTAGTTTCACTATTTTCAAAACATTTAGCTTTAGTTGATAAAAAATATTTTTAAGAAAGCTAAGATAATTAAAATCTTTTAATTTATGATCTATCTGTAAATAAATAAATATAATTTTAAATATAAAAATGGTATAAGCTTAATTATTTATGTATAATAAAAATCCTTATGATGTTTAGTAAATATTATTAATTCATTTAAAAAAAGAAGAAAAATTTTTTTAGTTTAGATTAAAGCTTTAAAAATAATTTTAATAAATTTATTTATCACTGGAATTGTTAAAAAATACAGAGAAAAATAGAAAAATCACAGAAATATGATAGAACTTTAGAAGATTAAGTAGAGGCTATACTTAAAATTAAAAGAATACATACATAATAAATAATATAGAAGTTATTATATTTAGTTTAAATTTTTCTTAATTTTGTTATCATAAAGAATATCTGCTTAAATTTAGCAAAAATAAAAGTAAAAGTAAATGTCTTAGGTTGAAGAATAAAAGGCTGTCCTTGTATAAAAGATAGAAAAGCTTGAGGATCGTATAAAGTATTTGGAGGCACTTTTAGAAAAAAATTAGATCCCATTTTCAAAGATCAATTAAGAATAGTAATCTAATTAAGTAGAGGTTGAATCAAAGTTAGAATAATAGTAGGAAAAAGATCAAAAGGGTCCTTTGCATACAAATTTAGATGATCCTTTGTTGACTAAAGACACTATTGAGAGATATTCTCGCCAAATGCTTTTACCAGAAATTAAATATAAAGGTTAGAAGTTGTTACAAAACTCTAAAGTTTTAATTATTGGTGCCGGTGGTATAGGAGCCCCTGCAGCATATTACATTTCTGGAATGGGAGTAGGAACTATTGGAATTATCGATCATGACAATGTCGAAGAAAGTAATTTACATAGATAGATTATTCACAATGTAGAAAGAATTGGCATGAATAAGGTATTTCAATTTATATCATTAATAAGTTTACTAGTATTAATAAAACAATTTTTAGGCACTTTCAGCAAAGTTGACAATAGAAAGATTTAACCACAGAGTTAAAGTGAATACTTATTAGTTCTAGTTGACACCAGAAAATGCTTAAGATATTTTCAGTTAGTATGATATAATATTAGATGCTAGTGACAATCCAAAAACAAGATATCTTGTTAGCGATGCATCTGTTTTAGCCAAGGTAAATATAAATAATGATAGATAAGATATCTTATTACAAAATAGAATATTCAAAAATAATTTATTTAATATAATGGATTTTTACAATATATTTTATTAAATAAAAATAAAATTTTTTGGTGGTGAAATTCTATATTTAACTTTAATTAACAAATTATTAAAAAATAAAAGAAACCTCTTGTTTCAGGTTCAGCCATAGGATGGGAAGGGTAACTTACTGTTTTTAATTACAAGAATGGTCCTTGCTACAGATGTTTATACCCAGAGTGCCCTAAAGCCGGAAGTGTATTGATTTATGTTTTTTATAAAAAAAAATAAAATGCTATTATTTAAAATAGGTTAAAAGTTGTGGTGAGGCAGGAGTAGTTGGTATGATTCCTGGTATTATAGGTTTATTAGAAGCTGTTGAATGTATGAAAATTTTAATTGAAGCTCCTTAGGCTAAAGTTCTTTCCTAAAGAATGATCATATTTGATGGGTACGAAGGAACTTTTAAAGCCTTCCGTATTAGAGGCCCTCAAAAGTAATTAAAAGTTTTCTAAATAACCTCAAATTTAAATTAATTAATTAAATATTTTGTTAAGCCATAACGCACTTATAAACTTTTTATATTTAAAAAAGGAATTGCATTAGCTGTGGTGAAAACAAAACAATTAAGTTTGTTAAGGATTATGATTATGATAATTTCGTTGGAGCTAGCTGCTAAGCATTTACTGTGAAAGAACATAATTTCAAAAATATTACATGGAAGGAATTTGTTTAAGTATTAATCTTTTCTTTTATTATTTATTTATTATAAATAATTGATTAAAAATTCTATTGAGATTCTAATAAGTTCATCAAACAAATAAAATACTTAATTTATTAGACTTTTATTAGTTTAGTGCTAAATTTTTCAACTGATTAATTTGTTTCTCAATTAATTAGGAAAAAGAAAAAGGATTTTCTGATCAAGCCGAGTTTATTGATGTAAGACCTGAAAGCTAATATGATATAGTCAATATACCTCTTTTTAAAAATATTCCATATCAAGACTTGTAAGATTTGGATGAAGTAACTACAAATAAATTTTATAATTAGTGATTTTTTCTCTTTGATTAAATAAAGTTTTTTAAACAGTATTATCAGATAACATTCATTCTTTAAAATAATTAATTTATCCCTCCTATTCTTAATTTATGTTACACCTTTTATTTATTTGATATGTATTTACTTATATATGTATTTATTTATTTATTTATTTATTTATTCGCTTCTTGATTGCTCAGATAATTTAGAAATATCAATCATCCTTACTTTTAAATTAAAATAGAATGCCCTCAGCAACTTATTAGGTGATAAAAACAAAAAAAGTAAAAAATGATTTATTGTTCAAAGTTGTTCTTAATTGAAGTTTTAAATTTTAAATTTAGTATTCATTATGTGCAGAAGAGGTAATATGTCAAGATTGGCTGGAAACGATTTGTTTAAGAAAGGCTACAAAGGTAAAATTAAATATTTTTAAATTAGTAAATAGTTCACAACTCATCAAAAATTTAATAAAAATTTAGATGTTTATAATGTTGTTGGTGGTATTAATGAGTATGGCAGAGATTTTGATTAAAGCGTGCCTTTTATTTGATAGACTATATAAATTTATCAACATATTTAATCTGTGTTTTAATTTCCACAAATAAAAAGATATAAGAAAAATTATATTCGATGTATTTTATTTGGATTTTCTGTTTAAAGGTAAGTCAAAAGTATGTATTAAACATTTGTTTTTATTAATTCTCCGTAAAGCTTTTTAGGAAAAATCTAATTATTAATTTATTTAAATAAAAAGGATAATTTTGTAATTTTAATTAGGACTTATTTTTTTTAATATTTTAATCACTTACCTTACTTACTTAATTAATAAAAATCAAACAATCCGATAGCTCATTTTCAAGTTTTTGCTTGTTTATTTATTCACATTAATTTAGCAAGTTTTCAAAAATAATATAAATCTGATAAATAATTACAAATATGTAAAAGGCTCGCTTCATTTTTTTGTGGAATATGGAGTATGCATTCTTGACACAAAAGTAAGTGCAATACTAAATTACACTTTATATATTTTTGATAAAAGCCATAAAAAAAATTCATGGTTAATATCAGAAGATTTAATTCATTTTTGCAATAACGAATTTAAAAAATACAATCTTATATTCAAAATAAACTTATTGATGTTTTTTGATCTAGCCAAAATAATTAATTTTTTATTCAAAACAATGAAAATATTTATTATATTTTATATTTCATAAATAATCGCATGTTATTGAAGGATAATTTAAAATAAAAACTCAATGGTAATTAAAGCAATTAATTTTACATATTTTTATATTATATTTAAAAAAGGTTTATTCATAGTTTTACAAGACTGGATAAATTACAATTATTAATTTATACAAACCATTTAAATAATGTTTAAATATGAATGGTGCAATCAATTTTTTATTAAAGTATATTCCTACTAATCTTCGTTTATGATTAGCAGAATTAAACTATTTATGGAGAATGAAGTCATTCGTAAATTAAAAGAAATAAGATCTATGAAAAAGATTAAAAATCATAAAAATAAGTAATTTTAATATTAATTACAAGAATCAATAATACCATAAGCACATACAATATTCAAAAATCATAAAAAAATAGATAATAATATTGTAATGGCTGTAAGAACATAGCAACACAACAGGATTTTCGCAAATAACTCTTAGCTGATATTAGGGACGTAGAATAGCCTGATTTAAGAAAATAATGGTTTATCTAATTCAACAGTGTTTCAAAATGACCAATTAAGCATGCTTTCTCCAATAAAGAATCCATAATCAATTAAGCATATGAGGTCTTCATCGTAAAATGTGTTACAAGATATTTAAAGCCCTGAGTAACTACCAAAAATTAAAAGACCTCGTAAAACAGAAAACACAATAAATCTATTTTAAGAAGCTAAATAACAGCAAATTTAAAATAACTTATTGGATAGCAATTAAGCGAATCCTTAATAAAAAATAAATCAGTCTTCGACAAAAAAATCTATGTCTGATATGCTTTAGGATTGGCTAGTAAATTCTAATTCAAATTTAACATATAACGATATCATTAAAGGTTAGACCCAAACCGATAACACACAATCGCTTCCTATGAATAATTTAAACCAAGCTAATATTTCTTCTATAACTCCAAGTGGACCCTAAAACGGTAGTGGTATTCCTTAAAATGAGAATGGAAGATTGAGTACATAAAATAATTAAATTTCATCAACCCCTATAAAATATTACAGAAAATCTGATAATATTTTTACATCACCTGTTAAGAGAACAACCATTATAGATTCTAACTAAAAAAATATACTTGAAACTATGGAAAAGCCTGGTATTTAGAATAAAACTCCATTAGGTGGTAACACTTTTATTAAGGATTAAATTGATTTATAGGCTTCCAAGAGCTAGAGATAAAGTGAAAAAATAAATAACTAAGAAAATGGTTAGGAACCTTAAAATATTTAATCTTAAGAAATTACTTAACTGCCTCTCAACAATTAAGGAAATAAGATAGTTTCTGTAAGAAACTCAGCTTAGAAATGGTTTAACAACAACAATAATTAGTAAGGAATAAACGTGAATGTTCAAGCTCCAACTATACCAACCAGTAATAAACTAACAAGTAGTATGCTTAGTTAATCTTAACCATAGTTAATAACAACTAAAACATAAATAAATTAAACAAACATTTTGAATTCTATTCTAACGCATAATAATTAGCAAAAAAGGCTACAAGATTTGGGCAGCAGTGTACCTGGAAAAACATCTAATAATAATGGAGAAAACGCTTCAGAGGTTGTAAGCTATTTAAAAATAAACTAAAATGGCCACCAAATACCCATTGTAAAGTAAAATCCTACTTAAAGTGGCTATACTACTTCGATAGGAACAAAACCAAATATTACCTTAAGAAGAGATAAAATAAGAAACTCTTCTATGATACCAATTGATACTTCTTCATAATATTAGTAAGCTGACAGTGTAAGAGATTTCTTAGGAATAGAAAAACCTACAGAAGAAAAGCAAACAATTGTTAAAATTAATGGAGCTATTTAAAATAATTAAAATCCTGCATAAGTTGGTAGATTTAAAATAAGAAAAATCAGCTACTAAACTGAAGAATAAGTGAATCAACCCATACAATAAAATACTGTAAATAATGTCGCTACTACAAATTAAAATAATTTAAACTAATAACAAGAAAATAATTAAAATTAAGGATCTCTATCTCATCTACCACTTTCGCCAACTCTTTCCCCATAATTAAAAGGGAAAAGAAATATTTCACCAACTATGAATAGTAGCACTGTGTTTCCAAATTCAATACCTTCTCTTAATTTAATTTCTCAGGACAATGATATAAATTCTTCAAATTCAGACAATAATAATATATTAATTTTGAATAATGTAGAATAAAATAAGAAAATAACATAAAAAAAATTAAAACTGAATTCAGATCATGAAATTAATTCAAACAAGCTTGAATTACTAAAACTCTAACAAGCTTGGAATTTTGATAGTTAAAATGAAAATAATTAATAGTACCAGTAAACTCAGCAAGAATAAATGTAATAACCTCTTCCTCCTTATTAAAATAAATAATAATAATAATAATAATAATAGTAGTAGTAGTAGTAGTAATAAAATATGATGTAATTAATAATTTAATAATAACCAAATAATCAAATATACAGTGGAGATTATTATGGGCACTTTTAATATGTAAGAGGTTCTATAATAAAGAGTAAGAGTATACTAAAATATAAATCTACTGATCCAAACAATCCATAAAATTATGCATAAATGGGAGATGAAGGCAGAAACTAATCTCCAGATCAAAATGAAAAACGCAAAAATCTACATGCCCCAGATACAAAATAAGCTTAAAATATGATTTCTTATCAAAAAATAAGAGGACAAAGAAAATACAACTCTATGTCTAATTTCTAAGAAATTAATTAAAATGGTTAAAGAAAAAAATGTGTGAACTTTAAAGAAACATTAAGAGTTATCAATCTTCACAGAGGAACTGAAAGTATTGAAAGACTAAAAAAACCTCTAACAGGTAGTCTAATTTGAAATCGAATGCTTTAGATTTTGATGTTTTAATTTACAGTTCAAGGAAAGAAAATAAAATGAAATTTAAATTAATTAATAAAAGATTTAGTCAATTATTAATTAAAATTAGCATTTCTTTTTTTAAAAGCTTTCTTGAATTATAAATAGCAAAAAACTACTTTCTTTTCTTTTTAATTAGAAAAGATTTACCATAAATTAATAAACACTTACTTCCTTCCTTTCATAATATTTATTCCTTATAATACTAATTTTATCTAATATTAAAGCAAAAATATATTACAAATTATAAAGCAAAAATGTATAAATAATTAACTTATTAATAATTAAATAAATAAAAAACTAACTAACTAACTCAATAATCAAATACATTTTTAAGTTAAAATAATAATTGTAACAAAAATTAATAATTTGTTATTTTTTCCATTTAAATTACTTTAAAAATATTCTTTTTTAAACACCTTACTAAATATTAATAGTTAATTAAAGTTGAATAAATAGTTTGCCTACAAAAAATAATCAGTAAATTTACTTTTAATATTATTGTTTTTTACCTTTTTTTATAATATGTATTTCATGCAATTTTAATTTAGGGGAATTATTTATAAAATATTCTTATAGCTAAATCTTCATAAAAAATATTACAATTAAAATTTTTAATATAAATGTTAGGACTAAATTTTTAAATTAAAATAACTTTTTCTAATAAATTTCATTTTAATAACATATTTGTTTGTAAAAGATAATTTAATAAATATTAATTTTAGAGAAATTATCATTTTTGAAAACTATCATATCTAAAAAAATATTTAACATTAACTCTATATTTAAGTAATATAACTATTAAATATATTTAAAAAATAAATAACTATTAAATATATTTAAAAAATAAATAACTATTAAATATATTTAAAGATTTTTTTTGTTTTAACTTAATTTAAAATTTATTCTTTTTTTAAATGAAAATAGTTTGAATAATTTTTATTAACATTTAATAATTTATTTTTTAAAATTATTTTTTTCTTATAAACAATTTCTTTATGAAATATCGAATAATATTAAAATTCTTCAAAGATACAAATTGTTGATTGAATGGAATAAATTTTGTGATTTTTTCAAATTTATAAACTTACAAAGTTTTATTTTCCCTTTTTTTAAGATAATTTATGCAATTTATATAAAGCGTTATAGTTTTCCCCTAATTATGATGGAAAAAAAAATATTATTTTAAAATTTAGTAACATATGAAAAGGTATCAGAAATTCTGATAATTAATTCACTACATTTTATAAATATTTTAATTACTATTTAGAATAATAAAATAAATCAAAATTTATTTTAGATTAAAGTAAACTCTTCAAACGTAGCGTTTATATTCAATTCTATAATCTATCCAAGAATATAAAAGTGAAAAATAAGCATGAATACAAACTAGAATAATCAAAAAAGCATAACCAAAGTTATACATTAAAATAATAGGTACATAGATTAAATTACTAGTCATAAAAAGTATCCTTAAAACAATGCCTTAAGTATTTTTTAAAATTTCATTGGAGGTAATTCTAAGTAGGATAATTATGAGATCCCATATTTCTAACCTCCTACTGAGTAACGTTCTAAAAAAGGGCATTATGCAAAATGTAACTTAAATATTAATTAATGGAAATAACAGATTCATTTTTTTTTTATGTAGAACGAGCTTCATTTTCAAGCTAATACTTTTGTAATGACAGCAATACCCAAAACAAAGTTAATTGTAATGTAAGTCACTGTAAATCAATTTCTAGATGAAGAAAGTTATTTAAAGAATCAAATTTATATAAATTAGCAGGTATTTTAAGAATGAAGAGCACAGATTTAAATAAAGATTTAGAAGAATAAGTTGTTTTCACTCCTATTCAAAAAAAAGTCCATTCTCCTTAACCTGAAAGCTTACTTCAGCATTAAAATTTAAGTTATTAAAGCAGTTTGTAAAATTAAAATAATTAAGCATTAAACCAATAAAAATATGGATCTTAAAACATATCTCAATAACCAAGTTACATGTAACCTAAATAAATTATGAAACTTTTTTAGTAAAATATTACAAAAAATATATTTTAGGGAAAGGAAGTCTTCAACTCCTATTATAAAAGAAAGGTTTATTCCAAATGATTAAAAATATAAAGATTTATCTTCAATTTAAGTATTTTAAGCTCCTAAAGAAACAATCTAAATAAGTAAAGATAGCTTAAACTTGCCAAAGTTAGATTAATCGCATTCTAGTATTAATTTATAAAAGTAAATTTTCATTACTTTATATTTATTTATTGGGCTGAATCACAAAAGAAATTCCCTAATAAAAAACAAAGTCTCTAAACATCTTAAAGATTTTATAAGAACAAACACAAATTTGATTGAGAAAAAATCAATTTTCTAAATAAATCTTCAAATTAAAAAGTTGATTTTTTATTTTACTTTTTATTTGTTAATTTTCTTTTCTGATTTTTTTAAAATAATTTTTTTTTAGATAAAAATAAAAAATACTTTGAAATTTGGATTTGAAAAAAAATTAATTTTTAATTAAATCATAATTTCACTGATTCTCACTGATCATTATTTTATGATAGTTAGTTAGATTATATTTTTGGTATATTTTATCTAATAAAAAAGTTAGTAAAAGTATTACTTCTAATTTTTGAAAGTTAATACTTATTTAAAAAAGAATTCAAGATTATTGGCGTTAATAAAACTATGAGTTCACACTATTTATTTAAAATTAGGAAAAGCGTAATATAAAATGGTTAATAGGGTAATTAAGATTTAAATTAATGTTCACAATCAAGCTAGGATAAAAGTTATTCTAAAAATACACCCATTAACATCCATAGAAAATATAATTTAGTTAGTAATAATTCAGACTATTCAACTTCAGTACAAAAAAAAAGCGACATAACAGATGATCATAATCCTAGTTTTAACAAAGCAAGTTAGTATATAATTGAATCATAAAATAAAATAAGCGATGAAAAGAAGAGCTTTGGAAGAAAGAGTGAGGGAGAAATAGATCTTAATAATATTTAAAATAAATATGCAAAGCCTCTTTCTAAAGTAGTTAAGGAAGGATAAAATTTAAATACTTCTTCGAAGCAAAATATAAACAATCATTTTTTAGAATTAAATCAAAATCGATTTTTGATATAAAAATAAGATTCTAAAAAGCCTAATTCTTCTCTCTATCATATTAAGAACTCCATCGATTCATCTTAAAAAAATATTTTAAATGCGCAGACTACTAAAAATTAAGGAAATTCTTAAAATATTTTGAATTTTTCTTCTACTTCTACAAACTAGTAATACTCATCTTCAATTAGATCTTAATCTGTTTAAATTAATACTCTTTAACAAATAAAATAAAAAAATGAAATAGCTACAAGTAGCAACAATAAAATGAACATCAAGTTTGAATTAAATAATAATAATAATATACTGCAATAATAACCAACTATTCAATCTGCAAGAGAATTAGAACAAAAAGAAAACAAAATTATTGAATCCTTTAAATAAAATATCACTGCAGCAAATGAATCCCATGGTATGTATAAGGGTTTTATATATGACTAGAAAGTAAAAAAATTTAATATTTTTAAATGCTTTTATTAAAAATGCGTTTTTAAAAAAAGGGAAATATAAAAACATTTGATATAATATGCTAAACAAAAACTAGAGCGGGGTAGTACAGTCCTAACTTAAAAAAAATTAACTAAGATTCTTATATTGTTATTCCGTACTTCCCTAATGATAAAACTTATAGCTTATTTGGAGTTTGTGATGGTCATGGTAACATTTATAATAAAATAGATATTAAAACCTTATTACATTATATATGATAATTTTTTTTAATATTGATTTTTACTTTTTTATTAGGCGAATACGGGCATTTAGCTTCTAACTTTGTAAAAAAAAATTTGCCCAAAGTTATTTAGAGAGTTATTAAGTCGTAAGGAGGGTGGCAAAATAATGATATAAATTTATAAAAAATAATTACGAAATCATTTCAGACAGTATCAAATGATTTATTAAATTCCAAAGTAGATACCTTTATGAGTGGTACAACTGTAGTATCTGTTTTGATTCATAATAATACTCTCTGGTGCTCAAACTGTGGTGATTCTAGAGCTATTCTAGGAAGAGAATTAGGTAAAGGTTCAAAATCAGAGTGGAAAAGTATACCTCTTAGTGAAGACCATAAACCTGATTTGCCAAGAGAAAAAAAGAGAATTTTAGAACATGGTGGCAAAGTTGAGAAATCAAGAGATGAAAACGGAGTAGCTGGTGGCATTTACAGAATATGGAATTAAACTATGGAAGGTCCTGGACTGGCTATGGCTCGGTCTCTTGGAGATAAAGCAGGGAGAGAAGTAGGAGTAATATCAGATCCGGATATATATGAAGTACTAATAAAAGAAGAAGATCGATTTATTGTAATAGCTAGTGATGGCGTTTGGGAGTTTTTAACAAACTAAGATGTAATTTTTTATGAATAATGTTATGTTTTCTTTTACTATATAATTTTAAATAGGTAGTTAAAATAGTAATTCCTTTTTATAAACAAAACGATTCTGCTGGAGCAGCAGATGCTATAATCAAACAATCAGTGCTTATGTGGCAAAAAGTAAGTTTTTATTAAAATATTCAATATTATTTTTAATTTTTAATTATTTTCTATCACATTTTAGAATGATGAAAATGTGATTGATGATATCACTTGTGTAGTTCTATTTTTTAGGTTTTAAGATGACAATAAAAAGAAAGTCCTAGAATATATTTGAGAAGCAATGTTAAAGATTTAATAAAATAATTTCCAATTCTCATAAAAAAAAGCTTCTACAGCAATATCAAAAAGCATAAAAAAAATATATCAAAATAATAAATTATACTTTTAGAAAAAACTAATAATTTATTAACAATTTAAGCTTATAGATAAAATAAATACAAACAAATATCATTATAAACATAATCGAATCCTTTCTATCTTTATTAATTAATTTTCAATTTAATATTATAAAATCATGTAATTATTACTATTATTGTTACCATTTTATAAAGTATTTAATCGATTTAAAAATATAAAAAATCATTTGTAAATACTCTTTGTCTTTTTCATTAAAAATTGTTAAAATATTTGCACGTGTAATTAATTTAAATATTTATTACGTTATTATATTTAATGCATGTTTTTATATTAATTACTGATTTTATTTTTTTATTTATTTTATTAGTTAAAAGAACGTTTTTAAATACTTTGAATTGATTACTTTTTCAATATCTTTAAATAATAATTTACTTCGTTAAATATAAAAAATTGAATATCTTTAATTAAAATTAAAAAAAAAATACATAATTTCTATTTATTTTTTTAAGCAAAAAGAAAATGAAAAAAATACATATTTTTGTTGTAGCGCTCCTCTTACTACTCGTAGTAATTTAAGCAAAGAAAGAACAACAACAATCAACTAAAAATAAAGAATCCTTATAAAGCTTAATCAATAAAAATCAAACAAGTAATGTAGTAACTATAGAAGTTACTTCTGATAATTATGAATAGCTTAAGACATAGTCAAAGTATCTTCTTATTTTGTTTGCAACTGCAGAAAGGTCATTCCAGAAATTTTTGATTGATTATCACTAGCTACATGAAAAATTGAATTCTAATGGGACAAATGATTTTAAGCTAGGCTATGTTAATCATGAAAATTGGCCCGATTTTGCAAAAATTAATGGGGCTAAAAAAGTTCCTGGATTGATTCTCATTTCATAACAAGGGAAATAAAAAGATATTTACAAAGGTATGAATTACATAAATGATGTATATAGTTGGGTCATCAAATCTATTAAGGCTCCTAAAACATCATCCCTTTTTATTGAGAATTTTGAATAACTGAAAGCTAAAATGGATTAGTTCCAGGAATTTGCTCTTTTCTTAGGTTCTACTCCAGATACTCCTGAATTCAAAACGTTTGAGTCTTTAGCAAGCAAAAAAAAGGATTTAGTATTGGCACACACTTTCGATAAAGGTAAATAAAATTAAATTTTACATATTTATTTTGGGAATGGTAGTTTAAATAAATTATTTTAAAATAGTATGTAGAGAAGAAAATGGTTATAAAGAAGCAGATGTTTAAGCTCTAATTTTATATAGTCAAAAAGAGAAAGAGCTTGGTATGTTTTACATTAATTATTTCAAAGGAAACTTGCAAGATGTCAATTAAATTAAATCTTTCTTAAAGATATATACTACTCCATCAATATAAATGGTTAGACCTTGGGAAACAAGCAAAATCTATGAAAATGCTAAAGAAAATTTAGTCCTAGCCATAAATTAATAAAATTATTACGAATCTAATGAATAACCTCAAGATTTAATGACTAAAGAAGAGTTAGCGTTTTTAGATTTAAGACCGAAATTAATGAATTAAGTTTTCTTAAACCTATTAAATATCACAGAGAGAAATAGAGAAGAAGTTGCAAAGTCTTTTATGCTTGATACAAACTATACTCTGCCTTAAGTTTTCTTTATATAATAAATTGAGGGCAGATAAAGTAAAAAATATGTTTTCTCAGGTGATAAAATTAATGTATAAACAATGATGTAATTTATATAAGACATAAAAAAAGGTAAAGTTTAGCCACTTACCTAAAAAGAAAAACCAATTCCTAAAGAAAAACTTGATTCTCTCCTTGTAAAGCCTGTTGTTGCTGAAAACTGGGATGAATATGTCTATAAAAATAATTAATAGGATGTTCTTGTATTCTTTTATAGTATAGGCTGTTATCATTGCGATTAGTTCAAACCTACTTTTTACCATTTAGCCCATAGACTTAAACATAATCCTCACCTTTTATTAGTAAGAGTAAATATTGGAGATAATGACATTCCTGATGTACATATTAAAAGAACTCCTGAATTTAAACTTTACAAAGCAAATTAGAAAGACTCACCTGTTAGTTTCATCTATTCAACAAAGCAATCAACTTTAATCGAAGCTTTAAAGCAAGAAGTAACTTTCCCATGGGTTTAGCCATTATCTGAAAATGAAGTACAACTAAAAGATATTGTAATAGATGATACTGAGCTAGAAGCAAAATTCAAGGTTGAGTAAAAGTAAAGAGAGTTAGAAGCAGAAAAATAAAGAAAACAAGAAGCAGAAAAATAAAAACTTGAAGAATCTCAAAAAGATAACCTTGCTTAAAATTAATAAAATGGATCTGATACTCTGTAAAACGAATCTAATGTAACATAAAATGAATAATAAACTGAATAAAAGTCAGATTTATGATTCTTATTATATTGATGAAAATAAATTATATTTAGTTTGTGCAAAATTTATTTTTTAAATATTTCATCAAATTCCATATGCTATCTTAATAATTTGTAATATTATTTTTCATTCAATCAAACAATTATTTTTACTTTATTTAAAAATACTATGAGAAATAGTTTAAATTAAAATATTTTTAAAAATGTATTCTATTTTTGTTTTAATAATAATATTTTATTTTTTTTAAATATTTCATCAATTTTAATATTTGAGTTTATTAATGTATTAATACATTTTTCTCATTCAATCAAGCAATTAATTAGCTTTATATAAGAATACTGTCAAAATTTGATTCTTTTAAGTTTAATTATTAGATTAAATCCTAATTTGCTTCTTTCAAATATTTAATTTCAAAAATGAAATTTCAGTGATTTAAGAAGTTTATTTGAAATAAAGTAATGAGAGATATTTTAAAAGCAAGAAAAGATAAATTAATGAGGATTTATTAGCGATATTATAGTTTAAAGATTTGAATAATATTTTCTATAAATATACAATGTTGAATGTTCATTCATTTTAAGTCGGTAAGAAAATAAAAAAATAAATATTTTTTAAAGTCGAAAATTACAATTATTACATATTAGACGAAGTGCAGATGATACTGCAATGACGTAATCATAAAAGTTAATAAATTTTCTATTTGATTTATTTAAAAGCAAAAGTAGAACAGATTTTCAAACTAAAACAATATTTATAATTTATAAAAAATATTTTAAAATTTTTGCTTAAACATTAATTTAAGTAAGATATTAAAAATTTACTTATTTTAAAATTTATAAATTAATATGTCTAGCCATTTTTGCTAATTTATTTATTCTTAAGATTATAATATTCTAAAGAGAATTTAGAACAATTCTTAAAATGTAAAAGCTTTCAAGCTGATTAATTCTTTTAAAAGATTAACTAATTATCTGCCATAAAATTTAACTTAAGCTATTAAAATTAAGCAGAATTGATTTAAACTACATTATTTTTTTTTTCAATTTAATAAATTAGTGAATAAACTTTCAATATTTTTCATTATATCTAAGTAACTAACAAGTATATTATAAATTGAAAGCTAAAAAATGATTGAAATTGAAGATGAAGAATTTGAAATTTCAACTGAAGAAACAAAATCTGAAGATAATAGTCTTATAGAATAGAGGAGAATTGATTTAAACGAGTTTTTAAATGCCACATAAAAGTTATAGCATGATATTTTTGGAGTCAATAAATAAAGATAATTATGTTTGACTCCTATTTTTTAGCATATAAAGTTAGATTAAACATTTCATTTAATATCTGATTTCTTTTTTGATCTAGGTTTTAAAGAAAGGAAAACCATTTAAGAATAAATGTTATCGTTTTCTCACTTCAAAAGAGTAGTTTATACAGAACATTTACAAAATTCATAAGTATTAATTTTGCATTTAGAAAATCCTTAAGAACCAATGAAAGACTTTTCTTAGCTTTTATAATTGCTAACAAAGCAGCCTTATAAGCGCTTAAGAATTTTATCTAAGCTTCTTTAAGAGTATCAGAAAGTTTTGATAAACTATGAATAGTAGATTTAAATAATTCAAATTTCTAGGCTACTCAATTAATAAACCATAGATGAAAAAATGATAGCAAGAAAACTTTTTAGAGAGCAATAATTGCATAAAAAATTTAAGGAGCTATCAAACGAAGGTTAATTCTACACATTTTCATTTGAAACAGCAAATATTGAGAGAGGTTACTTTGAAATAACTCAACAAGGATATTCTGACTCCCTTATTTGCTTATTAGGGTCAGATCCTCAGCAATTTGCATAAACAATCATGAGAAAAGGATACCCAGAAATTTAAGCCTAAAGAAATAGAGATATATTTAATATTGGTAGACTTAATTATGAAATGTTTGAATGTAATTTGAGAAATTGTAGATTTGTCGGATGTGACTGCTGCTTATTAACATTTGATGACTAAGTTATCTAATGCAGTTCTATAATTGAACACTTGTTTTTTGACTATCCAGAAGAGCTATAAATAAATGGAGATTAGTTCAAAATTGAATATGGATTATTTGTACTCTTCTAAATAGAATTAAATTAACTAAAGCAAGTTATATCATTAAGACAAAATAATAAATTTATGGAGAACTCAGACTGGATTAACGATTTTGGATATTCTATGATGAGTGAAATTTTATTAGAAAAGTATTATAAAATTAACTAAAGTAAATAATCCGATGAAATGAAGGATGTAAAAAATTTTAACTTTGGAGAAAGATTCTAATCTATAATATGAACTTAATTTTAATGAACCCAAAAAAAGCAAAAAAATAATATAATCAAATTAAATTACTACTATAAAATATAAAAAACTAACAATTTTATCAAAATAAAGAATAAAACTAACTGCTATATTGACAAGCTACAACTAACTAATTAACTCATAATCTAGATTATTACTCAATTTCAAAATTTAATGTTAAAATATTTGTATCTTTTTTTAACATGATATAAAACTCTAAGAATTATTATATATTTATATTAATTATATTCAACACTATAGAATAAAACAAAATATTGTTTTCTACTTGATCCTTAAATTAATCTTCTATTTTTATCTTTTTTTATAAATTAAAAAATTATATTTATTATAAATCATATATTTTATTTAATAAAAATTGATTCTTAAATTTCAAAGATTCAGTTTAAAATCGTTTTTTATGGCTTTAATTTATGAGTTTTTTAAAAAAATTCATAAAAAATAATAAAGCTAAATAAAACAGTTATTTATTCATTTTTAGTGATTAAAGTTTTTTTATAAAAAGTTAGAATTTCTCAATTATAAAAACAAAAATTTTACTTACTTCTATATTATTGTGAATTTAAATTTAAAATAGAAAAAAAAAAATTTTAATATTCTCAATATCAACATGATAAATATCATTTTTGCTAATTCTTTATTTAGAAAAAATACATAAAATATTTTGTTTTGATTGTTAACAAGAAATAACTTAAATAAGCTTAAATTTTTAAAGAAAATAAATATGTTATTTGAAAGGTGTTGAATTTTTAAAAGTTTAAAATAAAAATATGATATTATTCCACATAAAATAAAATATGAAGGAAGACATTTTTAATTGGAGATTTGAAACTATTGAATTTATTTAATTTTTTATTGTTTAGAGCAATAATTACGTAAATCATATTTAAGTGAAATTAATAAAAGATTTTTCTTTTAGTAATCTGATGCTTTAACTAGTAAGACATTAGCACATAATTTTTGCCTAGATATTATAATAAATAAGCATTTTATTTAATTACTTATGGAAAATTTCATAAGAATAATTCAAGAAAAATAGAAAATATATATTCATTAATTAAAAAAATATCTTACTCAATTCCCGTCATAAAAAGCTTATCTTTTAATTATAAAAATTGATTAACTTCCAAATTTGATTACTTTTAGTTAAATTTTAATTACCTAAAAAATATCTTTCTGATGATAGAGTTACGATTATTATGATAAGAATTGCGTAATAAATACAAATAATTATAAAAAATTTAACAGCGCTATTTATATAAGCATTTTCAATATTTAAAAGCTCCCTAAATTGTTTAAACTAATAATAATAATAAACAAAACATATAAATCAACAAAATATCACTCATAATAAAAAAGCAAAACAACAAAAATAATTAAAAAATGGTCCCAGATAATCCTGCCATTATAGATCCTATTCTTAATAATTTAAAAAAGACTTTCAGAACAGGAAAGACTCGTGATTTGGCTTTCAGAAAGTAATAATTAAGAAACCTCCTCACTGGTATTAAGGAAATGGAAGATGAAATTAGTGAAGCCGTTTAAAAAGATTTAGGTTATCAAGATCCTAAAGTTGCAAAATTTTTGAATCTTTTACCTACTATTGGTGATATAGAGTACATTCTTAATAACTTCGAATCTTGGGCTCAAAAGCGTAGTGTTGATGTTTCTTTAGTTGTTGGTCCCGGATCTGGTTATATTATTCCAGAACCTTATGGAGTTACTTTAGTTATAGGTGCCTGGAATTATCCTTTTAACACTACAGTAGCTCCTGCTGCTAATGCTATCGCAGCTGGAAATTGTGTAGCACTAAAGCCCTCCGAAATGTCTCCTCACAATTCTAATGTCATGAAGAAGCTTTTTGACAAGTATTTGGGTAAATAAATATTTTTTCCCTCTCAACATGTTTTAAACATAATTAAATTTTTTTAAAAATATCTATTTTTTATGATAGGCTTTAACACAATTAATTCTTATGTATACACTATTATCCAATTTTAATATAATTTTATTTTAAATTTGTAGATAAGGATTGCTATACAGTTATAGAAGGTTAAGTAGAAGTAGCTAAAGCTATTTGTTATAAGCCATGGGATCACATAATTTTCACAGGATCACCCCAAAAAGGAAAACTTGTAGCTTAAGCCGCATCCTAAAATTTAATTCCATGCACTTTAGAGTTAGGAGGCAAAAGCCCAACAATTGTAGACAAAACAGCCAACTTAAATGTTGCAGTAGCAAGAATAGCATAAGGAAAAATTGGTAATTCTGGATAAACTTGTATTGCCCCTGATTTTGCTATTGTAGACTAAGACATTAAAGACTAATTCCTCTCATCTCTTAAAGAAGCTATGATAACCTAAATTAGCAACAATCCTGAAACTAGCAGAGACTATAATAGAATGATCAATGAATTCCATACCAAGAGAATGGAATCTATGATCAAAACTCATGGAGGTTAGATTTACTATGGAGGTAAGGTTGATGTCTCTAAAAAATTCGTTGAACCTACTATTATTGTGAACCCTAAGTTAGATTCCGAATGTATGTAAGATGAAATATTTGGACCTATCTTCCCTGTTATTTTCTACAAGAATTTTGATGAGGTAATTAATTTCATCAACGATCGTCCTAAGCCCCTTGCTCTCTATTACTTTGGTGAAAATAAAACACATAAAGACAGACTCCTTAATGAGACATCTAGTGGTCATTTGAGCTTTAATGAATGTGTAATGCATTATATTAATAACACTCTTCCTTTTGGTGGTGTTGGAAATTCAGGTTCAGGTGTTATTCATGGAAAGTTAGGATTTGAAAATTGCTCACACTTAAAACCTGTTCTTGATAAAAGTGGTACTTTAGGTAGCTTGAATTCCTACCCTCTTAACTGCAGATATCCTCCTTACACTGAATCTAAATTGAAAACTTTGAATTTCCTTATTAAAAACTTAGACGTTTATCCATCAGAAGTCTTAAAATCAAGAAAATTCCTTTCTGTAGCTGTTTTGGCAACAAGTGCATTAGCTTATTATTTTAATCCTTTTAAATGAACTGAAATAATAAATGAATAATAATATAATTAATAATTTAAAATTACTAAAGTGTATTTTAATAATTTTATAGTAAATGTTTTTTAGGCTAAATATATGTATCTAAATAAATTAAAAAGAACTTCAAACTTATATAAATAATTAATTGTTTAAATCATGAAAATTTATTTTTTATTAATTTTTTCGATCTGCATTTAAATAATAAAATACTCATTAATAAAAAATATTTAATCTAATTATAATATTAGCAGTAAAATACTTCTTTCGTTTTTCAATAATAAAAAAATTTATGCTAAAATAAATTAAATTTGTAAAATAAGTATTTTACTTATTAAATATTTGAATAATCATAGTTTCATCATATCATATAATAAAATAAATATGAGATTTTTTTTTAATTTAATCGTAATGAAAGAATTTATACAATAGAACCTTAAACCTAAAAATTTTTAATAAAGTTATTTATCTTGATATTATAAATGATATAAACAAATAAATTAATTTTGTTACAAATTTTTGACTGAATGAATTAAAATATCAGTAGAAAGATATTGTTTATAAGAATAATGAATGCAGTTAGTTGTTACCATTAAATTAAATATTAAACTTTTAATGAATGATTATCTTATTCTTTAAATTTTCGCGGAATAGATTGAATAGGAACAGTGAAAATGTTAGAAAAATCTGTGGAGAAGAAAAGCGTTCAATGAATTTTATATCTGAAAGAAAAAAACAATAGTGAATAAATAAGAATTAGATAAATTTGTTAACAAAAACCAAGAATAATTTGTTTATTTTTTTCAACGTAATAATCTTATCGAGTAATCCCTATCAAACATATAAAGTACCAATAATACAAACCATCATTAATTAATAAAAGTTGAAGAGATCATTTATAATAAATATTTAGAAGAATCTTTTGCAAGCAAGTGCCATCTTTGAATAAAATCAGTAATTTATCCATTGTTTCTTACAATTACAAATTGTCTAAAAATTCTAAAAATTGCAGTATATTTTACATTTTTATTTACATTTTGTATTTTAAAATATATTCAAAAGAAATAACTGATATAATTGCGAAAAAGGTAACTAGAAATTGATTATAGATGGATGAAAGGTATTTACGCTTTAAAGACCCAGAAATAGAGAGAAAATATTATGAAGATGAGTATCTAAGGATAATTTAGGTTTTAAAATATTAGGTTTATTTAGGATCCCTTATTAGCGTAGTTTTAATTATAATGGCATTTATTCAAAGCTAATATGCACTTTATTTAGGATCTATGGCTGCTACATTATTTATACCAATAATTATTTTGACTCTAGCTAAAAAATTTCCATATCATTGCAACATTATATTAAGTGTTAATAACATTTCTTGGTGTCTATTAATTTGCATAGCCTACATTTGGATACCTGATTCCTTTATAAAATAATGTTCAAAAACAGAAAATAATTCTGCTACAGATTCTTATTGCTCTCAACTGTTTGTTATAGGAGGAGCTTTCTACACTCTTCATTTAATTCTTTTAATTGGAACTAATTTTTTATTAAACATAATAACATTTGTCATTATAAATTGCATTTATGTATTTAGCTTATTTCCATCTATAGCGAACTTATTGTGCGTTATTATACTCACTCCTATTTTTGTAGGAATAACTACTTATGCAAGAGAAAAAAATGCTCGCTTATACTATGAACTAATTAATAAATATTACATATGGTATCATATTGCTAACAATGTGCTACCACATAGAATAATAATCACAAAGACATCTTAAAAAGATACTAATAATTTTTAGCTGTATAAAATAAATAGAAGGGCAAGAAAAGAGTACAATATCAATAATAATGATGATCTGTAATAGTTTATAAATAAAATAGACTTGAAATTAGATTCTCACCAATCTATTCCTATATATGAAGATTATCTTAACATACAACACCATATGGACTCTCTGCATTCGAAATCTTTAGGAGTTATTTCTCAACTTTCTAAAAAATCACTTAACTCTAGATAATCATAAAAGTAACCAAAGACTCTTCCCCTTGATCTTTTGCTAAGGAGAGAAATAAAAAGATAGAATTCAAATGAAATGCAGGGAGGAGGTGGAGCAGATTTACATTCAACAAATAACTAAGGTCTCATTAATAACAATCCTAATTAGAATGTAACATAAAATGGAAACGGAGTGCCTAATATAAATAATATTAATGTCAATAATAACCTTAATACAACAACATAAGATCAAGGAGCTATTTATATGAGAAATAAAAAAAGGTCTTTATTTAACATGGAAGATCCAGGTCTACAGAGTATAGCTAACCCATCTTAAAAATAATCTCGAAAGTATTCAAAAAGAACTTTGAAAAGAACGAAACTAGAAAAGTATAAAGGTGTTTTCAGAAACGATACAGAAGAAAAGAGAAAATTTTTATTAACACTAGTTTGCTACAATAGAGATGAATAGTACCAGCTAATATTGATAGAAGATGATTTTGGAGTTTCTAAGGATTAAATTTTAGATGAATAAATGCAATAATACAAAGAAATTTCAATTAAATTTGGTAATATTATGCAAAATGAAAACAATCTATTGAATTTTTATTTATAGCAAATGAAGATCAATTACTAAATGCAAAAAAAAATAACCAATTATATTACGGATGCATCATATTTAAATAGTAATGTTTAAAGTAAAATCAATAACTTTTTAGAATTTTTCTGTATAGAGAGCAATAGAGTGGAAACTAGCATAAAATAATTTAGCTTGAAAAAGCTTATCAAAGATGTAATTAATAACTTTGATTTTAAAATAAAATAAAACCAAATCTAGCTTATTGTTTCCAACGATTGTTAAGAATTAGATTAAATTTAGAATGATGAAAAAAAATTAAAACATATCATAAACTTCCTTTTGTATGACTGTTTATAAAATACTTAAAAAAATGGATAGATTGTCATAAGCGCTCAATCAGGAGCTGCTGAAATGGGTGAATACGGAGATGTGGCTTTATAAGGCACTATAAAAATTAATATTAGAGATAATAGTATAAGGAAATATACAAATTAAAAGAACAACGATTACTATTTTAATGCTAATAACTTATAGAAGATATAAAAGAACAAAACACAAAGTAAAATTTTTCAAATAAATTAAACTTAAATAATTATTAATTTATTTTTTAAAGATTATTAAGATATTGAGATATCGGTTTGCAAACAAATCCTTAAAATTATAGGACCTCAAGCAAATATTTTTTATATGTCTGAAGAAAAGAATAATTCAAATCGGGTTTCATTTTACATTTATACAGATCTATTGCAAGATGGGGAGTTTGAATATTAGAATGGTAAAAATAACGACTTGCTTTAAGACGGAGACGAAGAGGATGTCCATGTAGAAGATGAAGATGAGGGCTAGGAATTTTAAGCATAGATTTAAAATAGCGATGACGATACATATAAAAATAACAATGAGTAGAGTCCTCCTTCATAAGAAATAAATCAAGATAATTAAAATAATCCTTTTCAAAGCTCCAATTAAAATCCGAGCTCAATTTATCTCTATCATGGAGTAGATTCTAGAAATGTTAACTAAGGATCTGGTTTGCTCTTCTCATCTTAGTATTAACTTTAATAATAAAATGTTACTTCTCAAGGAAATTCTTTAGATAAATATTAATAATAAAATTAAATTTAAAACCCTTAAATGTAATAAGTACTTGCTAGTCACAATTAATAATATCAATCTTCTCTCTAGCAACTGTAACAATCATAATCAAATTATTCTTCAGCTAATAATTAATTAGATAAAAATTCCTCATACCAAATTCACACTCTTCCAGAAAAAAATAATGATAAAAGAAATGGATAAGAGAGGAAGCCGTAGCATGAACTTAGAAAGTCTACTAGCTAGCTCTTTGAAGAAAGCGATAAAATTGAAGATGAAAATCCTGTAAGTGAAGTTTATATAAAAGAATTATCATAAACAAGTGTAAAATTTAAAAGGGAGCTCTCAAGAAAGATGAGCAGAAACTAGTTCTTTAAAAATTCAATAGATGATTTAGAATATAATTCAAGAATTAATAGTATGCAAAGAATCAATAACCCAGTAATTACTAATTAAATAAGAAACAGCACCTTAAATAATATTTCTAAATCCCTAATTAACTCATTAGGAATACTCATGACTATTACTTTTTGTTCCTTAAATTATAATAATAATAACAACTGAAAAAAGACTTTAAATAAGCATTTTATTTTTAATTAAATAAAAATGAATTGTCATTCAATCTGACAATCAGCTCGTACATTGATATAAATAACTTAATTTATTTAGAATCTTAAAAAAAATATAAGAAAATTTTTGAAAAAATTGTAAAATAATCTATCTAACACTTCTTAAAAAATTTTTAAAAATATCAATCTTAAATTTTAGAAAAAAATAATTATTAAAATAACTTTTATACCAAAATTAAGCAAATAAATATCTTTCTTTTATACATAAATTAAATGATGTGTCTGTATATTTTCATTAAACGGCTTTTGATTTAAAATTAATATTTTTTTGAATTCTTTTAAATTATTCTTTCAACCAACAATTAATTGTTTTATTTCAAAATTAAATCTGTTTTATTTGCAAATTTAAAAAATTTAATTTCATTTTAAATCAACTTATTTTAATTTTTTGTTTATTTATTTTTACTCTGTTATTCAAATTAAATTAAGTTAATCATAAAAATTTAACAAATAGAGTAATATGAAATGTTAAAATTTGCTATATTTTAAAATATTTTAAATGAGAATAAAATAAGTTTTTAGAAAAATATTATTTTTATAATAAATTTTGTATAATATTTCTACTTAATAAGTAAGATTTAAATTTATCCAATCAAATCTTTATGATTTTTTGAAACTTCATTTATTTTTACATTTTATTTGATTTATAAAAATTTTCAAAAAAGATAAAGTATTATATTTTTATTAATTATTAAACAGCTAATCAAGGCTATTAAAATTCAATTAATCACTACAAAATTGGATAATAAATAGGTTAAAACTGTAAATCAGTCTAAGGTGAATTTTAAACTAGAATAATAATAAATAATAAGCATTAAGAGAGTTAGTTTAATAGTATTTATAAATGTCTGATTAAGAGGAAAATGACGAAAAGGTTGAAACTCCTAGAGATGAAAGGGGTAGAAAAATTATTTAATTAAGAGAAGAAACTGTTTTAGAGAAAAAAATGAAAACTAAGGCACTTGATAAGTAGAAAAATAACATAACTTAGGCTTAAATTGTTATGGGAAAGGAATTTAAAGGTGATTCGTTTGCCTGCAAGCCAGAATAAATAATATTTTAAGTAAATTTATTTTAAAATATCTATAAATTGCAAAGATTATTTGAAATTCAATTTGTTATTTTACATATATTAGCTTAAAAATAAATGCAATAACGTAGTTTAATCATAAATTTAAATAAAATTAGGATTTTGAAGTAGGTGAACCGTATGTATAAACAGTGCTACTTACGAATGTATCAAATACTTAAAACTCATTCAAATTGTTACTGCTAAAGGAAAAAATAAGAGTATCATATTAGATTAGTTTTTATTAATATAAATATAAGATGGAAAAGCATTATAATAAATGCATTTTCAGCAAAATAAATATCAAGCAAAGGTCTTTTTTTTAAAAAAATTACAAAAATTATAAAGGATTACTTTGAAATTATGTATAAACCTCCTGGAAGAATCTCTGCTGGTATGTCATGTCCTATTACAATCAGATTTACTGCTTAAGTAAATGAAGATATAGATGACTTTTTCCCTATCTTAACTGAAACAGGTCCAGTAAATATACCCCTTAAGTGTTTCTGTAAGAAAGCTATAGTTGTCTGTGATAACACAGTTGTAGATTTTGGTTAGGTAAAATAAAATAAGATTTCTTTTAAATATATTAGGTTTTTTATTTAATACCAAGGTTATATAAGGAGAATTCGGAGTTAAAAATTTGATATTACAAAATAAGGGTGCTTTACCAACTGATATAATTATAAAAAGTAAAGATGGTGCAGATATTTTAACGAAAACAGAAACAGCCTCAGTAGTTGGTTCTGTTAATAGGGGAGTTGGAGGATCTTAAAAGTCATTTTAAGGGGAAGATGATGATGAAGATAATGATCTTTAATCATCCTTATCATAACTTAAATTTGCAAAGCAGCATACAATTTAGGGCTACTCTCAACTAAAAATACCAATCAAATATATTCCTAATAAAATAAAATCTTTACATCTACCATTAGTACTCTACTTTGAGAACTTTTTACATTCACGTCCTATTGAAATTGTTATCAAGTAAACAAAACTTAAAGCAATCATTAGTATAAAATTTTTTTTAATAATTAAATAGAGGAGAATGCATTGAAGTGCCAATTTATGTTGAAAAAACACTTTATGATTTTGAAATTTGTCTTTTAAATCATATTTATAGAGAAAAAATTGTCTTTTACAACAGAAGTTAAAACGCAATGAAAACATAAATAGTAGCTCCAAAAGAAACAAAATCCTTCTTTGAATTTAATCCTTTGCTTGGATATATATAAGGTAATTCTAAGTTTGAAGTATGGGTAAAAATGAATGCTGATAAGGATCTATTGACTCTCTGCAGTAAATACTTAGATTAAAAAACAGGAATTCTAGATATACCCTTTAAAGTAAAATCTTTATTAATTATTATTTATTAACTTGAATTTTCATGTTAATTAGTTAATTGGAGCTGGATAAGAAATGCCAGTTTTATTCACTATTAGATCTAAAATGACTATAGATACTGTTTAAATTACACCTGGTAAAATAAATTTTGGGAAATTATATGAAGGTACAGCTTCAAGAATGCCTCTTACTTGCGAAAATCTATCAGATTTACCTCAAGAAATTTTATTCTACCCTCTCCCTAAAGAAATTTCAGTTGAATTAGATTTAATTCCATTAAAGCTATTGCCAAAAGAAAAGTTTTAAACAAATTTAATTTATAGAAGTACAAAGATACCAGGTATTGATAATAGGAAAGATGAAGGTTATTTAAAATGCAAAATAATTACTGGTAATATAGCAACAAAAGATATAAGAATACCTTATTCTTGTGATATTATGAAATGCCCTCTAGAGTTTAGTGCAATGAAAATAGATATTCCAGTCATGCAAGTAGACGAAATGTTTAATACAACTTTGATGATTAAAAATACAACTTATAAAACAATGATTTTTGAATTTTTTTTACCAAAGTTTGAAATTTGTGGTTTAAAATTAACACCAATGGTTGAAAGAATCAAGCCAGAAGAAAGTGTTGAAATAAATATTGAATACTAAAGTTTCTTTAAAAAATTAAGTAAATCTTGTCATTAAAAAAAATTTTTAATTTATTTTTATTTTGATAGATGCATTTACTTTGGAGGAACTAGTCTAAAAGTACGATAATGATCCAAATCATAACTTTTAGCTTAAAATGTAAATGAAAAAAGATGAAATTGAAAAAGCTAAGAAAGAGTAAGAATAGAAAGAACTTGAAGCAGCAGATCCTAAAGCAGCTAAAGGAGCTAAGAAAGTTCCTGAAAAGAAGGAAGCACCACCAAAAAAAGATGTCAAATTAAATAAAACGCAGCAACAAGCTCTTGAAGAAGAATAACGTAGATAAGAAGAACTATAAAGAATAAAGGAAGAAGAAGAAAAATAAAAGAGGTTGGAAATAGAAAAAAATTTTGATATGGAAGAAGAATTAGCAAAGTTAGGTGGTAAACTCCTAGAATTCCATTTAGTAATTAAAATTATATTAAATTACTTTTATTTATTACATTTAAAAAAATTATCATATAATATTTTAATTATCAAATTTAGAAAACTATCTAACCATGATTTTTAAATGTAGTAGAAAAAAATATTTTATTTTACCTTAATACTATTAAATTAAATTTTTAGATTTAATACATAAATGATCGAAAATCAAAACAATTAAAACATTATAATGTATTCCCTTAAAATGAGTCTCCTCCAATAAAAAATATATGAGTAGCAACTTTGTAGCCAATATTTTATTTTTATCATGATAGAGAGGGAATAAAGAAGTTTTATTTTGATAAAATTATGGTTATTATTTTAATAGAAAAATTAATTTCATAATTAAAATTGATTGATAAATATGAATAACTTTATCAAATTATTTAACCAATTTTTTAAAATAATAAAGTTTAATTTAATTTTTTATAAATTATAGGATGATACTATTAAATATAGCTAGCACTATACATGGCTAGTTCCATGCTATTTCAAACCTGTTGATATGCCTGATGCTTCAAAATTCTTAACATTTGTAGAAATTAATACTGTAACTGTTTAAAAATCTCTAGTTCTTAATAAAACTGTTATTGATTTTGGTGAAATAGCAGTAGGAATAAAGGAAATTAAGTAGTTAATTATTACAAATAACTCAGATTAAAATGCATAAATTTCTATGGATCTTTTACCTCTATTTAGTGGATTTAACATTATTAATGCACTAAGAGAAATAGAACCTACAAAATCTAGAATTCTTTTTGTTTAATTTTAACCTCATGAAGTAAATTTTTATATTAATTTATGATAATAAAAAAATATCAAAATACTTACTTTAGGATAAACCCTTTGAAGAGACTTTAAGAATAAAGTGTAGAACAACTTGTGTTAGTGCTAAGTTAATTGGAAAAGGTGTTAGACCTGAAGTTAAAATACAACCTGAAAATGGATTAATCAATGTTGGAGGAGTTGTTTTAGGAGAAAAGGTAGAAAAATCTTTCAAGGTGATAAATGTTTCAAATTTCCCCATTAAATTTAAAGTAGCTTCAATAGCTCACGGTATTTACAATAAAAATGGCTCTAAAGTGTTTAGCTTTAGTCCATCAGAAGCTTAAATTGAAGCAAATAAAGAAATGGAAATAAAAGTAGTGTTCTAACCTGATAGAATAAGTGAATAGTTCTTTGAGTTAATTTCTATTTTTGTTCCAAACTAAAAAGATGAAAAGTAACTTTTTGTTTGGGGAAGCTGTTATCCCAGATAAGGTTATGTAACTCACTACAAGCCATACCTTTCATTACCTAATTCTCAGGATCTTCCTAGTAAAATTGAAGCAACGTTCGATACACTTAAAATATTAGACGAAGAATTAATATTTAGTCCTAAAAATACAAGAATAATGCTAGAATTTACAAAAATAAAATCGAAAGAAGTGAATTCATTTGCACCAAAGCAGACAGCTGATAGGAATATACCTATTTCATTAATATCAGAAAACGAAGAAGTAGATGAAAAATCATTTACTCGTAAAATTATAATAGGTAACAGCAAAATTGCTAGTGATCCTAAATTAGAGAAACCTGTAAATTTTGAAATCATAATGCCAGTAATTAATAATAACAATTAACTTAACTTAATTAATTACTTATTCATAATATAAATAGAAAGATGACAAAAATAATTATTTTACATGTGATAATGTGAAGGGTGCTGTAGCTCCTGGTATTGAAACAGTTATAAGCTTTAAATTTAAGCCACCTGCTATGGATGCTCTTATTGTAATAGAATTTAGTAATTTAAATTTAATAATACAAATTTTCTTTAAAAAATATTTAGGCAAGTATAGAAGCATTGCAAGGTTTAGGACAATGGAAAGAAATGAAGGCCGAGCTAAAAATTTCAGGAGGATTTTTAAATCCTGGACAATAAGATGTTTGGGTATTCGAAGTAATTCTAAGAGCATATATAAATTAAATTTGATAAAAATAAATTTAATTTTAAAAAATGGAAAAATATTAATTTGTTTATGTATATATTTATGATATCTATTCAAATTAATTTTTATAACATAAATAAATACAAATTCAATTATTATGTTTAATAAATTCAAATTTTCTTATTATTTATTTTTTAAATATTATTAAATAATTATCACTCTTCCTATAACTCTACATGATGATGAGGTACTTAATATTATGGAATATCTTATAAATGATTAAATTATTAAGTGCTTTTTTGACTCTCTTTGCATATTTTATATATTATTCCTGATAGAAGAGTTAAAATTGCTACTATAATAATAAGAGTTTAAAATAACTCAAAATAATCGTTTTAATCTAATTTGTTTTTTTCTTACTTTTCGATTTCAGGTATATTATCATTTTCTTTTTCATTTTGATTGTTTTCATTTTCATTATTTTGGTTATCTTCATTTGATTCATTGTCTTTCTCTTAAAATTTTCCATTTATGTAATATTAAATAGGATTTTTAAGTGGAGTGAATTACGATTGTAATTACTATTGTTAAGAGCTATTATATTACTTAAAATAACAAACTAATTTGTTTCCTTCTTAACTACCTTAAGTAGTATCTAAATATTCAATGTTTTATAATACCAAAGCATTTTCTGCTAAACTTTCAGAAGTATTTAATCTCTTTTAACAACTAAATAAGCTAGGATGAGCGATTATAAAAGACATTGTAAATTTCACCTATTTTGAAGTCTTATTTTATGTCTCACTATAGTCATAGATATTTAGGTTAGTCTATATTACTTTAGAAGTTATTCGATCAAATATTCTATTAGTTATTAACTCTATTCTTGTTTTGGGATACAACTAAAATCCAGTAAACAGAGGCAATATATCTCTATTATTCTTCTTTATATCAAATAGATATTCTTGAGAAATTGTTCTATTACCTTTTATAGCCATATTTTTTTGATATATTTGTTCTCTAAAATATGCAGTCTCATTAACGCTGTTCGCTTGATAAGTGTGAGCAAACCATTATAATTCAACTTTTCTTAAACAATCATAATTCTAAATTTTTAAAACAAATTTATCTTCCTATTTTAACAATACGCTCATCTCAAATTAATATTAACCCTAACATATCTCTTGATATTCAACTCTTTTTAGAGATAGAACCACATTATAATCTTATTAAACAATTTTTTGTTGATATATTATATCAACAGTAGTATTTTATTTGACCTATCTTAAAATAATCTCTCCTGTCTATAAAAGATCACCCTATAGTGGGTCAGATAATCTTTAGCCCTGAAGGTAGCTAATTAAAAGGCAGAGAAGGAAATTTGTAAAGATATACTTTTTCATTTGCTAATTTTCTTTTACTAAATTTTTTTGACAAATTATTTATTTTATTTAATCTTCTATAATACACCTGAATTATTTTTAAAGTTGTTTGTAATGCTCATAAAAACTTAAAATAAAAATATTTATCACTGGCATTACTTAAATTAATGAAGCTTTAAAAAATATAAGCTAATGTCAAAGTTTATTGTTTTTTATTTATGTTCTACAATAAATAATATTACTAAATAGTTAATTATTAAAATTTACCTGAAATAATTAAAAAAATTGAAGACTACGTGACTCGAACACGCAACCGCTGGATTTGGAGTCCAGCGCTCTACCACTTGAGCTAAGTCTCCTTCGTTGAAAGTTTAAAATAATATTAGTTGTTCAGGTTAATTATTATTTGATACTTAAAGTAATTTTTATTATTTATAATTCTAATATTTAATTTTATAAAGTACTTATACATTTTTTAGAAAAAACTATTGTAAATAAGTAAACTAAAATTTGTGTTTTATTGCTCAAAATATTAAGAAAATTGTGATTAAATTTAATGAACAAAAATTTATTTTTAAAATTAATTTTTTAATTTATTTTTAAAATAAATAATCATAAAAAACTTTAATTTTGCTATCTTAAATTAAAATGTTATTGTGGAATATCAAGAAATCAAAAATTTAATTTTTATAAAAAAATTGAAGACTACGTGACTCGAACACGCAACCGCTGGATTTGGAGTCCAGCGCTCTACCACTTGAGCTAAGTCTCCTTCGTTGAAAGCTTATAGTTAAACTTTTAGTTTAAAAATTTTATTTAAAATTTAAAAATAATTTTAAGTAAAAATATAAGTTTTTGAGATTTTCAAGAAGATTAATAGCATTTATTTAAACTGATATTAAATTAAATGTTTTTTATAAAAATAAATAAAATGTTTAACTAAATTTATATTAGTTATTTATTTATTTATTTAATATATTTTTTATTTAAAATAGCAATCCTACTATTTTTTATGATGTTAAACAAATTAATTTTAAGTCAAAAACTTTTTACAAAAAATAAAAATGAAGACTACGTGACTCGAACACGCAACCGCTGGATTTGGAGTCCAGCGCTCTACCACTTGAGCTAAGTCTCCTTCGTTGTATATTAATATCAAATAAATTAGTTTATTAAATAGAATATAAAATAAAAACAAAATAAATAGCTTATAAATAAACTTATAATAATAAATTATAGTAATTCTAGATATATATTTTATAAACTAATTTAATAAGTTTATTGGTAAAATATATTTATATAAATAAATAAACTTTAAAGACAATATAAAAGATTATTTAAAAATTTCTTTGGAAAAAATAAAA
Source organism: Tetrahymena thermophila SB210 (assembly GCF_000189635.1). NCBI lineage: Eukaryota > Ciliophora > Oligohymenophorea > Hymenostomatida > Tetrahymenidae > Tetrahymena > Tetrahymena thermophila. The sequence goes on from NW_002476236.1 coordinate 311,406, forward strand.
AATTGAAGACTACGTGACTCGAACACGCAACCGCTGGATTTGGAGTCCAGCGCTCTACCACTTGAGCTAAGTCTCCTTCGTTGATAATATTGTAAAGTTTAGAAAATTCTAAGATAAATTTAAAATAATTTAAATGCAAAATATTTAGTTTAGTTAAAATTACAAATATTTATTATCTCAAAAATTCTATTCTTAATCGCATATTTTATAAATTAAAAAATATAAAAATACTTTTTTTCATTCTACTTATTTATTATTACTACAATAAAAATAATTATATAAAAAAAAAATTGAAGACTACGTGACTCGAACACGCAACCGCTGGATTTGGAGTCCAGCGCTCTACCACTTGAGCTAAGTCTCCTTCGGTGAAATATCTATGTTGATAAATTATAATAAAATTTAATTTTGTAAATCTCCATTTTTTATAATTATAATTAAATCAAAGCCTGAAAACTTATTGATAGTTGAAATCTCTCTTTTATTTAATTAAAAAAAGAATATTTATTAAAAAAAAAAATTGAAGACTACGTGACTCGAACACGCAACCGCTGGATTTGGAGTCCAGCGCTCTACCACTTGAGCTAAGTCTCCTTCGTTAAAATATTGAGTATGAATTTCTATGGTAAAAAAAGAAAATTTTAAAAACTTAATTAAAATTGAATGGAAATAATAAAAAAAAATAAGTTGTTTGCAACCAACAAATTTACTTAAAGGTATTTTTTTGAGTATTTGCATTTAGATTGTTTTATTATAATTTATATTTATTTTTTATTAGCTTAAAAAAAAATAGTTTTTTATTTTTTAATTTAATGAAAATTTATTGAAAAAGTAAATACAGTTTTCTATAGAATGAATACACATAACAAGATTTATAGGTTTTTATTAAAGAAAATTTGAATCTTTTTATTTTTAAATACGCATATAATTAACAGCTTTCAAAGAATTTTATTTCTGATTTCATCTAATTTTTTATGTACTTCGTGTGGATGTCTATCCATTTCATCTGCTAACACTTTTTATTTACCTGAACTTAATTTTATGAATTATTCGCAAAGATCTCCATCGATTACGGACTATATTAAAGAAATTATTTAAATAAAGATATTTAATTATAAATTATTTTTTACTTTGACTGGACCATAGAAAGATCTGAACATAACGTGATCTCTACCAGCCAATGGAAGAACGTCTAAACGTAGATACATTTCTAAATGAATAAAGAAATCTATATCTTCCTTTGTTTGGAAAGGTAAATAAGCACCTATTGAGCCCATACTTGTTCCATATAATACTATTTCATTTCCTGTTGAAACTAAACTTGCTTTTTGTAATGTTGTTATTACTTCGCCAGCATAAAAGTGGCAAATTTGTTCAGTCTATTTAATTAAAAAATTTAATATTTTATTTTTGATAAATAAATAAATTGATACTTTGAAAGGAGCTCCATTCAAATATCCTGTTTCCCATCTTAATTTATAAGCCATAGGATTTTCTTCCATTTCTTCATCAGCATCTAAATATAAAAATAAATTGAATTCTTAAATTTAATAAAATAAAACTAATTACTTGACGGTACTCTACAGACAAATGCATTCTCAAATTTATCTCCACCAATATAAGTATGATAATCAAGAACTTAAAAGGAAGACATCCATCTTGGTAATATATCATCACAAACCTCATAAAATGTCTAGTCTTTAGAGCGATACTTGAGGACATGGACAGAGTCAGCAACCATAGATACATATATTCTATCTCCAAATGTTTAAATTCCATTAACTGGAGATTGTAAACCTTTAATTTCTGCTTTTTTCAATAATTTCTTCTTACCAAGTTCATAATATCTTAAAAATGTGCCACATCCAGCCTTTTATTAAAATAAATGATTTAAATTTTATAATTTTTAATTTTAAAAAATAAATTACAAGTAATTTTCCTTTATGAGCATGCAAGGCGCCTGGAATTTCAAATATCTCAGTTTTATGGAGCAATTCAAGAGTATTCAACTTTTCGTTAAGCTAGAAAGTATTTATATAACAAACAGAGAAATTTCTATTTGGATGAACTTAATAATCCTTAACAGTACCAACACAAACATAAGTCTCATCTTTGTTATCAAAGTTTACCATACACATAGAAAGGGCGTGCTCGTTATTTTCTAATTCATAAATATTAAGAGTTTTACGAGTAACAGGATCGACTATACGAACACAAGAAGCCCAGTTACCAGAAGGAGCTGTTAAGAGATCTACTTGAGTGGCTAAATCACCTTTGTTTTAGTTACTATAATACTATTCGATAAGCTACTTCTTTTAAGATTCATTATAAACCTTATTATCAGATTCAATTAAGACTATATTATGTGATCTTTCATGGATTGCCATTTTACGAGGTGAATAACGCAATTTTATAACTTATTGATTGAGTAAATCTCCATACTTTTATGGTTCAATAATACGAACGGACTCACCTGAAGTAGATACTATACATTACTTTTACTCTCCTTACATATTAAAAACTGCAGGAGCAGCATATTCGAGCATATCATAGGAGATAGGAACCATTTAGTACTTTCCTAAATAGGTATAACATATCCAAGGACGAGTAGAGAGAGCCAATAAAGCAGGTTATCCTTAAACAACATACTTACAAGTACGAATAGGAGCAGCGCTGAGAACTCTAGTTCTAACATCAGACAAAGAACCAGTAACTTAGTCAACAGTTGCTCTTAAAAGAATACCATTTTGTAAACCAACAAACAAATAAAGTTAATATTCCTCAGCTTCTTACTCAGTTCCTGTGCCTCTCTTCATTTCAATTAAGCTAACACTTTCTGGAATACCTGGAAGAGCCTATAAACTCAATCTTTAGAGGTATTGATCTTATTCTAAACTCAAAATTCTTACTGTTTAATCTTTGCATCCAACAGCTAAAAATTTGAATCTATTTTAAATAAATAATATATTTTTTATAAATACTAATTTACAATTATTAATCTTACTTTGGACGCCCTATTGGAACTTCACCTATATCTATGCATTCAATATCTGAAGTTAATTTAGCCTTTTCTTCGATTCTTTTGAGCTAACCACCAAGATCGAATTCGAAATAAATAATATCACCACCGGGTTATCCTTGGCCTCCTTATAATGCTAATGCAATTTATCTAGAATTAGAGCATGCTTTCACGAATTTATTTGATTCTGTTTTATATAAAGTAACTCTGTTATCTCTAATTTATCTAAATGATTCTGGAGTAACCTAATTTAATAAATAAATAAAAAAATAAATAAATAATTAATTTATTTGCTTAAAATTTTATTTTTTAAAAATTTCATTATTTTATTCAAAATTAGTTTTAGATCATTTAAATAAAATATTTGTAAATATAATTTGATCGTTTTATTATCTTTCATTTTTAATAATTGAAATTTCTTTTGGTTAGAAATAATTTAAAAATAAAATAAATTACTTGGATTATGCAATTATTTTCTAAAATACCAGCATGAAGAGTTTGACTATTTGTATCTAAACTGGAGTCATTAACTGCAGAAATAGTATCTTTAATAGAAAGAACATAAGTTTTTTTGCTGCTACTTAACACAATATATTTTGTTAAACCTTCATCATGTCTTTACTTAATTGTCCAAATACCGTTAGGTCTTAATGGCAATCTACTTGTTGCATATTCACTGACTTACAAACCATGACGTAATATTCTTAAAGTACTTCTACTACCAGCAGCACATAATGCGTATATTTAAGGATTACCTTCGCCAGTTAAATCATTAACTTTGATATCACTGATAGCTGAAAGATTATCAAGAGAGTCAACTTGTTCTAAATTTACTAGCTTACGAGGAATAAAAATAGCCTATTACTCGAAGTCTGCTGATGTAGTTTTGGTGGGTCTTTCTTCTTATTCACCAAGAGATTTAAATCTATAGAGCAAGTGATCTCCTTTTTCACATGCTGCAAACAGGTGACCAGTTTTAGTAATACAAATTGAAATAGCAGTTGGAATAGAATCAAAATATTATAATGTCAATCCATGAACTTTATCATCTGTACTTTTAATCTATAATTTGAATAAATCTCCCAATTCAGTTTGTAATAAAAAAAATGAGAGATTTTAGTTTTTTGATTTTTGCTTTAGGAAACCAAAGGAGTTAATCATAATTTTGCTGGTACTAAATCTTTAAGGATATCTACATTTTAATTCTTAATTATTTCCTTTATATATTAACATATCTTCACAAGCAATTAACACTCCTCCAGGACCATCAGGTAGACCAGGAACTATGCATTATTAATAAAATGTTTTAAATAATTAGAAATAAAGATTATATTTTACCTGGAAGAAGCATATGAGCAGTTTCGGGAATAGGTTCAGATGATTTTTTTACGACATGATTTAAACCGAAATCCAATTCATAAATTGTAAGCTATTTTTATATTTATCCAGTGTGAACAGCTGAATCTTTTTATTCAACCTCACCGTAATCACACTCAATACAAGCAAATTATGAATTTTCATAGCCTACATCAATACCTATTATATCATAGCAAAGTGTATGTGATTTATGTGCTTCTAAAGGAGATGAAATGGTCAACTTATCTTCATTATCTCTATTTAAAATGTATACAAACTTTTATTTTTCAATTGCTGCAAACATGCAAGCACGACCTTTAGGATCTACTGCTATATATTAACCAGGTACAATACGACGACACCCTGTTTTTCCATATGTCTCTTAATGAACTTTTTCAAACTCTCCCTTTTCTTTATTAAATTTCAAAATAACTATTCTACCGCTATCTGAACCAACTATGATATAATCTTAAGTTTGCTGTATAATAAAAAAATATTTTGTTTATGAATTTAGAAAAACAAAGGTCATTATATAGTTCAAAATGTTATTAGATCAATTTTGAATATTATTTAAATATTTATTGATTTATAATAGATAATTAATTACACCATGCAACCTGAAAATGTTAATAGTCCTTATGATACCAAATACTTCTTCTGAGTGTACTACCCTTAATTTACCTCTATTTATATAATTTTTTTAATATTTTAAAATAGAAATTTTGCAAATGATTTATTTTAATTGTCTGTCCTTGAAGCGTTTTAAAAATCACAACTTTTAAGGATTTTTGTTTGATATTATAATGCCATTTATAAAAATTAGTTTTACGAATTATTTTCATCTGGAGTGAGAATTTCTAAAACTTTTCCTTTAGCTACAGCAATTTCCTAAGCTTTAGGTCCTGAAAAATTACCGTATACTGCTTTTAAAATAGCTGTTGGTTATAACAGCGTTAAACTGTATAAGTTCATCATTTTCTCCTAACTATTATTTTGATTATAATTTCAAAAATAATATATTTCTAATTTTATCTATATTTGTTTCTTCTTAGGTTTATTTATTTTAATATAAATAACTCAATCAATCAATCATAAATTATCAAAATCTTAAGATAGATATATCTTTCTTGATAAATAAATAAATCAATGAATGAATCTTTGAATTTTTTAAATAAATAGACGCCAATTGAATGATTCATTACATAGACATAATCCATATATAAAACAAAAACAGTTATTCAACTAAATACTATCTCTAATTATTTTATAATTTTAATGCATGTATTAACACTTAATGTTGATTTTATAAATCAATGCTTTAAAAAATTAATATATTTCTATTTAAGAATATCTTTTTGTTTGTTTTAAAAATGGCTAAAGCTTTATCGATGAATGATAATTTATTAAATAACATTTCATTTGTTAATTAAATGTCAATTAATAATGCATTGTTGATTAATTGATGTCTGATATAAAATCTATTTATTTTATGATAAACATAAAATTTAAAGGTTTTTATTTGAAGATATTCTGAAGACATTATTGGGATATAAATTAACAATTTATTAACAAATTAAATTATTTATCTTAAATAAAAACATATTCAGCAAAAAAATAAAAAAAACAATCTTTACTTCAAAATTTTTTACTTACTGACTTAGCTAGTTAATTTAGATATGGAATAAAAATCTAATATATTGATAATAGACGGAAGACATTCTTTATTTAAAAAGAGAGAGAAGATAGGTAATCTCAAAAATAAGGAAGATATTTCTGAAATACTGAAAAATTCCTAGCCTGACGAATAATCTTTAAAGCATATTTACTCAATTTAAAATGAATTTAAATTTTATATATTGCTACCTACTAAATCATAGGCGAAAATAAGTTTTTACTAATCTCTCAGAAAGGAATATCCTAATTTGTTTGATTTAAGTAGTTCTAAGAGTGTTTACTTTTAAGATTTACTAATCTAAGATCTTGAGAAAGAAATATCGAATATTTTAGAAAAAGAAAATTAGAATAGCTCTATTGAATCTGTTTCTATAATATCTCATAATTTGTTCAAATTTAAATATAATTTTGCTAATGTAAACTATCCTGTCTATAAGATTTTAATGTCTTGCTTCTCATAAGAATATAATAAACGAAGAAATTTAGAATGTGAAAGTTATGCTCAAAATTTAGTTGACTATCATGCATCGAATCTCTTTTAACTACCTTCAGCAGTCAAATTTTTACTTAAGCTGTAGGAGTAATAATAAAATGAAGAAACTCTTTAAAAGATTTATAACATCGGATATTTCTTTGATTATTCTAAGCAGTCTCAAATGAATAATTACAACATAACAAATGCAAATTACCCATATAAATTCACTCCTTTAGATTTCAGACTACCTTATGAAGGTGATATTCCTCCTTATGGAAAGGACAAAAATGACAATAAAACTGTAAGTTTAATGATACACAAGTTTTAAGATATTTATAAAGATAAAACAGAAAAAGGATAGCAATTAATACAACAATAGGAATCCAATTTTTAGAATTTCATTTAGAAATTTAAAAGCTAATTGATTATAATTGATGACACCTTAAAGCAAGATAAAATAAGAAGTAGAGTAGATTTTGACAATGAATTTTAAAACTTATTAAATAGCGAATAAGCTAAATAAATCTTATCTAAATACCCTTCGCATTTTATTTCAACTCCTAAGATATTCCCCTTTGATCCAAAAATTTAAGATATTGAAGAGTTTATCTCAAGAGTTGAAAAATAAGCTATCTTTCCAATAATTGTCAAAACTGTTGTAGCGACTTGTAGTAAAGAAAGTCACTTTATGGCCTTAGTACATAATATAAATTCTTTGAAAAAGTTCCTTTTAGATTCACCTTTAGCGTATTATTGTTTAATTAATAAATAATTTATTTAAAAATGACTTTATAAAATAGAGGCTGGAGTGTGATAATACAAGAAATGATTAATCACGATAACAGAATAAATAAAATTTATGTGATAGGAAATCATACAGAAATTCAAGCAAGAGTATCAATACCAAATATAGATGTAGAGTAGTACAAAGATAAAGATGATGCTGTTTGGACATTTGATTCTTAAAAAGGATTCAAAGAATAGTTACCTATACAAGTTCCAGATAAACTTGAAAACCCTAACAGCACTTTACATAAAGATTTAATACAAGATTTGTCCAAACTAATAAGAGATTATTTTAATCTTAACATTTTTGGATACGATATTGTATAAAGAACAGGAACTCAAGAATATTACATTGTTGATATTAATTATTTCCCAGGATTTAAGAATTTTAATGATGTTAATGGAAAATTTTTAAAACTTTATCAAGATTTAATTTCTAAAAGTCAATATGAATAACAATAAAATTGAATCTTTACATTTTGAGTTCCTCTATAAATTTATAAATTTTAAAAATATTTATGTTCATCTTTTATAGTGTTGGAATTTAATTTATATAGTATTTATTTTTAGTTGTTTAGTAGAGTGAGCGGATAACTATTTGAATATGTTTTGAAAATTTTAAATTTATTGTTTATAAAAAAAATCTTTGCAATACTTTATTAAGTGTAAATCATTTAAAAATATTGTTGTTTTAATTCATAAAAACTATTGTTATTTTTTTACTGAATAAAACACCAATATAAATTAACTAATTTTATTTGAAATCTTTTTGAAATTTAGTTAAAATAGGAAAAGTTATTATTATGAACAACAAAAAAAAATCTTACTTAAAAAAAAGCATTAATGAGCTATTAGAGGAAATGGATAATTATGGTGGAGGAATTAATGTCAAAATTAGCTAATAAGAATTAATATGTTTATTACCTAATTTACATAATTCCATTTTAACATAAGGCATCAGTGATTAAGAGCATCAGAAGGGAAACAAGTATGTACTTTTGGCACCAAACAAACAATAAAATGGCATGAAAAAAAAGTAAATAAAATTTTTATTTCATTAAAACTAAGCTGTTGATATTTAATTTGCTTAAATGTTTTAAAATATGTTTTTTTATTTAAAAAGATTCAAGTACTAAGAAGTATTCAATTCAAATGAAGAGTTAGTTAAAAATCTTCTAGATGAAAAATATTTTTCAGATTGGTTTTTGCAAGGGTTTAATCTAAATTTTGTATTTTTTGGAAGGGCAGTCAATATTCACTAATTAGCTATGAAGATTATGAAAAAATATGAAATTGCTAGTTAGAATTTTAGAGTATAGACTGTGAGATTTACGCCAAGATCAAATGATAATTTTTACACTGAAAATATAGAAGACTTATTTAGCCTAAGAGAGATTACTAAAATTGAAGAGAGTGGATACTTTTTTGGATAATAATCCATTTAATTTTTAGAGAATTTGAGTCAAAAAGAATATTTGGAAACTAAGATCAAAAAGATACAAACAGAGGTAGTCAGGATTACATTTATCAATGGGAATTAATAAAGTGAACTAAATTTGATAAACCTATATGATGATCTATTTATTCATTCTTCTTACTAAACAAAATATGAGATTGCATTTGAGAAAGCTTTCATAAATTTGATAAATGAGTGTAAAGCAATTAAGTACTTATCTAATTAAGATAACCTATCCAGACTAACTATATAAAAAACTAGATTATTAGAATATTTATAAAAAACTGTGTTTGGTAGTACAAAAAATATTATTGTTGGTGACTATTCTACTATTAACTAACCAAGCACTTGCTTATAAAAATATGAAAATTTATTAATGAGGTTGATGTATATAGATAAATTTAATGATATAAATACTGTCTGCCATCGTTATAGCTCAAAATCTTACGAGCAAACATCTGATTATTAATCAGATTATAACACAATTACTCATAGATATAATACGTAAATAAACTAAAAATTTTGAATATAATTGTTAAAAAGTAAATTTTTATTATAGATAAGTTAAAGATGATAGCCAAGACGAATATTTTGACAAATAAACAAAGAGAAAATTTAATAATTCATTTGAAAACCACAATAGATCATACTAATATCCTGAAAGAAATATTTAGAACCACCCAAAAGCACTTTAAACTTCAAATTAACAGAGCTCTAAAATAACAAAAGATTATGATCTCCCTGTGTAGTAATAATTAGGATCAAGGATTTAGAAGTAGTAAAATGATGTAGACGAGCAATAAAAATCAAAAAAAACATTTAAGCAAGAAATGAAAGAACTACTAAATAGAATTAATGGCAACAATTGTAGTGAATAACATAAATAAAATGAAACAAATGAAGATTTAAATAATGGAGAAAAAGAAAATAAACTAAAAATCGGAAATCTGAAATAAACATAAAATAAATAAGAATACAATGAAGACAGACATTTTTTATCATCAAACAATTGTAGTAAAAGAGGAAATCTTCAAAATTAGACTTAAGATAGTATTTAAGAAAATTATGAATCTGAAAAAGATAGACTAAGGACTTTTCAAACTTAAATGTCATGTGATTAATTTAATTAAGAGTTGGGAAACAGTTAAAAATTACCAGAAACAAAAAGCAAACTTGTTAGTAAAAAATACTAAAATCTTTAGTACCAGTCAACTATATAGCATAAGTAGCTTCTAGAGGAATGTTATCAATAAAAAATAGAAGAACTTAATTTATAAATTCAAGAAAGCCAAGCCAGATACGAAATAGAGATTAGTGAGTTAAGAGAAATTATCAAGAATCAATAAAAAAAAATTACCTTGCTAGCTGCTGAAAAGAATATTCATGAGCTTGTTACTGTTTATGAAGCTTAAATTTATAGATATGTTGAATAATAAAAAAAATTAAGAGAATAAATAAATTATTTGACAGATGTAAAAATATAAAAAGATAATTAAAAAAATTTATCTTCAATTTAAAAGTAAAATATTAAATTCAAAGAAATGATAGCATCATTGAATCTTGAATTTTCTGAAAGAGAAGAAGAATTAAATAAGCTATAACGTGAAAGAAGAAAAATTGAGAGTGATTAGTTTATACTAGAAAAAAAAGATAAAAGAATAAAGGATCTGGAAAGTCAAAGAGATTAACTTTTATCTAAGAATGATGAATTGATGAATTCAATGCAATAATTAAATCATATAATATAAAATTTAAAATAAGAAAACACCTCATTAAATAAATGTGTATCAACATTAACATTGCAAAATTAAGAGTTATCTGAAGATAATTAAACTCTCTAGCAAATTTTATCTCTTCAAAGTAAAGAATCTACCCAGAAAATTGTGAATCAAAAGGTTTCACAGACAAATATTTAGTTAAAAAATTAGGTAAAATCCAACTAATTCAAAGAAAACCCTATGCAAAAGTTTGCATTTTCTGCTATTGAAAAGTGTATAAATACTCTAAATAGATTAGTACTTAAAACAGGTACTGGCATACCTGAAGAAATAATTTCTAATTTTTAGGAGGATTTAAAATTTGAATGGTAGAAACTACTCAAGGATATCGAATACTATAAGCAAAATAATTAAATTGTCACTGATTTTTTAACAAATTTCATTTCTTCGTTAGAAGTAAACAGATTTTCTTTCTTGATCATTCTTAATTTTACTTATTTTTTTTTATTCATTATTTAATTTAATTTAAAGCAAGTGTATGGAAAAAATGACAAAAATGTAAGAGACTTCAACAAATTTATTAGAAATTTCTTGTTAGAGCAACTTAATGATCCTGAAGAACGAGAAAGCTAATTTAAATAAAATCTTTAGCAATTATGATTAATTTTAATTGATATTTTTTATACTTAAATTTGTATATCTATTCATTTTTTTGTTTATTAGCTTTTTAAAATTATAAAAATATTTTGCTTTTTTATTTGGGTAAAAAATTCAAATTTTTTTCCATGCAAAATGAGCCTTTTTATTTAAAATTGAAATTTTGAAATTATCAATTAAAATTTTGTTTATAAATTTTGCAAAATTATTAATGTTATTATTAACCAAAATAAATGAATAAATACCTTAATTATGTTTTATATATAATAGAAACTTTTTATTAACTTCAAAATATTAATCTTTAATTTGATTGAAATGTCTCTCTTTTTTTATTTTCTTTTTACTATCATAATATTATGTAAATATAATAGAAGTTAATGAAAAATAATAATTAAGTGGCTAATAACATAAAAATTATAAGTTTTAATGCTAAAATTTAATCTAGTTTAAATTTTTTAAAGAATTTTTTAGTGAATTAATGATAAGAATAATAAATAATAAAATTTGCATTTTACTAAAATTTTCTTTAATAATGAGCTATAAATATTTATAACAAGCTCATGCAAGATACGCATACACAATATTATGGGCATTTATTTATAAGAATAAAATTATATTGAAATAAAAAAAATTCATTTAAAAAACTAATATTTGATAGATTGATAGATCATAATTTATATATAGCAATTTGATATAAATAGTACCTCTATAACAAGTTTAGATTCAAGTCTTTTCTAATAAATCATTCAATTTTTCAAGTAAATAAATATATTTTTATTAATAGCTATTTAAGATAAATAACAATAATAATTAGACTAATAAAATGTCATCTACCAACAAGGAAGATATTATGTAAAAATCTTTGTTTTTCAATTTGTATTCAAATAATTATTTAAAGCTTGATGCTGGCTATTTTACGCTAGTTATTACTTCACCAAATCATTTTATTCTTAATAAATAAAGCCCAGAAGAAGATAATAGCAGAAAAATGGAAGTAGAAAAACCTATTGAACCTGCATCTACAGAAACCGAAAAAAAGGAAGAAGAAAAGTAAAATTAACCAAATAGCGATAAATAAGCTGCTACCTCTGAATAAAATAATTCAACTGCTATGTAAGCTGAAGAAGAATAAGTTAATAAAAAAGAAGAGAATAACAACTCTCATAACTAACCTCCTAAAGTAGATGCTAAACCTGCTGATTCTTTACAAGAATTAACAAAGGTTTATAACTATGGATCAACTGAAATGGATTAATTTTGGCTTCCTGACTCTAGATCTGAAACTCGTCGTCCTTATTTAAATGCTTGTCTTAAAAATCATGTTGTAGTATAAATAGCTTGTGGATCTCTACACACTCTTATCCTTACCAATCTTGGTTTAGTTTATTCTTAAGGTTAAAATGATGATGGCGCTTTAGGTACATTTTTTAAAATTAGCTTTAATATCAAATTTAAATGGAGAACTTCTCCAAATTAAATTTCTAAATTTTTAGTTAGCTTTTTATAGATTTCTTTTAAGCTAATAAGAATAGCTTGGCGCATTGTATAACAATGATAAAATTTAGCTTAAAATCCATTTTTTAAAAATATTCTTTCAAAATATTGCTTTTTAATATTAAAAGAAAATATTTGATTTATCATTATAACATAATATTTATAATAAATAGGTAGACCTGCTAACGATGAAGATGAAGACAGTGATAAAAAGGCATAATTAGTCTAAATTCCCATTAAGGTTAACATGATTGCAGCAGGAGATAGCCACTCAGTTGCTGCAAACTCAGAATTGGGTGTATGCTTTTTCTGGGGTACTTATAGAAATACTGAGAAGGCAAACCTTGCTCCTCCTGCCAGAACTCCTGTACGTGTTGGCAACAAGGAACTTTACAGAAAAAAACTCACTAAAATTCTCAGTGGATAATAACACTCACTTGTGCTTACTGATGAAGGAGAACTATTTGGATGGGGTGACCCTGACATGGGTGTTGTTGGAAGAATGCCTAAGACTCGTCACGGATATGAGCAAGCTCTTAAAGTTGCTAAAATTACATAAATAAAGGTATCAGATATTTACACTGGAGGTCGTCACAGCTTTTTGAAGCGCCAAATTAAAAAGGCCATTCCTGCTTCTGACGGTGTCGAAGAGTAAAAGGCCGAATATGCTTACTATTCTTGGGGTTTAAATAATTTTGGTTAACTTGGTTTAGATTTACCTGAAGAAAGACACTTAGATGTAGTCTTTGAGCCTACTCAAATAAAATTCTTTGATAATCTTGAAGTTAAAAAATTCTGTGGTGGAGAATCTCATTCTATTGCTTTGTTAGAAGATGGCACTGTTTACGGTTTTGGTAGAAATGATATTGGTTAGTTTGGATTAGGCAAAGTAAAAGATAACCATCCAGTCTATGGAGAAATTAAGGAAATCAACCCTAAACCTATTAAAATAGATACCTTCCCTGCTGATCATAAAAAGATTATCAACATTTGGGCTGGTGCAAACTACAGTTATGCTTAAGAAGAAACAGGTTAGTGCTATTCTTGGGGATTCGGCTCAAATTTTGTGTTAGGAAATCGTAAAGATGAAGATGAGGATGAGTACAACCCATATGTTATTCCTAGAGACTTCTATAAGAATGAAATTCCAACAGATTTCGCTATGGGAACCCAACATGTCACATATTACGTCAATTTAGAGTAATAGTAACATTCTGTACCCAAAGATTTGCTATTAGATGCTGATGACGAATATTTACCTCACAATATGAGAAAGAAAACAACTGCACTTGCTAAAGCTGCAGCTGAAAAAGCTGAAAAAGAAGAAAGAGCTGCTAAGAGAGCTGAAGAAGCAGCCAAAAAGAAAGAAGCTGAAGCTGCTAAAAAATAAGCTGAAGCTGAAAAGAAGGCTGAAAAAGAAAAAGAAAGACTTGCTAAAAAGTAAGAAAAAGAATAAGCAGAAGCTGAAAAGAAGAGAGAAAAGAGCTAACCAAAGAAAGAAGAAAAGTAAGAAGCTGAAAAAGGAAAAAAGAAAACCGAAAATAAGAAAAAAGAAGAGCCAGCTGAAACCAAGAAGAGAGCTACCTCAAGTTCATCTAAAAAAAATGGTAAAAGCGAAAGTAATAGCAAATCTAGATCTAAGTCTAAGCCAAAAACATCAGCTGCATCTAGTTCTAAATCAAAGAGCCAATCAAAAGAAAGAACTAAAGCTGAAGATAAGAAAGCTCCTGCTAAAGCTAGCACTGCTTCCAAAGGTAAATCAAATGGATCTTCAAGTAAAAAGAAAGCTTCTGACGAAGAGCATGCAAAAGTATCTCAATCTAAAAACAATAAATAGTTAAAAAAGGAGCCTGCTACTAAGAAAAAATGATGATAAGTTATAAAAAAGAATTTTTTGAATACAATTATAATAAATGTTGATTTATAAGTAGAAAATTTAGTTTAGATAGATAGATAGTTAGTTAGTTAATTAGTATGATATTTATAATATTTTGGTGTGTTTTATGATATTTCTAAATATAGTTTCAGACCAATATATTAATTATTGAATTATTTAATTAATTATTAAATTATTATTCGAATTATATTAGTTCATGTGATTATTATAATATTCTTATATTAAAGCCATACATATCATTTATTCAAAGTATTTGTATTTAGTTTATGCTTTTTATTTATTCAATTAAGTTAAAAATCATAATTATTTTTTTTATTTTACTACTTCAATCAAAATCAATCAAACTAAATTCTTTTATTATTTATCTTTTATTACTAACTCGTTCATATCTTTTTTAAATAAATACCTTTCATATGTACTTTATAAAAAAGCAGATTAAAAATGATATAATATTATTTATATCGTATTCTATTTCAATTAAAATTAATCAATTAATATGAAATTCTTGACCATATGATTGCTTTGATCTTTTTAATGTAGTAAAGCTATAAAAATGTTGTTCAGTCATTTAGATTATTTATGCTTAAAATGTAAGCACACTAATCTAAAATATTTTATTGATCTATATCAAGTAAACAATTAAAGTATTTTAACTATACTTCTATTAAAGATTTTTCATTTATGTGTAAAATTTAGTGTTAGAATTCAATTTTTCTCATACTTCCTTTGTCTCCCTTTATCCATCTAATTCTAAGTAAATTAGCTGAAAAAAAACTTAAAAAATGCTTAAGCTAAGCAAGGAAACAATAAATTATACAAAAAAGCTACTCGTTATAAGCTTCATCATAATTATTAAACAAAAATGGATGTAGTATTTAAAAATATTTGAAGTAATTGGACTTGCTCGTGTATTTTTAAGAAATAAATCAAAGGAGTTAATTAATTTAGATTCTTCAAAAAATTTAATTACAAGTACACAAAAAATGAAGATACACTGTTCAATTTAAAAATAAATCTTTTAAAAATATTTTATTTATTAGCTGATTAGATAACTCACAAAAGTTTAGCTTCACTAAGTTAAGTAGGTGAGTTAGTATGAGGGAGAGGTTCAAAAACCTTAAGAGAGAGCTTAGTACCGTCATTAGCTTCAGCTTCTAAAAGATGATTAGTACCAGCAACAATTTAAGAAGAGTACTTAGTGACATTTAAGGAAGTAAAAGATTTGCCAAGTAAATTGTTAACATCTTAAAGATGGTGATTAGCTAAATCGTGTTACTTTTAGGTAATTTCTTTACCTTGGAATCCACCGCACAACATTTCTAACTATTTATTTTGCTTAAAGTATTTTTTTGGATATTATTATTATTTTTTTTATTTATTATTTGTTATAAAAAATATCTTTAAACTTTAAAGATAAATTATATAAAGCAAAATTTCTTGACCAGAAAATTAAAAATTAGTAACAAATGGCAACTACAACAAATTGTTTATTTGTTTTCTATTTTATTGTAATATGTTTATTTTTCTTATCAGGAGAATATCATAATATAGAAGTCTGTAAAATAGAAATAATCTAATTGATATGAAAAAAGTAAAAGAATCTGAATGTTTATAAAAAATTTATAAGCAACATAATAAATAGTGTACACACGGACAATACTAACTCGATTGTAGTATAATGAACATAAAAATATCATCTTTATCATTATTATTTAATTTTCTTATTTATAAATTAAAAATGAAAGTGGATATTATCTAAGAGGATAAAAATAACAAGTTAAGTATTAAATATAAAAAATAATAATAAAATAATAAATATATAATATCGTTTATCTTCACAATTTTATTGTATAATTTTATTTTAACTTATAATATAAAATCTTTTTTGCAACATACTATATATTTTTAACGGCAATACCTTTTAAGGTTGATCGATACAGTTAAGATAATTTAATTTAAAGAATGTGAAAAAATTAAATAATTATTGTGAAAATATGAATTGCCACTTAAAAATTAACCTTTGATTTCAGTTTTTTTTTTAAATAAAGAAAATTGATTTATTCGCCTGTTTATATTTTTTAAATGATCAATTTTTATTTTAATTAAACATGATTAATTTTATTACAATTTGCTTCAAAATAAATATTCAAAATATAAATGTTATCAACTGAACTAATTTAAACAAAAACAAAAATTTAAAAGCTATTTTAATAAAGAAATTTATTGAATTATATCTGAAAAGGTAAATAGACTTAAATAAATTTGTAAAAAATACAAGTAAATGTGCAAATAATTAGAATACAATAAATATTCGATTATTATTTCTAAATAAATCATATTTTTTTAATTTTTACTAAATAAATATTGTTGTAAATGAATGTATAGAATAAGAAGAATAAAAGATGTTATGGGTATTTTATATTTTATAATTTAATGTTTTTGAATAGATTGTTTTGATTCCATTTATATTTTTTTATATTTTTGCTTTTTTTTTTTTGATTTAGATTTTAAATTTTATTTTTTTTATTGTTTTTATATTCAAAGGATGATAATTTAAATATACATTTTTTGATTATAATTGTTTATAAATTTTTGAATTATTAGCTTCACTCAAAATCTAGTGACTTATATCCCTTAGCTTAGTTTTTCTATTCCGCTTTTTACTCTGAGAATGTAGTCAAATCTGCAAACTGATTTTTTTTCGCATTCAATGTTTGATAATAAATGGTTTTGATTTTCGATAATATTAATTGACATTTCAATGATTTTGAAGATAAGAGATTTATAATAATTGCATTTAATAGAAGCAAAGTCTGTTCCTGTTGATTAAGTTAGATCTTCCTAGTACATTGCTTTATGTAGTTATAGATCTAATTCATTTTAAGTTATTAGAGGTAAAGAATATTCATTTAATTTTAATAAGAGAGCTGTATAATGTGTATGAGAGTAGTATTCATATTATCCACTGTCGGACCTTGTTTTAGTAGAAAACATACGCATCCTGTTTACGACTTGCTATAGGAAGTAGCCATGATTGTCAGGAATCTCGAGGCAGTTTAAAATATCTTGTTAGAAAAGTAAGATGAGAGCATGCATAAAAGATTTTTTCAAATTATGAAATTTAGACTGTCTCATTTATTACTTTTTCACTGTCTTTTTATTTTTAATATTTTAATTACTTGATGAGGAGTTTTCATCAGTTTAAATGTCGATATTAGCAGCTTTATCATTAAGTTACTAGTTTGCTTCGTTATTTAAATAAAGGTTTTATATTTCGATTGGTGAGTTGAAGGGTTCTGAGTTATTGGAAGGAGATAGTGTTGGTATTTATTTTTTTGTTTATTCTTTAGAATTCATTTTGTAAGGTGCACGGTGTTTTTTAGTAAAAGATTAAAAAATGTTAATAATACTAGCTGTAAAATATTTTTCTGATTCTGGTCTAATTTTCAGCTAGATATAATTATAATCATGTTTGCGTATACTCTCTGTGAATTAGCTACCAATATCTTGAATTACTGAGTATATTCTTTAACAAATTGACACAGCCTCTTTATCATAATCAGTAATTTCATTATTTTTTAAAAAAGGAAATTATTTCAAGTTTAAATATTTTTAGTTTGACAAAACATTCTTATCAGCAACATCTACGTTTAAATGAGAATAATCATCATTAGATTCAATGTATTCATTTTTAATGTTGTCTTACTATTTTAGTTAGTAACCATTCTATTGTATTATGTATTTATCTTTCTAATGTGTTATTTTTTAAATTTGAATAGTTAAATTCTCTTTTTAAAATAGATTTTTTGTTGAAGTATTATTAGATGACACTGAAGTTACTAAGTTTCTGTTATATTCAGTTTATGATTTTTCAGAATTTTAATCTGATGGTAGCTAATTATTAACATTTTGTTGATATTACTTTTTTATAGGTATATTTGAATTTTATACATCTATAAACATTCTATCGAACTCAGGTCTAATTACTGTGCAAGCATAATGAGTTAATGTATTTAATACCTCTTCTTTGCTTTTGAAATTTTAGTTACTAATGTATAACTATTTAAAAGTACAATAGCGAGGCAGCTTTTTTATTTTAGTTGAATCTGAAAGCACTTAACCATAAGTCTTAATAACCTAAATACTTCTGTGACTTCTTTTGCTATTTATGGCATTGTATTTACATATCTTTGAAGCATTTGTAATCAAGTCTTACTTGACCTAGATTTGCTATTAATTTCAAAAATAAATATTAAGAATATTAATTCAATGCTTTTTTTATTGTATACATTTTTTTTAGGAAAGCAGTCTCTCATATTCAAAGAGAATTTATGTTAGTTGTTGACTTTTCTTTAATTATTTTTACTTTTCTTATAATTTGTTTGCTTCTTTTGTTTACTTTATTCACTTATTATAATGTTAAAAAAACTTCTTATTTATTTAATACCTGCGCAAAATAAATAGTAAAAAAAATTGATCAATGCTTTCTATTAATTAAAAAATAATCTTTATATTAATTTTTATTATTCCTTAAGAGAGATAGGTAAAAGTGTTTAAATATTGAAATCAAAATTTGAGAATAGCTAAAGTGTACAGATTCTAAAAGCATTGAATTCTCTGTAACAATAATCCTATTAAATAAGGTTCTTTTGAACAATTTAATAACAACATTTTTTAACATTAAATTTAAATAACAAATTTAAAAATAAAAATGGCCAAAAAATTCTAAAATTAAATATAAAATTATATTCTTTAGAAATTAAGCTTTATCATCCTTGATTCTTCAAAGAATATTTTACATAATTTTAGCTTATTTTTTAATTTATATGATAAAAATATTAATTTTGGATTAATGAAATAAACTTCTTGTATCCTATTTCACCTTGTTAGCACAGGGTAATATCATTAAAAATAAAATTAAATTTCTAATTACATCAAAAACCCTTTTGTTTACTAATATAGAGTTACCATTAAAAAAATCTTACAAGAGAAGGACTACATAAATATTGAGTAAATAATAAATTTTAGTTTCAGTAAATTTATTAAAACAGTTAAATAAGGCTAGCTATTTTGAAATTTATATTACAGACTACATTGTAAGCTCATTTTCCTCTTTATTAAGATAAATTAATAAATAAAAAATAAATGCAGCTTCTGTTTATTAATTGTGATTTTGGTTAATCATCATCAAAATTTATTGTCAAATACAGTGGAATTAAACAAATTGTTTAAAGCGTTTAGTTATTTATGAAGAAAATTTTAAGGTTAATTTTTTAAAAATATTATTTTAAAAAGCAATTTTAGCAATCTTCCTTTAGCATCAACAATAGTATAATTACAAGCTTAAAATAAAATTGCTTTTTTTTCACAAATTCTTAAACTTAAATATTAGAAATTTCTCTTTTAAAAATTGTTTTTGTTTTAAAAAAAATTCCCTTTTTAAAAAATTCTATCTTTTTGTTTAACTTTATTTTTAAATTTTTATAAAATAACTTAATAAGATACTAAAAAATTAAATATTTTCTCTTTATTTCACTGTTTGCGCAGCTAAATCTTAATAGTTTAAAATATTAATATTTAAGGGAATATTAATCATTTTTATTAACAAAAACTAACTATTCACTTTAGATATATAGATAAATAAGTAAATAAAGATAGATCGATATATAGATAGATAGATAAGCAGACTGTTTTCTTTTTATTCAGAAAGTTGTAAAATAGTTTCTAGAAAATTTTGCAAATTTAAGTAAAATGAAACTATATTTTTTCATACTTCACTTTAAAAGAACTTTCAATATCTTATTCCAGCAACTAATACTCAATTGATTAGATAAGAATTTAAAAAATAATTTTAAGCTCTATTTCTAATTTTAGTTATTACTAATATTTATAATTCAAATATTCAAAATAAACAAATAATACTATCTTGATATGAAATATAAAAATCTTAAGTTGCAACTTAAAATAGAAAGAATCAATTAAAAATATTCCAACCAAGTAAACAAATTTTAATTTAATCTTAAAAATAGTTAAATGTTTTTTGGAACTTTAAATATCTCCCTTGATTATTAGTAATAAAAAACTTTTAAGATTATTTTATAAAATGTTATTTTAAAAGGGAATTTTTTATTTAATTAATATAGAAAAGACTAACAAATAAAAATATTTATAAACACATTCACTTAATTCAATTTTATTAAAAGGATATATATTTTGAAGGAAAAATAAGTAAGAATGCAAGCAAGCAAACGAAAGAGCACTTTTTGAGTTGAAACAAAAAATGAATATTTATAAAAAATTATTCATGTAATCTAAATTTATCAAGAACAAACTGAAATTTTACTAAAATTTATTAGAAAAAAATAAATAAAAATAGAAGTTAAAATGACTAGCTCTAAATAAAATTTGTTAATATTATTTTTATTATATTTATTTATTTTTATTTTACTTTCTATTTGCTTATTGTTTATATTACTTCACTCATAAATCGAATTAAGACTTAGGTAAAATGAATAGAGTTTGGTGGAGATTTGAGAAATTGGTTGATTCTTATCTATTATCTCTTTTATTAACTGAATAGCTCTATGATGGAGTTTTAAGTTTTCTTCTCATTTCTAATTTTTACTTCAAACCAGTATTTCTTTTCTTTTCTTTAATAGTCGAATTTAAAGGATAGTTAACAGGAGTATATGATTGAGTGAATTAATTAATTTAATCTGAAATATTAATAGCTTAATCGCTTAAATTCCCCATCTAAGTCTAAGAAGAGTTAATTTCTTTATTTATAATATCATTTGCAAATCTTAAATATTGTTAGAAAGCATTTGAAGTGCTCTTATTAACTTGTTAAAACTTCTCTCTCTCTTTTTAGTTAGGAGAAAATTTTTATCTTTCTATTGATTAAAAATCTTTAGAAAAATTTCCTTCAAAATTCTTTAATTTTTGTTTTTAAATTTCATCTCTGCTATTATATTTCTATAGAGAATTGCTAAAGTTCTTGGAACTCCTACAATCCATTTTTTTATTTTCTTATTTTTATTTCATCAAAATTCTTAATAAATTATCATATTTTGTGTTTTTTTAATCTTAATTCATGTCAATACAATTTAAATCTGCAGAACCAATTTAACTTAGAAGATATTTTAAAATCTATTTTTTTTTACCTAGCAAATTGTTACATTCAATTTAGTATATTTCGTTACCGCTACAGTTTTCTTCAATAAACCTATTTAAATTTTGTTCTGCTATTTTTTAGCTTGTATTTTCTTATTCGATACTTTTTTTCCTAAGACTTTTAAATAAGTTACTTCTTTCCTAATAAGAATCTAAATCATTACAGCTTTCAATATTGATATGATTTTAATCTTACTACTGGCTATTTATTTAATCATCCAAACTGTATTACTGATTTTGCATTTTCAGTTATTAATATTCTGTCCTTTATTTTTATTAATCATTAATTGAATATATTTAACTCATTTTTTGACCACTTTTGTTTTTATTTTATTAAAAATTTTCTTTTGCATGCTAAACCTATTCTCCAATATTTGCATTTTAAATTTTAAGGATTTTCATTGAATTACTTAGTACTTTCTAACTTTATTGCTAATTGACTGTAAATTCTATTTTCTATTAACAGCTATTTTACTTTTTTTTTTCATTTGACTCCTGATTTTTACTATGAGCTGTATTATTTTAAATTTCTTAATTGAAATTTGACGATGAATTAATTTTATTATTTAAATTATTTTGCAAGTTTCTCCTCTTTTCTTTACCCTCTACAACGCATTTTTTAGAAATAGCACTTTAGATATTTAAATTTTTTAAGACCTTTTTACAATTTTATTGATTATTTTAATGATTTTTTACTTTTATATCAAGTTGATATTACTAAGCCGCTAAGCTTTATTTAGAAATACTCAAATATGAAGGGTCGCTTAAATCATAAACACTTTAATTTAGTTATTTTGAAAATGGAGAATCTATGCTTACTTAATATTTTAAATGTTCATTGTTAATACTTGTATTTTCCAAATAATTTTAGGTGTGAATATTATTTTTTTTAGGGGAGCTTCTTTTCACCCAGCAATCATTAAATGGATCATATATTTTTTATCCTCCCGGAGATAAATTTTAGAATGATAAATTGTGTTTTCCACTTAGAATTAAGCTTGTATGCCCACAAAAAGTATTAATTTCACTTAAATTGTTTTTTTCATGATCCTCCATTTTCTGTAATCTGATTTTAAATAAACTCTTATTTTATGAATACTGTGAAAATGATGCTTTTTAGCCTTAGGCTTGTTATTTTATTTATTAACTCTTTAAAAACTGATTTGGAAATATCAGCATACTCTCTCCATTTTGATCATCTAAAGTTAAACTTTCACATCGATTAATTATGGTATTATTTTGATTTGTTTAGTTTATCTATGATTTTTACAAAGAATAATCGTTTGATAGGCTAAGCTCACTATCTATTGTATTGAATTTGCTATTTTTAATAGGCCTTTTTAATTGAAATTTTTGGTTGATCTATTTGCAGGTGTCGAATTAATTTATCAAAAAATTATTCAAATTATTTTAATGGCTTCTTTCGTTTTTAATATTTTACTTAAAATACTTTTCAACATCACTAATATTATTTTAATTGGATTTTTTACTATGGTTCTTATAATTCAAGGTTTTTAAGTGATTCTAGTTAATTGTATTTATTTAACCAACTTGCAGTTAGCTTAAGCAAGAATTTAACTATCTAGACAGATAGCTTTACTTATTCTCCTATTCTTCAGTGACACAACGACTTATAGAAGCATTAGAAACTTTTTTTTATTAATTCTAAGAAATTAAGAACTGTCTATTGCTAATATTTTACAAATTCTATTTAGAATCGGATTAATTTTTTAATACTAAATTCTAGTTTAATTTTGAGCCGCAGTATTAGAATCCAGAAAATTAATTTTTTATATTTATGGCCTACTAAATATGTTCATCTCTCCATTTTTATTTAGACAAAAGATAATCATTAATCATTTTATTTGTTTTTACTATCCCATAAGCTTATACTATTTCCTCATAAAACATGTTTGCATCAAATAAATATAAAGTAGCCTTAATTGAACTGATCGTAGCAGAGTATTTTCTTGTTCCATTTAAATTTAGCAAGTCTTCATCTCCAAAAAAGGATTTTTCAGGAATAGTACTAATAATCTGAGTTTATTACTTTTTCTATTAAACTGAATGAGGAAGAACATCTAAAATTTATTTTTATGAATAATTTAACTGCACATTTCCACTATCTAAATAGTAAATATATTCTACTTTTTAATCTTATTTATAAACTACTTCATTGAGTGAAAGCTGCTTTATTTGATGCTCATAACTTATCCTTACTTTTCCCTCTTTTGGTACAAGTTTTAGCAGAGAAAAACTCCTAAAAAAAGGATTTTAGTTAATTATGAAATCTTATAATAAGTTATTAAAAATGTTTTAATTGAAATATATCAAAATGGTTTCTTATTCAAAAGATTTATCTCCTATTTAATTGTTAAATGTAATAGCAGAGTAAAATCTTTTTGAATAAAAAATCAACTCATTTTAGCCAAAATACTAGCCTTGTTAAAAAAAGTGCTTTGTATCTTATTCTATCAAACGGTTGATAGGTGTAACAATATCCTATTACGCATCACAAAGGTTTGTTTAAGAACTCCTTGTATTATTTTATTGAAGGGAGTTTTTTTGATAAAAAATTTAGATTAATTTTACACCTCCAGACAGAACAACATAAAATTTGTTTGATTAATCACCCTCATTAAATATAATCTATCCATTTTGAGAAAAGATCTCAATTCTCATTTCTTTAAGGAGCTTATGCTTATTTTTTAAACTTTCATCTGAAAGAATTTATTCAAAAAAATCCAAAGAAGCAAGTTTACTTGAAAGTTCATTTAAATCTTAAACTGTCCTTTCTTCTGGCAGTTTATGCAAAATAGGAATTATACACTACAAATCTATTCTTTTTCTACATTAAATATTAGTCTCATCTTGTAATCCCTACTTTATTATATCTTTTTAAACTTAATAAGTCTTCTTTCTACTTTAGCTTCTGCTTTAGCTAAGTTATCGTTACCTTACTGTTATATTTGCTTGTTTATTTATATCCTCTTAATTTTTAAGTAAGCTAATTTATTCATCTTTTATCTTATTGACCTATTATCTCATATATTTTTATAGATTACTTACTACAGTTAAGTAATCAAAAAATATCTTTAAAATTTAAGAAATTAAACTTTTATCAAATTTTATATAGATTATTATCAATCAATTATTCATTCATTTGTTTATTATTTTTATAATAGTTAAAATTCTTTAATAACTATTAAATTTATAATCTATTTTTGAAAATATTCAATATAATTTATTAATTAACAATTATAATTATAATAAAATATTATTGATTTAAACTTTTTTAATTTTATTTTGATAATTTTTAATATTTAATTAAATGTTCATAACAATATTTTTATCTTTAAAATATTTAATTTATTTTAAAAACAGTTTTATTAATTTATTTATTTACCTATCAATCATAAAATGAATTTTCTTTTGCTTTAAACTTAAATATCCTTTCAAAGTTTATGAAATAAATAATATTATAAATTAAACAATTCAAAAATAATAAGATTGATAATATTAGTTTTATCGATTTTAAGTTTATTATTATTTTATTATAGATAATAATTCAGAAAATTATTAATAACTTTTTTTCAAGTTAATAATGAGTTATCTGCTGGTTTTAGCACATTAACTTAAGAATATTAGTCCAATTATTAATTTATTTCATAGTTTAAATTGATAATAATCTTTAATT
Source organism: Tetrahymena thermophila SB210 (assembly GCF_000189635.1). Classification (NCBI taxonomy): domain Eukaryota; phylum Ciliophora; class Oligohymenophorea; order Hymenostomatida; family Tetrahymenidae; genus Tetrahymena; species Tetrahymena thermophila. The sequence goes on from NW_002476236.1 coordinate 336,808, forward strand.
GATTTGAAAATATTAAATTTTACATTAGAAATAATTTTATTTATTATTATAAATTAGTTTTCTTTTGATTTTAACATGAATACTTTTTGAATAATTTAAGATTTTTTAAGCAAATATATATAAATAGTATTAGGAAAAATAATAAGTAATTCAAATTAAATATATTATTTTTGTTTAATTAAGATTTATCAATGTTAAGTTTACTATTTTTTTATTACAGATAATGATTCTGAAAATTATTAATCACTTTTAAAATCAGGTTAATAGTAAGAGTTATCTCCTTATTTTATCAAATTATCTTAAGAAAATTATTCCTAGTAGTATTTTGCATCATATGTTTAGGAAATTGACCTTAGTTTCTTTTAGCTTTTAGAATGAGCTGTATCATACTATGAGTCATTTATTTATGATTTATTTCTATTTTATTATATCAAAGGTAAATAAAAAGCTATAGACTTAGAGCTCTAAAGATGAAATTTATTTTCTAAAACATCCCTTAATTTTATTTATTTATCATGATCTAGCTTTGTTAGCTTTTACCTATATTCTTTATGCTTTTTTTCATGATTTTTAATATCATAAATATCAACTATACTTTTTTGAGAGTTAAGTCTACTATGAATAGCAACATTTTCTCTTTAAATATCTAATTATTATCTGTATCTATTTTTAAGTAGATTTTCAGTATTTTTTTTTGATATCTCTGAGGAGTACTAAATAGATTGTGAGCGTTTTTTAGGTGAATACACCTATGGCTGTGTTGAACTATTTTAAATCTTTAATAATCTTTACATTATCAGATCATTCTTTTTATTCATATCTTAAATTTTAATATTCTCTTCATGAATTCTTGTACGATAATAGTTTTACTTATATTTTTAATACTTCTCAACTTCATGCTCTTTTGATATCTAAAATATTTTCTGTTAAGCATTTTATACTCTTTTTAAGTGGTTTTCGTATTCCCTTAATTAGTCTACAATACTAAAATAATTATTATTAATATGTTTAGATGCTTTCATATTCTTTTTTTAAAAATTAAAATTATATTTTAGTGTAATTTGTATTTATATCTTCAATATTAATAAATGCCTAATTAATAATTTTTTAGTTTATGGATACAATAAGTGTTATTATACTAGTTATCCCAAAACCATCCAATTTAATAAATCTATTTAATAAGATAATTAATATAATTGCCAAATTATTTATCAAAATGTATTATTTGATAGTAATATACTTACCAATTGCTTTGATTTTCATAATAATCAATTAATTTTGGCTATTTTATCAAAAATACTTCCATTTCCGACTTTTTAAGATAACCTTTGTGTTATATTTTTTTAATTTTTTAAGATACAAATTAAATTAATTATTTAAAAAAGGACTACTTTTAAAAAGTATTATCAGAGCTATTTATTTATTTGTTAAATGTAACCTTTTTAATTCATTTTAAGCATAGAAAATATTTTTCATAACTCTATTAATAATATATAAAATATAAAATTAAAATTATTCTATCAAAGTTTAAGAGAATCAATTATTTAAATTAAAAAAAATTATTGTATTACTTCTAAAGTTAAGTGTAAAACAAACATGATTTGCAAATATAATAGTGAAAAATTAAAATAGTACAATTTTAATATTTATATAAATTGTTTAACTTTATGAATATTTACAATATTGGAAGAAGAAAAAATTAGATTATTTTTGTAATAACTAACACTCTAATTATTTTATTTATTGTTTTTTTTAAACTGATTAAGGTGTAGTAATTCTTTTAGTGAACGATATCAAGAAATTAAATGGAAAAATGATTATTTGTAAATGGCAGTATTAGATAAAAGTATATTTTACAAGCAAAAAAAAGAAAAAAGAAAAAAACTTATTCCAATTTAAATTTTAATGAGGAGATTTAAAGAATAAATAATATTAAGCATTAAAAACTTAACTCAAATAATAATTAAAAATAATAAGTAAAAAATAATTAAAAAATCATTACCAATCATCTGTTTAGCAAACAAACAAAAGCTACCAGAAATCAAAATAATCTTATCAAATCTTCATAAATCCTTCTTAAATACTAAGTTAAATGTCAAATCCTAAATAAGTCATAACAATAAAAAGAGGAAGTACTCCTTCTTCAAATTAGAAACCTAGTCCATAAATAAATATGTCCAGAAAGATAGTGGACGCAAACCCTTCATCCCAAATTAAAAAAATCACAACAAGTATATTAATTAATATTAAATTTAAACTTTTAACTAGTTGCTTGACTAAAAAATTTAATGAAGCAACTGCATCTCTTACAGCTCACTAAAAACTTTTATTTCAAAATAGACACGAGGACAAATACAATTGATGAATAATTTAAATAAATTGCTAAACAAGGTAATCCTCATACTGAGAAACCTTTTATTTAACAGGTTCCTACATCAAACGGAGCAATTTTTGAGAATTAAATAAACAAAATGCCAATTATGAACTAAATAAACACTCAACATACATAGAATTCTCCTTTATTTTTAACTAAGTAACAATCGAACTCAGCCGTAATTATATTTATTTCATTTTAAAATTAATTTTAAAAGCCCTTTTCAGATATAAACTTTAAAAAATTAGAATTACTAACCTTTTGGAGTTTCTGAATATGATAAAATGATGGGTAATTATGGATTTCCTTAAGCTCAGTATACCAAAAAGTAGGAATTAAGAAAAGAAGACATTGTTAGCACAGATGTGTATAAAGAACTATTATCGAAATATGAATCTATTGCTGATAAATATTAAGAACTGAAAAATGTAAACCACTTTTTTTATTTTTTTAAACTTTTTAATAACATTTTTAGCTATAACAATAAAAAACAAAGATTTAAATAGAGAATTAGATAAATTGCTTTTATTTATAGATATTCATGCTAGAAATTAATTTTATTTTTCATATTAATTTACATATTGATTAACACTTTTATAATTATAAAATGATTTCAGACATATCAAGAATTATAGGAGTCTCATAGCGAATAAATAAAAAAGCTCAGATTAGATAATCACAAATTTCTCTAAGAAAATATTCTACTCAAGAGGAAAAATTAAGAGCTTGTCAAGCAAAACAAATAGTTGAAAGAATAAATTGTTGTTGCCTAAAATGAGGAGAGAAAAGGTTAGTTAAAAAAAATATTTTTATTAAATATTTAATAGTTATTTAATTACTTAATAGATAACCATGAATAACTATTAGAAATGATGTATGCTATCAGATTACATCAGCAAGAAGAATAAATGCTTTAAATGGCTATTCAGTAATCTGCTGAGGAATTTTAAAATGATCCTAATTTTGTTAACGTAGACAATATGACATACGAAGTAATTGAATATTTTAAAATCATAAATGACTATATAATATGTTTATTTTATTTAGGAAATGTTAGAACTTGAAGAAAAGAATGGGAAAGTTTCAAGAGGATTACCTCAAGAGATTATTTAATAAATTCCATCTGTTAACTTCAACTCAAGGCTTAAAATTATTTCAGAAAAATGTACAATATGCATTAGTGAATTCGAATATGGAGAAAAGTTGAAATAATTACCATGCAAGCATATTTACCATCCTGAATGTGTGGACAACTGGTTAAAATAAGAAAAAAAGTGTCCAGTATGCAAGGGAGAAATAAACTATAACTGATAGGAATTATTTTAAAGACTTTTTACAGATAACATCATTTACTATACAAATATAATAATTTCAATAACTGTTTTACATAAACTAATAATGAGAAAAATGAAGAAAAAAAATAGTTCTTATTAGTTTACTACTTTATAATAATGTGAGATTGCAAAAATTAATCAATAAATAAATAAGTAAATAAACTGATAATTACAATTAAATCCAAATTAATATTCAAATAAAAGTGCATGGTTATAAATTCATCAAAATTCAAATAATAAAAATTAATTGTTTCCTGAAGATCATTTATAAAACTAAATATAATAATAATATAAATGTAAAATTATTAAAAAATACTTTATATCAATATAATAGCCTTAATTATGTTCAGTATACATTCATATATATAATATTTATTTCATTTTATTGTCATGTTTTTTTTAAAAATTTTAGTTTTATTTTAAACTAATGACATTTATAAATATTTGTGATAAAATCAAAAAACTATTATTTCGTTAATTATAAAGTTTATTGATGAAATGTAAATATAAAATAACTAATTTGGAATCATTTAGTTTAAACTTAAAAAAATTTAAATTAAAGATAATATATTCTAACTCCTAATTAGTTGATAGCTGCTAATATTAGTAACCAAAAAAATTTTTGAGCCAAAGGACTAAAAAGTAGCCATACATACAAAATGAGAAGTTCCCCTAATTCGTGGGGAGTTAGAGTAAATATTTTAAAGTAAATGAAAATTGATTAAAATAAAAACTCTATTATAATTAAACTTAATAAATAGATAAATAAATATTAAATTAATTTATAAATAAATAATTAATTAAATAATAAATTGTGTATATTTTAGTTACACAAAAAATAAAGAGAGCGTGATTTAGTTAAGTTATAAGCTAAAGCTAACTTTAAAGACAATATTAAATCAAAGCATTAATGACGTAGCTGATGTATACTTTATTATAAATATTTATTAAAAGCTTTTAAGAAAATTTAGTCTAAAAGTTTGACATTTTATAATCAAATTATTTATTTGTTTAGTATATTTATTATATTTATAATAAAATTTTAATGAAAATTATTATTTTTTTAATACATTGATGAAATACTTTTTAATTATTTTCTTTTCTATTAAACATTTTTATTTACTTATATTTTGAATTATAAGAAAAATATTCTTATATCATGAATTAAAAAACATAATACCAATATTACATCGATATACTGATGGCATAGTTGATGATTTGTTAATTATTCTACCTTATCAGAGAATCAGTAGATTGGTTTAAAAAGTTGCGTATATATGAAAAAAGTTAAAATGAAAATTTAATGAAATCCTAGTTTAAAAATAACTAAAAATACTTTTCAATACTTTTATTTCACTATATAACAAAAAGATTTTAATGAAAATATATTATTTATGATGATAGCTTATAAAAAAGTCTCAAAATTCCTAATTTTTATTTTTAAAATTTAAAAAAAACTGAGTGTTCTAAGATTCTATTTATTTTATGTAGTGCTAATTTACCTGTAAATTACGTCACTATATACTGATACATATTACATCTAACACTATTAACATAAGAAATATCTCATATAATATCCTAACCCTTTTATTTTAGTAATTAGTAATTTAAACATTCAAATTAAGTAGAAGAAAATAACTTCAGATAAAGAAAGTATTTTTGATAAATCATTAGAAATGGCTAACCCAGGAAGATTTAATATTGAACATATATGCAAGTAGTTAAATATTACTGAGGAAGAGAGAAAGCAAGACGTTTTTCTTAAAAAAACTGAATCTGGTGTCTTTTTTTTGGTTTTGAATAAAAAGGCAAATACTCTTAGTATCCCATTTATCAGAAAAATTAGTGAGTTGTTAGATACTGTTGAGGAAAATGACGGTCCTACTGCTTTAGTCACTTTTGGCTTACATGAAAAATTTTTCTCTACTGGATTAGATTTAAATTTCATGTTATCTTTAGAAAAGGAAGATATTTTTAGTTTTATTCTTGAAGTTATTCGCTTATATGGTAGATTCTTAGCTTTAGCAGTACCTTGCATTGCAATGATGAATGGCCACGCATACGCTGGAGGATGTATGCTAGCTTTTTCACATGATTACAGGTTTTATTTAAATTATATAAGCTTTAATAAAATATTATAAAAATGTATTTTAAAAGAATTATGAGAGATGATTTTGGATAGATTTGCATGAATGAAGTTGAGCTTCATATGCCTCTGCCTCCAGGTATGAATGCAGTCATTTAAGAAAAAATTTCTGATAAGGATGCATTTAGAGAGTTAGTTCTCTAAGCAAAGAGATTTGAAGCTAAAGAAGCTTTTGAAAGAAAGATGGTTAATAAAATCTTCCCACCTGAAAAGCTTTTTGAAGAAACTTTAAAGTTTGCTGAATCTTAAACTAAATTTGGAGTTGATAAGCCTAACTTTAGAAAATTGAAAGAAGAAATGAATAAAACAGCTATTGATTGTTGCTTTAATAAAGGTCATGGTGTTGGTGTTAGGTATGAAGCTAAAGCAACTTTCCCCAACCCAAGATTGTGATTTTAACTTCAGATAATAAGCTTGAAAATATTTTTTATCTTGTCGTTATAATTCTCAATCATTTTATTTGTAACTTTAACAATCATTCTATCAAACAAATACGTTTAATATTTTAACCATAAGTTTCATCAAAGACATTTATTTCAAGAATTTATTTTATTTTAAAATCTTTTTTAATTAATTTCATCGCTTTTTATTTATTTAAAGATATGGTATTTTGCATTTGTATATAAAAAATGAAAAATATTTTTATTCTAATCAATTATTTTAGAATTCAAAATGCATTTAAAATTTTAAAAAATATAAAAAATAAATTTATTATCATTATTATTTAAAAATAAATAAAATATCTAATTCTATTTTATAAATAAAGCTTTGTTGTTCTTAACATAAGAGTAGTTTATTAAATCTAATTTTTAACATTTGGATTTAATACAAAATTCATATTTTATTTAATTGTCTAATTACTTTTTTATTTAAATACTTTGTATTGAATTTAGATTTTAGTTTGAGAATATTTATCAGCAATTCACATCAAAAATCTAGTAAGAATGAAAATTTAAATTCAGTATTTATAGATTTTATTATCAATACATATGCATAATAAAAATTAAAGCAAACACTTATCAATATGCTCTGTTAAATAGTATTACATTACTAATTTTGTTAAAGTTATTAGATATTACTAAATTTTTTTTCAGCTGACTTTGATAATTTCAGAAGAAGCTAATAAGTTTTTTATTCATTTTTATTGCAAGGTTTATTTTTTTTATTATATCACTCTTTGAATCAAAAGTTTAATTAAATATATTTTAGTTAATAAATAACAACTTATTAATAGATTTCAATTAATTACTTGCGTATTTCAAAAGAAAGAGTTTATTGCTATCTAATAATTTTGATTAAAAGCAACATTCATAACAATAATAAATTTTGAATTGATCCAAAAAAATAAATATTATTTTTTCAGATAAAGGAAAAAAAATGAGTGCATTCGATTTACTAGAAAAAGAATTATAGGGTATAGCATATGAGACGAAAAAGAAGTGGCCATAAATAAAGGATGTAATTGCTAACTTAAAATTGAATTATAATAATTTAGTTACTTCATTAATAAAAAGCTACATTTATAATTTTCTTATGAAAGCATAATTCATCGAAAAAAATTTTTACTAATTTAAAAAAAAAGATGGTTAATGAGCTTATAACAGAACTTTAAAATACTAAGAAAAGATAAAGCCCATAAAATAATTAGCAAGGTAATGTAGGTACTCATAGAGGTTTGCAGGACATCCCTTTAGGCTAATATTTTAAAGTAATAGATTTGTTAAAAGACACTAAGTAGTAGAAGATATATGAACATGGTTTAAATATTTTACAAAGATTGATTAATTAACCATCTGTTACTGAAGTAAATTTATTTATTTTGATTTTCTAATTTACTTATTGAATGAACGATTTTTATTTAATGCTTACTATTATTTGCAAGTATTCAATTAAAAGTCATTTTAATTATAAACATAGGTAGAGTAGACTATAGCATTAAACTTCTTGTATTCAATAAAAGATATTAAAGATGAAAAGCTGCAAATAAAACTGATATAATCTTTATTAGTTATGTTTAATCTTAAAACCATAACTTGCAAATATTATGATTAAATAGAAAAGGTATAAAATATTTGCTAAAACTTTAATTAGATTTTATTTTAAAAGAATAAAACTTTTTTCTTAGCATATTCAAACAATTTTAACTACTAAAAATCGAGTAAATACAAACATTTTTTAAATTATAGATTTTAAATATCTGTTTGACCCTATAAAGTTAAAAAGAGATTATAGTACATAACACTTCTTTGGCAGGAATGTTTTAGCTTATAAATATTGTCTTTGAGCATTTTATTAAATCTCGTATCGTTTTCGAGTAGAATTTTTCAGACAACTCTTAATAATTCAACTAGACTGCTGAAGAAGAATCCAAAGAATAAATTTCATAAATCTAGCATCAATCTTCGTCTGATTATAAAAAGAATGATTCAAGAAATACAGAAGAAGATTTGAATGGTATTATTTATTCTCCTTAGTCATACGAATAAATTACGAGGTAAATTTAGTTTAAATATATTAATATATAATTTTAATCTAAAAAAGTACCTGTGTCAGGCTGTTTGGAGAAATTGTATAGATGCTTGATGGTAAAAAAATGCCAGCTTGGGTACCATAGGGGTTAGGAGTAACCACAACCTATCAAGAAATCGGTATTTTTTTTATTTTAAATATTTATCTAGAATTTATTTTTAAATTAGCATTTGACTTAATATTGGCAATTTTAAAGTTGGCTGGAAAATATATTAGAAACAATAAGCAATTAATGCATATCATTAATGAAAAGTTAGTTTAATTTGCTTATGATAACATTAAAAGTGATTATTCAGAATTCAAGTTTGGGATTAGAATTATTAAATTGTGCTGTAGATTAACATATAATTTAAGATCTAATGAAAATATATTACAAAAGATTTGTGAAACATAAAAAAAAGCTAATAAAATATTCATATTTTCTTATGTATATAGTGAGTACTTTAACTTAAGTCTGAGTGATACTAAGTATATTTATCATCTCTATCAAGCAAGCTTTTAAGAAGAACAAAATAATGAAAATAAAAAATATAAGGGGCTTTTAGATATTTTAGAAAGTGTTTAAGCAATAGCTTCTAACATTTCTAAGCTACCAGATTAAGAATTAAGAAAGGTTGTTCATTCTAACATAAAGTCCAAAATAATTGACAGAAACGAAATAGATTTTTAAGAATCTCCTTAAATTAGCTTAAATATGCTATATAAAATACTTAGTAAATAATTTTTAAATTTTATAATTATCAAAGAATAATTTTTAATAAAAAGCTGAATGCACTACACATTTTACGGAATCGCTTTGCAGAGTTTTTCAAGAAAAAGACTAAGAATAAGCCTCAGTGAGATAAAAATAGAGTCTGCATCAAGAAGGATTAGCTGACTAGGTAATATAAAATAGTAAATAGCATGATGGATTTGAAGAAATAGTAGGAATAATTGAGTAATGTTGGAAAGAGAACCTAAGAATTGTGAAAAAATTATTATAGAAATAAGTAAATGAGCAATATACTTAAAATATATTGAAGGCTATACAAAGCTGGGTTCGCTTAGCAGGAACTCTGTAACTCAATAAAATTTCTGATGAATATTTAAAAGTACTCTCAAACAATAGTGTTAGTGCTCCTGGAGAAGACTTCACTTCTTTTAACCTCCTTTGCACAAAAACTCTATTTAATATAGCTTTATGTTTAGGAGGTAAATTGAATTTAATTTTTTCTTTCTTTTTTTAAATATTAACAAAAAAAATAGATGTCCTTGGAACAAGCTCCTGGCATATAATTCTATAATCAATGCAAAAATTAGATAATATATTTTTAAGAAAACTGTATCCAGAAGAATAGTAAAGAAAAGAAGATACTGTAATCAACTCAGAGATACAAATTTAATAAAACCTTCTCAATAATTTGTTTTCTTCAAGTGACCAAGCTGATGTAAATAAACTTCACACATTCAAATTCTTCATCTTTATTTTAAAATTTTTAGGATAACTTAGTTATTACTATGATAGATGCTTTAAACTAAGTCAATTTATCTGTCTTGGAGGTTGCTGCAATTGAATAACCAAATAAGAAATCACCTGAGTACTTTAATCAAAAGTTTGGCCTTTTAAAAATGCAAGAAACAATTCTTGTAAATATATTCAGGATAGAATTGTTTTGGGATTTAGTAGCAACTCACTTTTTGATGCTTGCAAATAAAAGATACAATGAATTGAGATTATTTTCTATTGATATTTTAAACAATATAATAAATAAAGCATTTAATTTCTTTATGAACGTTTATCCTACTGATGATTAAGAAGTTTCTGAAGAATTGAGATTCTTATAGCAAAAATTCTCAGGTATACTAGTTTGGAATAGAGAAAATTGGCAAGAAACACTTTTAAATCCTTATAAAGAAATAATTGCTTCACAGTTTCCAGACACTAAATAGACTTTACTAGATAATTGCTTGCGCCTTTTATAAAATAATGGACATTAAATTTCACAAAATGGACTAAAAGTCATACTGGAAGTCCTAAGCCAAGTATCTGTGTGCTCAGATTACCCAAGTATAGTCGTTTAAGGATAAAAGTGTTTAGAATTAATTATTAGTTAATACATCAGTATAATAAATCGTGATTAAATAAAGATAATTCTAGATTTGATTGATAACTTTAGAAAGCACTGTGGTAATAAAATGTTTTTTGTAGTTAATTGTTTTAATATATAATTTTTTTATTAAATTAGTTGATAGCAACTCTATTTATTAATCTGTTGCCTTGATTTGGAATATTGGTGATCACTTAGCTAAGTTAAATGAATAACTACTAAAAAGACATGCAAACGAAGATGAAAACTAATTAACAGCTGAGGAATTAAATTATGAATTAAATCAATTTAATTTGGATTTAAAATAATTTGAAGCTTTGTGGGAAAGCATATTTATAAAATTAATTAATCTCACAAATGAACCTCAATTAGAGCTAAGATAATCCGCTATACAAACACTAAGCAATCTCCTCACTGTAAACACCAGGTTCTTTAGAAAGAGATTTTGGATTAAAATTGTGAAAGAAGTAATAATAAACTAGATTGACAAACTTATGTAAAGAATTATAAAAGAAAATGAAGAAATATTAAATTAAATCCCTGAGCAGCAGGTGAGCTATTTATAAACACCTAAATTTATGGGATTGCCTGAAACTCCAAAATTCTTACTTCCATCAGACTTAAATAGATTCAATAACCATTATATTACCCATGAATCATTAAATAAATTTGATATCAAGGCATTTGAAGATTCAATCTGTTAGTTAATCTAGTCATTATAAAAGATAATAAAAAAAGGCATGAATATTCCATAAATAGAAGAGAATTTAATTGATCTATACATGAATTACATAAATAAATTAAAATTAATAGTTGTTTTAAACAATTAAACTCTTATTTTTGAGTTTTTAAAAATAATTAAAGATTTTTGCTCATCTAAACCGGCTCAAGCATTAAAAATTTTCGAAGAAATTAAATTAATTTTTGCAGATTACCAGTAATTAATGGAGTTTATAGTTGATTGCAAAGAAGAAAATAAAATAGCCTCATAACAGGTGATTCCAATTATTTGCGATACTTACTCGAGTCTTCTAAGCATTGAATCTTCTGAAGTGATTACAATATCATTAGTGCAAAGCTTCACTGAGTTTTTGAAAAAAGTAAGTTTTAATTTTATTATTGTTTTATAAAATAAAATTATATTTTTATACTAGGCTTTGAAATTCTGTAAAGACATTGAATAATACAGTGTACAAATTAAATTCATAGAAGATAAACCAGTATTTGCTTCAGTGCAAGCTTTCATTGGATTAATTTTCCATAAAACTTTTGTTATATAAAATTAAATTCTACTTTTTATGAATGAAATGATGAATAGTCCTATTGACAGCCGTTTCAACTATTTGATGGTAAAGAGATTTTTAGAGCAATTTAGCAATATTTTGTTAGATGAAAGATTATCAAATGACCTCCATGATGTTTTTGTTAAATACTTCTTTGCAAGAATAGAAGGATTGCTTGAGTTGAGATATGAGAGAGAATACTATTAACTTCACAGCAGCTTTCCAAAGGACTTTTAGCCTATTTGGTTGTTTGTATTTAATCTATTTATACTTTTAGCTAAATCACTAATCAAAAAGAATAATTTCGATTCAGATTTCTTCTTTTTGATGGAGAATCTTTTATAAAGACCAAAAGATAAAATAGGTAAATTATTTTGATTACATATTTAACTAAAATAAATTTATATATATTTAAAGAAAGATTAGATGAAAATAACAGAATCTACTTGATGAATGAAATAGCCAAAATAGAATCTATCTGCATAGAATTCATTATCGGCAATATGCTTAGTGAGGATTAGGAATTAGAGTAATATATAATATCTAGAATGATAGAAGTTTTAGAAAACTATACTGATTCTAAAAAGCATGATAATAATTTAAATTTCCTTGTTACAGCTAATGGAAATTCTGCTAATTAGTCTTAATTTGAAGAAAATGAATTTGAAGTTCGTAAAAAGTATATTTCAAACCTCTTCTTGTTAAGTAGAAGTAAACAATCTAAAAATCCTAAATTTAATGAAGTATCAAGAGTAGTTCTACCAATATTAATACTTAGATGCAAATAAATTATCGAAGATTTCATACAAGATGAGTAACTTAATGTATCGTTCCCTATTTCTAAGTAAAACTAATTTGTTATTAAAATTTGTTTATTAAAATTCTAAAATAAATATTTAGGAGAAGAGTAATTGAGTTAGTATTTGTTTTATAGTAGCTAAAGCAATTAGAACTTCCTTTTGATTGTTTTAAAATGCCTAACGATAATTCAGTAAAACACTCACTTTAACTTAATCTATCTGGAGTTAGTAGCAATAGTGATATATAAGGAGAAAATAACAAATAAACAGAATTATCAAATTAAAATGGTAGCTAAAATTGTATAACCAATCCAGACGAAGAATCTACTGTTGCATAGTCAACTTAAAATAACCAAGTGCTAAATAAATTTTAATCACCTAGTAAAAAAGGGTCAAAGAGAAAATATATAATAGTAAATAGCGATAATCCATTTATAAAAGGAAAAAAAGGACATCTAATTTATATGTTTTCTTTATTTACTGATCTTATAATGACAAATTAAGTAGAAATTAAAAAGTGTTTATAAGATATTTTCAAAGAAATTCAAACAGAAATGAATCTAAGTAATCTATTTTTAACTGAAACCTAATTAGATGGTAACTCATCACCTAAATTTGCTACATAATGATAATGAATTAATGAAAGCATAAACTAACAATTAATTAATTATTGCTATCTAGCTACAAATAACTTTGATTTATTAACATATAACAAACAGTAAATAATAAATAAATAGTGCATATATTAACTGTTTTAAATTAATCGTTATTGAACTTAAGATTTCATAAATCTTTGCAATTAAAAAATACTATTAAGTTTGATTATAATATTATTGTTGCATCTTTATAGCATATTTTCATTTTATTAATTAAAATTATTTATTAAAATATAATAATTTAAAGGTGTAATTTTTTTGCTTAACAAAAAAATCAAATCAAGCAAATACATCTAAATCATGAAATTAATTTTATTAATAGCTCATAAAATTATTTTTATAAAATCAGTATTTATTATAATTGGATGATTTAGTTAAATAACTGTTTGATTGTTAATATAATTTAATTAGTTTTTATTTTTTTTCCTTGAAGATCTTTCAATTTAAAGAATATTTTTACATTTTGCTAAGAAATCAAATAAAATTTTTGAAAATTTTATGAATTATTTAACTTCTTTATGATTCTCTCTATCTATTAATTATTTCCATCAAATTTTTCAGATCAAATATAATGGATTAATAAATGGTTTTTATACTAACCAAATTATTTAATAAGTAGATAATATTTTCAAACTATAGGATAAGTTTAATTTACAAATTAAATTTATAAAGACTAAGTAACATCGGATTATCTTAATTAGCTTAAAAATGAAATTAAAACCTTTAGTTCTTAGTCTTACTTAATATTAAACACAAATTTCTAATTATTTTTGTTAATTAAGATATTGGTAAAATAAGCTTCAAAAATTTTGTTTTTTTTAAGTGATAGATAATAGTAAATGAGTTAGGATGTTAAAGATATATTTGTAAAAGGAGTGTCTTAGAAATAGAATTCAAAATAAAATTTGGATAAAAATATTACCAAAAATGATTTAGCAACAAGATAGGACTGGAATTTGGTTAATTAATAGCTGGCACACATGGTATAATTTCAGTAGGTAAAAAATAATCAAGTAGAAAATATTCCGCATAGAAAAGATTAAATTATAAGCCTTCAACAGAAATAAAATCCTTAACTGAAAAGAAACTCAAGTTTGGAATAGCAAATAAAATAGTGTCATACATCTGTGACATTATAAGGTAACTTATCATAAGATTAGTTTTCTAGTCAAAAAATGATTAGCCTAAAAGAAAAAGTTTAAAGTTAGCTTTAGTAATATCTAACGCAACCTAATTCATAAAATCTTAAAACACAAAGTAACTTTTAAAAAAAATCTGTCAGCTAGTTTGAAATTAACTTATCACAATTAAATATTCCTATTGAGGTTTAATATGAATGTAATAATACAAATAATCACGAAAATAATTTTATTGATTTCTCTAGGTTTAAAAAAAAAGAGATTGGCTAAAAAATTATTTCATAGTCTTAGCTTTTATTTGATTAGCTTAGAAAAAAAAAGTAAGATTTTAATTTAAGCACATAGAATGAAATAGGAAGAAAGGAAGACTAATTAGTGAAAAAAGATAATTGTTTGAATTAAAACCAATACATTCAATCAGAGAGATAATACGAATCAGATTAGTGTGCTTTTTCCTTAAATAATTTATTTTAAAAGGCTGAAGAATTAAGTAGCACTACTGATGCAAAATAATTATAAAAAACTTAACCAAAGTTTTTTCGAAATGAGTAAGATTTCTCACCATATAAAAAAATAAATGGATCAAATAAAAAGGAAAACCAAAATTTATTTAGATACAGTTTGGCTACTGAATTGTCATCTGTGAGAAATAATTCCGAAAATACATAATCAATTAATAATATGCATAGTAGAAATATTACTTAATTAGATTTGAGTCATAAAAGAGTAATCTAAAATGTTTTTGCATAATAAAAATGCTTAACCCAAAACGATAGCACTTTAAATACTCTTTAAAAAAATTTAGAGAATAACTGGTAAAAATAAGAAAGCTAAAATCACACTTAAAATTTAAATGATTTTAATATAAAAGTATAAAACCAAACTTTAAAAGATAAATTCAACTTAAGCTTTTTGAAAAATAGCAAAGATGAAATGATCAAAATTGATCAAAATTCAAAATATGATTTATAAAATTAAAATAACTTTTTAAGCCAAAATATGACGTTTAAAAGCCAATAGGAAATATAAAATATAAAAGCAGAGAGCAAAAGAAGTGACTCTATAAAGTATTTACAAGATAATTAATTTAAATAGCAAGAATTAGAAAATATGGCATAGTCTTCAAAAAAGAACAATAGCTAAAATTAATTAATTTAAAGATTAAAAAATGATGTACAAATAATCGTGCCTTAAAATTAATTTAGAAATATCTATTAGGGTTCTTCTTAAAAATAAATGAATTAGATTGAATAAGATACTTTGAAAAATAATCACAGCTCTTCTACATTATATCAAAAAAATTGCTTTGAGTAATCTCCGATTATTTTAAATAAAATAAGGACAAGCTAATTTAAATAAAAATCTCAAATTTTATTCCCTCAAGTTTATCATAGTTCAGAGAAGCAAGAATTTAATAGCCAACAGACTAATTTATAAAAATTTGATAACAAAAAACAGAGCATAATTTAAAAACATAGAAGAAGGGTAAAGCCTTGTGAGTTTTCTAATTCTAAAAATAGCTCCAACAATATATAAAATTATCAAAGTCTCAATTTAGAGAGAGATGATTCATAAAAAAAGGAAGATTATGCCAAAAATAATACTAATATTTTGTAAGGCCTTGACTAAACTTATAAGTAATAATCAAATAATAATACTATTTAGAATTAATACTTGATTGCATCCAATTAATATAGAATTTCTCTTAGTGCTATTCATAAACAGTAATAAAACCATGATAGCGAAGATGAAAATATTTCTTCCATGCATTAGCCAAAAAATAATTCTTTTAAGATTCCTTTAGAAAATAATACTATGAATAGTATTAAAAACATTAACTCTATTAGACATAATCACTCGAAATCTAAGTTTGAAAAAAGTCAAATTTCTATAGAACAGCTAGACATTTCTCCTATAAGTATAAACAAATTTGAGAGCTCAAGCCTAAATTTTAATTTAGGCGTATTCTAATAATAGCATTCGCTTCGAAATCTTAAATAATTTGAATAGAATGATTTAATCAGTCCTGAAAATATAAATTCTTGTAATAGCCTTTAAAGAAAATAAGTAGATATGAAAAGTAATAAAATAGATTAAGAAGGTAGATTAGCATTTTGCGAAAATGAGCTTAGGAATAATTTCAATAAAAGTATCTTAAATCAAAACAGAGCTAAAAAGTTTTGTAATAACTAAAGTTTTCATTCTTCATAAGATTTTTCTCCTGCATATTCTTATAAGAGTAAAGATTAAGCTTAATCAGGCTAAAGTAATAATAATTAATCTTTAGCAAGCTCAGAAAAAATTTAAACTTATTGGTTTATTTACAATTAAATAATAGACTTTTTTTCTTACTAATAACTGAAAAAATATAAAAATGAATTATAAAATATCTAATTCAGAAGCTAAACATTTTATGATTTTATAAAAAATATAATTTTTAATGATATTGAGGATAATTAACAAGTTGGCTTAAAGCAAAAAGCTAATAAAAAAGACTAAAATTTGAAATTCTCTTACATAAAAGAACACATAAAATTGATTGGAATTACGCCAAATATGATTCCTCTAATTACAGAAGAAATAAAAGAGAAATTAAATGAACTAGTTCAGCAATCGCAAAATGATAAATCTCAATTCTAAATTAATGAATCTAGTATTATACAAATATAAGAAAACTTTAACTACTACTTAAAATAAAACATACACTGGACTTTACTTGATGAATTTGGAACAGAAAATGATTTGCTATCGTTTTCAAAATAATTGTATTAAACTTTTTTACTTGACCCACTTTGCTTGAAATGTTTAATGATATTTTAAATAGATGAAGTTAGCTTCAATTAAATTATTTTATCAGCTTTTCAAAGAGATTATATCGAAGAAAACCTAAAAGAAGAAATAAAAAAGAGAGTCGATTTATATCTACGTTAATTAGGTGATTCTTAAGACTCAAATTTATCTTATTTAGACTTAACATATGCTGATTTTTTCTATATTAAGTATAAATTCATGTATTTTTGCTTGGAAAAGAGTGTTAATTTGAAACTTGTGTTTGCTATTTTAGAAACAATAGAAAAACTAAGATTTATAATTCTTAAGAAACCTCAGTCTATAGATTCTATAAACTATGAAACTATTGGTTTTTAATTAAGATCAAGACTTCAAAATTATTCTTAATACAATTAAATAGCGACAGAAAACAGCTTTTCAAATAGTAAATTAGAATAAATATTCGGAAATCTAGTTAAATGTTTAGTAGCAAAATCAATTTGTTTTTATCCTTTTTCCTCTCTTCCTTAATAAATTAATGCTTTATTTTCCTATGGCTAAGAGTTTACAGTTTAGTTATCAAACTAAATATTAACATTATTATAAAGAGATTACAAATGCGAAAAGAGTATAATATTAGATACGTAACTAGCTTTATCTACAATAAAAATAGCTTCTGGTGTAAAGTAGCCAATCATAAATACTATCTTTTCTAATCATAATTTAAACTTTGAAACTTTATTAAATAAACTTTTATAATTACTTGATGAAAACTAAATTTTTACTCAATACACTTCATTATCAAATCCTATTAATTTAAAATTATTTATTATAAATTTACTCTGTTTTCTCTTCGATATATTTATAGACGAATAGCCATGTAGAATTTATACTCTAGATTTAAAGGCCTAATTTAAAATGTTTGGATGTAACTTTGTTGCTTACAATGATTTTCTTATTTAAGTGTAAAATTTCTTAAAATAATTCGTAGCTGAAGAATAGCTATAAGATTTTATATTAAATTCTTGTAGAGATTTAAAAGGATTAGATATATTTGATTGAAAATAAATTATAATAGCCAAAATTAAATAACAAAAATATTTAAGGAAATCATTGAAGAATTAGAAGAGAAAATTCATGCTACTTATTTATATAAATTTGTAAATGAAAAACAATAATTAAAGCTGATTATTTTTATCAAAAAAGAAACATAATAGTAAATAATTTATTGAGCTTACAATTAGTAAAAAATTATATTTATATGTATATATTGTTAATTACTTTACTTGCTTGAAAAGGGTTCAGTTCTATATGTTGAATCTTGATTAGTAGACTATTCGAGTTAAATTGACAAATAAAGATAGAAAAGAAAAAGCAGATAACAAACAATTATTAAAAGCTAACATTTTTCTATATTTTTGATTATCTATAGAGTAAACAATATTTAATTATCTTCAAAAAAAAAGAACACATTTATTTTAAAAAATTTTTTTGATAGTTTATGAAATATTGAAAATTTTTAAAAACATATCTTGATAAGCATTTGAATTTACTTTTATTATCTGAATGTATTTATGTTTTTTTATTTTTTAGATATACTTACATTATTTATTTAAGAAATCTCAAAAAATTATTCGAGTACATTATTTTTTGTTCAATAAATTAGTTGCTAAAACTTTGTTTTATTTTAAAATTGTACATAAATTAATTTATTTAAATTGTTCAATACTTTATTATTAATATTACTGGAAATTAAAGATTAAAAATATAGATAATAGTTTTGTAAGCATAAATTTAAGATTTTAAATAAGTCAAAGTTTAAAAAAATAATTTTAGAGTAAAATAATTACTCGTAGGAGTAGCATTTACTTACTTTAGTAGCTTTCTATTTATTTTAGATTAGATAAATTTTTAAGAAATAAACTTTTCTATAGTGTTTTAGATTTAAATATATTTGATAAATGATGCTAAAAGGCAATAAGTATTTGAAATTAATCATATTCGTAGAGATAATAATAGCATTAAAAAAAATAGTTGAAGCGTAATAAATAAGTTGTGGTTTAAAATGCACTAATTGCTCTGTTGATGGTATTTGCTAGAGTTGTGATTAAGATTTTACATTTTCTTAGTCTCTCAATCACTGCATTTCAAAATGTAATGATGCTAGCTATTATTATGAGCCAAACAAAACTTGCTAAACAATATGCCCAACTAATTATTACAATGATAATAATTATAACTTATGTGTTCCATTTTAGGAATGTGCAAATGTGCAAGAGTACGGATAATAATATTTCGATTCTATCACAACAACGGTTTAAACTCCTACTAGTTATATAGCAGCTGGTACCTAAAATTCAAATAAGCCTCCCGATTATTCTTTGAAAATATTTTCGAGAGATAGCATATAGCTATTGGGTGAAATGACACTACATAAATACCAAGTTTTAGGTTTTTAAATGATTACTAATAGTTCTACAGTAAGTTATAACTCTGATTCTATCTACTTGGTTTCTTTTAGCAATACAGAATTGGTGCTTTGGGATTTAAGTAGAGGAATTGGTATGAAATACTTGACATTTGATCAGTTAGTAACATCGCAATAATCTAACAAACTAGTCTACTATATTGATGAAGAAATTTTGATTGTTTTTAAAAGTGAAATTTAGTTTGGTGTCTTTTTTTTAAAAAGCATAAAATAATACAATGACAATGATGTAATAAGTGTACAACTAGTTTAAGTAATTCATACAAAAAGCATAAACGGCTTTGTTCGTAATGGAAATATATTATACAGTTATTCGATGGACTCTACACTAGCTTCTTATGATCTAAATGAAATTTATGTTAAAGGAAATAATTAAGGTAATATCTTATGCACAATACCAAATTAAATTTTACAGTAAGGATATATTTTTTCAACAGGAGAAATAGTTATTTAGCTTTATCAATAACAATATTTATACTATTATGATTAAACTTAATGCAATTAAGTATAAATTGGGCATACATCTCCAATAATTTAAATTATCATAGATGAAAAGGGACCCTAAAAATATGTATTTTCATTAGAAACATATAAAATAATATTTTCAACAGCTGATTAGTAAAATATTGTTCCAACTTCAAATAGATAAATTAGCAAATCTTTTGCTTTTAAATCTCAAGGCTACTTAATTTTGATTGATTTCAGTGGGTTTGTAGTGTTGAATTAATACACTAATGGATCTTTGTAAGAGAATTATTCTATAAATTTAAATTGGTCGAAAAATTTCTAGATTACATCAGCATTTGTTGATCTACAATACTCTTAAGTTATTTTAATTGGCTAAGGAGTAATTAAACTAAAATTTGATCCCACAAACCCATTTTCTACTTAAATGTAATTAAGTAGTATAACTTAAAATGTTCCTACCTAGTAAGACTAACCGACAGATAAAATAAATGGATTGCTAATTGATACACTCTATAATAGGCTAATAGTATACAGCGATGATGGTTCAATTAGAGCTTATGAAAGAATGAATGTATTTGATAATAACTATAGACAAGTTATAAAAAAATATCATACTAGCTGTAACATACTTGATAATAGTATATGCCAAAATAAAGTTATCGATTTATAACTTATTAATTAAAAATTATATGCTGCTCTGTATAGCGATGGTTCTATTATCCTCTGGTAGTATTTATTTACAGATTTTTAATCATTAAAAATGTTAACTCTTGATAATCCATTACAACCTGCCTAAACTATGAATTATAATTTGAATACAAATCTCTTAGTCTTTTAGTCTCCTATTTAGGTAAAAGTATATAATACAACCACTTCCTCTATTGTAGGTATTCTTAATGTGAACTCTACTTTAGTTAATTTCCAATATGCATTCACTGAAATTTATACAGGAAGCAAATATTGTATTTATGTGTTAGACACAAAAAATAAAAGATTAAATCTGTATTTAGCTAATAATACAAAAACAGTGGTTGCTGTAAGCTCATCTTATTCAAGCAAGAAATTGTACACAAGTGCTAAATACTTTCCTACTCATCGAAATGTTTATATAATCACAGATACCAATATTTGTTATTATAATAATATACTAACAAAAAACTCTATCAGTTAAGTAGGAATATCTGGAGTAGTAACTGATAGCATATTGCAGAATACAGTTACTTCAGTCAAGCATTTGATATTTATGAATAACTTACAAGTTTTTTCTTATTCTTCATTGTCAACACTTGCCGCTTAATATACATCTGCTACAAACGTCTAAGATTATTAAGCAACGTATAATAAAGTAAATAATAATGATGTTTTTGCCTTTTTTTAGAATTCAGGTGTATCAACTATACAAAATCAGGTATATTTTTTAATATAAATAAAACAACTGATAATTTTTTTTAATCAAGGTTGTAGTTCTAAGTGGAACAAATTTAAACTTCTAACACATTCTTACATTTTAGCAGAAAATCTCAACAATACTAATTGATTCAGTCTTTTCTAAGCTTTATATAGGATTTTAGAATGGTTAAATTTATTCGGGATTTATTCAGTAAACTTATGAAATTTGGCTTTCTTCTAGTGTTACACCAATTGTACCTGTTGGTTTTTACTACAATAGAGCATAAAATCTTTTTATTTACTATAAGAATGTAAATATTTATTTTTTAGAAATTAATTTATATTTTATTACATTTTTATCTTAGGAAATAAGGGTTGTAAACTCAGTGAACTTTAATTAGCTGGCTTTATTAAAAGTTCATAACCAAAATTTAGTTGGATTTTTTTATTCTTAGAAAACAAACACATATTTATCTTGTTCTTCAGAGCCTAATGCTAATATGTTTAGGTTAAATTTTACTAATGTAGCTTCTCCTTAATCTGTACAGTTTTAAACAAGTGGTTCAATGACTCTTTCGCAATGTTTTCTTGATGATTAAAATGGCATAGCTATTTCTTACTATTCATCAAATTATGCATTAACCTTTTGGAGTTACACTAAAGTTGCTTAAATATATACAACTCCAATCCATCAGTAAAGAGCAGCATAACTATTAGCATCACAAGCGGATATTGATCCTACTTTACAGATTAGTTATTAAATTTAATAAATTTATTTAGACAGTAATTTATAAAAGTTGATTGTAGTAAATAATGTTTAGGAAGTTTATATGCACAATTATGTTAATAGAGTAGACTATTTTATCAGTATTCCAAACATGCTCAATGTATATATCGATTAACAATACTAGCGTTTAACGATTATAATTTAACAAGAATACAAACAAACTTTTTACTCATACACTTATAATTCAGATACCATAGAATTCTTCAAAGAATTTTAGTATCATAATAATCCAATAAGAGGAATTATTTTCCAAAATGATAAAGCTTATTCCTATGAAGATACTTTTATAATAGTTATGGGTAGGAATACCTATGATAAACTAGTTTCTATTTAATGTGTAAATCCCATAATTACTAATTTCATTGTCTTTGAAAAACTATCTTTAGTCATTATTTGGAGTGATTTCAATTTGGGCTAATTTAACTAAAGTATCGGCATCTATAATCTATTAACAGGAAGTAAAATAACAGATGTAGTAGGATACTAAAGCATTGAAACAGGTAATATTCATTAAATAATAGTCGATTAAGATAGCTATCAAATGATAATTGCTAAAAATAATCCTAATAACTACTTCTATACTGTTGATTTAAGAACATTTTACTATACAGGCTATTATGCTAATAGAAATTACACAACTTCCATTTCGAGCATGCTTCTTATTCCTGAGTCGAATAGATTTATTTACTTAGACTAAAAAGAAATTAGGTAAATTTTATTTTTAAAAATTAATTTTTAATTTAAGTATTTCTAAAAATTAGAGTAATGTCAATAGAGACATCAATTAATCCCTAATACAAGTTTTTATCTTTAACTGATTCTAAAAATTTAGAGCAATTTTATAATTCACAATATTAGAAACTCTATTTTTTAGATGGTTTGGGTATTTCTTGGTAACTAAACACAAATCTTAAGTAACTAGTTTATTAAATACCATTTTAAGGTGTTAGGTAAACTGCTTTCATTAATCAAAAATTTTATGTGATAGCTTAGAATTAGATCATGTAATATAACCAAAATTTTGTAAACTTGGGAGAGATAGACTAAACATCAGTTAATGTTACTTTCTCATAAAATTTTGTTTTTATATTTAACTCAAATTACCAGCTTTACATTGCTGATTAGGACTCTTTTGCCTCTCAGTATTTCTATTAATTTGACTCTTTTTTTTAATAAATAATAATTAATGAAAACTTTCAAGAAATTTTTGTGCTCCAATAATCAAATAAATTAAATCGCTTTAATTTTGTAACAAGAGATTTATTATTTAACTTTACAGATCCCAGTTTGGATTTTATAAGAATAGATACAAACAATAGTGTAATATTTTAAGCTTATATAAATGGTACATTAAACATATATCCTAATTATACTTCAAGTATTTATGATTATATGACTGGATAGCCTGTTTAAAAACTACAATTCAATCAGAGAATCTTTAGAATTTTAATTGATAGCAGCTTTAATAAGTTTTATGTCCTGTTGAATCTATAGATCCCTTTAGTTTATGTCTATTTTTATAATGTCACAAATGGAGTACTTTAAAATCTTAATTTAATTACTTTGATAAGTCTACCATCTCGATCTACATAATTGAAAGCACAAATATATTAATAAAGTATTATTTTTAACTTACCATGGTAAATGATTTATATAGATCGCTAAACATTACAGTATACCAGAATTGATAGAGATAATTAGATATTCTATAATCAGTAAAATGTTATTTAGGTTGTAAACTACTCTAACCTATATATAGTTTAGTCAAACAATCAGTTAGCCATGTATTAACTAAACAACTCTTACACAAAATTATTTTAATTCAATTTAATGTATCCCAAGTTATCATAGTATTCAATAACAAACAATACCAATTCTTATTATATTCAACTGCTTGGTATAAGTTCAGGTATTGTCTTTTCATATAATTTCGTGTTACCAATGATAGGATAAGATTCAAAGCCTCTTTTTAGTATAAATTAATGTTATTAGACTATGGATAACATTCAATATGGATATTAGGTAATTTTTAAAATAAATTACTGTTTAGAATTTTATAAAAAATTTAAATAAATTAGGTTGAGCAATAAATGATTATTTTAGACCAATCCTCTAAAATTTTGCAATATAATTTACAGTAAACTCTAATTTAGGTAATAAAATTTGTTTTTAAAAATTTAATAACTTTTTAATAAATACATATATAAAACAGATATATTCTCAAAATAGTTTTTACTACCATCAACTTATGCAGAGTTATAACTCGAATGTAGTGTATGGCTATAATAATAGCAGTTAAACTATTACGATTAGAAATGATACTTTTACTAAACTACTTTAAAGCTAAATAATAATAAACAATTATAATTTTACCTTATTTGATGATTAAGAAATTGTGTTTCCTAGTATAAATTAGTAAATAACTTTTAAAAATATCAACATAACTTCTGATTCAAATAACTTTTAGTTTATTTTTAATGGTTAAAATACTATTACTCTTTAAAATATTAAAATTAACAATGTCACTCTTTCAGGAAACGGTACTCTTTTTACTTTTAATGATTGCTATTTGGTTGAAATTGATACTTTTAATCTTTTAAACTCTAAATTTAAAGGTATAAACTATACTCTTTTTTCTTTTAATAATGTCCAGTAGATTGTAATCAAATCTTTAAATTTAGTAAATATTATTTTTACTAAAGAATCACAAGCCAATAATATAATTTATATTTCAAATTCGCTTAATTTGACTTTATTTTAATCATTATTCTTGAATATATCATCCTTTGATTCAAATAAACTTTTTATCAAGTCTAATGGTATATTGCTATAATAAATAAATGGAATTACTGTTTAAAATATTGTTGGGGTTTCCTTTTATAACTTTGATAATTATTTTTCTCTTGAAGATTAGACTGTCTATCTATATAGTGATTAAGCTTTTATACAAAACTCTTAATTTATAAACATGACTAAAGTTACAAACAGCTTAATTACATTTAATGGTAACATTCTTCAAATAAATAAATGCAATTTTACTTAAATAAGTTGTTTAACATGCTCTGGTGCTTCTCTAAATATTAAAAAAGCTCAAACCTTCATACTATAATCATCTTATTTTCTTTTGAATCAAGCTAGTGAAGGAGGGGCTGTCGCTTTAATTAATTTATTTTACTAAAATTTGTAAATCATAGGAAATACTTTCTACAATTGTACAGCACTTTCTCATGGAGGAGCTATATATTCAAGTTCAAGCGATATCATGGTAAATTAAACAACTATTTAATTTTGCTAAGCTTAAATAGGAGGAGGAATAAGATATACTGGAATATAGCCAATATTTATCTTTTATCAATATCTTTACTAATAGACACAAGACCCAAAATATTTTTTAGAAAATAATATAACTAATAATTAAGCTGATGTTTATGGATAAAATATTGGCTCTTATCCATAAATGATATCTGTTATGTCAAATAGTTAGTTAGTTCACTCTAGGATTCTTACAACAAATGTGGATAATTATAACATTGACTAATACTCTCTATCTAATTTTTAAAGTAGTGCTAATATTAACTTTTAATTCTAAATTTTAGATTAAGAATTAAATCCTGTCAAATTTAATATTTAGAAATTTTAGAAAAATTAATACCCAGAAATTATTTAAAACGAAATAACCGACTTTAACATCAAAGCCATTCCTGGTACAGACGATGTAAAGATTTATGGCTAATATATCACAGATTATTCATAATTCGACGAAGTTAATTAAACTTTTTAAATTTAACAAATGATGGTAATAGCTAACCCTGGAACTTCAAATTATATTTTTTTTGAAACTCCATCTATCAAGATGGTACTTTAACCTTCATAGCTTTCTAGATAATTTGATGATGGTAATATATTTTTATACTTAAAATCATTAATAATCAAATTAATTTTTTAATTTGACTATATTTTAAATCAAAATTATTAACTTGATAATTTTATTTTTAAGGCCCATTCCATGTCAGATTAAATATGTCATTTAGAGATTGCATAAGAGGTGAAGTTTACAAGCTTAGTGGAAGTATATTTTATTGTTAAGAGTGTAAGGAAGGGAGCTACTCTATAATTACTCCGATTTAAAGTAAATTGTTTATATTTTTTGCTTAAATTTATTAAAATTACTTAATAAGAATAATATGAAACATAAATTTGCTAACGTTGTCCCGACGATGCTGTTTATTGCTATAGAGATTAAATGACACTTTATCCTGGTTATTGGAAGATTAATAATGATACTGATTCTATAGTGTATTGTAAAAATAAAGCTGAAAACTGTTATGGAACTCAAGAAACAGGATACTGTATCGAAGGACATATAGGTCCTTTGTGCGAAAGTTGCGATGTGTATGGAGTAGTATGGAAAACAACCTATTAAAGTGATGGAAAATTTAACTGTTTGAAATGTTAAAATTTAAATTCAGTTAATTATATAATACCTACTATATTTATAGCGTTAGGCATAATTATATATATCCTAATTAGTATTAGGATTATACTACAAATAAATAAATTAATAGTTTTAGGTTACTATATAAGAAAGTTAAATTTATTGCCTTTAAGTAAATCTTCATTTTAAGATACAACAAATATGAATCTAAAAGCAATGATGAGTTATATGCAAATCAGTTCTATGATCAATACCTTTGTTATTTAGCTGCCTGAATGGATGACATTCATACCAGATTATTTAGGTACATTTTTGCAATCAATGGTTTGCTAAAATATAAAATTTTTTATAATTAGGTTCGCCTGTTTAAAATCTGCAATACAGTTTTGATTGTATTCTAAATTAATAGTAGTAGAGCTCATATCCTATAGTCTTTTTCAGAACAATTTGGTTCTTAGCTATTCCTGTTATTTATCTTGCTGTAGTTGGATTTTTTTATTTAATATTAGTCTTACTTAGAATATCAAAATTTGATAAGGTATTTAATTTGAAATTCATTTAAAAATTTTTCTATTTTATGTTTGTTTATAAAAATATAGTCATACATTATTAGTGGATTAGTATTTTTAAGCTTCTTCATCTAGCCAAATATGATATCTAATCTTTTAGGAGTCATGTCGTGTAGAAGTATAGACAATAAGTTATACATACAAAGTGATATTTCTTATGAGTGTTATACTGATATTCATAAAAAATACATTGCAATAGTTTGTTTACCTGGGTTAATTCTTTGGGCTTTTATAATTCCCTTAATTATTTTGAAAAATTTAATATAGAATAGAGATAACTTAGATAATGCGACTATCCGTTTGAAGTATGGGTTTTTGTATTAAGATTATAAAAACAAGCATTTCTATTGGGAATTTGTTAGAATCTACACAAAAATGGCTGTTGTTGCTGTACTTTCATTTTATGGAGATCCATACAGTATTTATTTTTTTCATTTTGATTATTTGCTTAAATTTTTTTTGTTTAATAGCTAATAAATTAGTTATTATTTTATGCATGTTCTTGATCTACTAAGTTGCTTTGATAAAATTCTAACCTTACTAAATGAAGTATTTTTAATAGTTAGATAAGACGAGTATGATCGTTTTTGTCATACTTCTAATCATGAATATATTTTTATACAACAAACCAGATATTATCTAGTCATAAATATTCTATATTGTTTTGCTTATTATTCATAATGGTTATTAATTTTTCCTTCTTGTTGAGGTAGTTAGAGCTAAACTTTCTATTAAGTATAAAGATGTCTATAATAAAATTGTTAAAAATCTTCTCAAAATGCTGCCCTTTATGAAAAGATTTTTAACTCTCTAAAAAAAAATTCCTTTTAAAACATTCCGTTTATGGATGAAAGTTAAATTTTTCTTGAATGAATGTAGCGAAAGAAGAATTTATAATGAATAAAATAGTCCTTAATTTGGTCGATCATCGGAATTAAACCCTGAATCAGTCTATTTTTAACCTAGTAAAAGAAACAGAAATCGTATGTTTAATTAAAATCTGCTGTTAGCAAGTTCAAGAAATATTGGTAATTTATTTGATTTTTTAATATGTAATTATAGTAATTTTTTATCAATTAGCAATGTCTAATCGAAATATTGTCAGATCAGAAGAAATTTCAAAAAATAACTAACATTTACCACAATTAAGTAGAGATATGAACCTCTTATCTATAGATAGTAATAACTTATAGCTTTTAAGTGCAAAAGGAATTAGTAGCACTTCTTAATTGTAGGATATTAGAGCATAAAGTATACCTATTGACTCTATGCATTAATAATCCTATAGCCCATATTCAGATGTTAGCTTAAAAAGATTATCATATGGTTAACTACTTAGATCGCTATTTAATTATGCTGATGTAGAGGAGGAAGAAGATTTTAGAAGAATTTAAAAAAAAGCTGCAATAAATTAAGAATATAGGCTTTATCAAAAAATTGACTTGATTTACAAAAATTTAAAATAAGTTGAGATGGAAGAGACTTTAATGCCTATAGAATAATAACCTAAAGAAGACAACCAAACCCCAAATATTGACGATTCTATTAATGATTTTAATAACTTAAAAGCTAAAAGGTAAAAGAAATATTTATTTAAAAAAAAACAAAAATTTATTTAATAATATAGATTTGCTTAATCTTTTGCTCCTAGATTTATAACAAGTGTTGAAAATTTAGATGCCAATGTCAAAGATAATTAGGAGTTAAAGTAAGATAGCTAAGGAGAAGTTATTGAATTATCAGAATAATCTTAAGTAAATGTAGAAATCTAATAAACTTAGAATAAAAGATATGTTTATCTTTAAAATGAAGAAAACATATTTGATTAATAAGCTTAATAAAACAAGGAGGTTAAAAATGAAAATATTGAAGAAAGTGTCTTTTAGAATTCAATAGAATCAGAGGAGGAAGAAGATATCAGAAGGCTAATAAAAAAATCATAATTCTAGCATGACCTAAATTTAAAAAGAAAGACAAACCTAATTTATAAAAATTTGTTTAAAGTTAATTACAATGAAAATGAAATTCTTTAGGAATAAAATAAGAATTAGAAAAATTATACTGCAAACGATAATATGCTTTACAATATTGAAGATTCTCTTCTTTCACTAAATGATAGTAGCACAGTTGAAAAGTATTTTCAATTTTTTTTAAATGAACAAACTATATTAACATTTGTTTAAATTTTAATTTTAATTGGTTCAATAAATTAACCTATAATAACTGTTTATAGATAACATGAAGATTTCTTTGAAAAACAGTAATCACAAAAATAGTTAAAAAAATAAATTGAGGAAGATAAAAATATGCTTAATCATGAAAAAAAAGAGTAAATGGTTATAGATTAAGGAAATGTATTTGAAGTAGTTGATAGTGATAATCTAACTTTTTAAAAGAATTTAGAAAGCAACGAATCATAAAAATCTAAAAAAATAGTAAATATAGAACAAAAAAATATTGAAAAAGGTAAATCTTTTATCAATTTATTTTATTAATTAATAAAAGTTT
The DNA here is from genome assembly GCF_000189635.1 of Tetrahymena thermophila SB210. Taxonomy (NCBI): domain Eukaryota; phylum Ciliophora; class Oligohymenophorea; order Hymenostomatida; family Tetrahymenidae; genus Tetrahymena; species Tetrahymena thermophila. The sequence continues at coordinate 366,569 of NW_002476236.1, forward strand.
TTTAAGTTATTTTTTTTATTTAATTAAAAAATAAAAATCATAAAAAATTAATTTTATTTCGTTAAAAAAAGATGAAATCTGTTAATCTGAATAAATTGAAATTGATAAAAATTAATCTCAATCAATTTAAAACTCATCTTTGCCTAAAAACGATATCAGTTGCTCAAAACAAATCTAAAATATCATTGACAAATTTGCTTAAAATTTACAAATAAAAGAAGGTTTAGACCAATCTATTGTTAACTAAAGTGCAAATACAAATCTGAATTAGCAAATTTAATCCAATAATGAAACACCTTAGTCAGAAAAGATAACAACAGATTAATTAAACAAAAAATATATTCCATCACCTCAAATAATGGAAGAAGATGAAAATATAATTTTTGATGAAGCAGAATCAGAAAACACAGCAAAAGATAATATGACATAAGCTAACTTCTAAAAAGTCAATGATTACTTTTAAATACCTGTTAATCTTAATGATAATGCAACAAGAACTATTGACGATGCTTTAGATAAATTTTTTGATAACAAAAGTAATTTTGAAATCAAAAGCTAAAGGAAAAAATATTCTGAGTAATTTAAACTCGAAAATGAATCTATTATCTAAGATCATGTAGATGATTAGACTTTATTCAAAGAGTTAGATTATGGAAAGTAATTTACACCAGGAGGGCTTAATGGATTTGAAGTACTAAAACTTAGTGTTAGTGAAACGCCAACAGCAGGTGAGGTTAAAGATAATAGCTTGAAAGAAGAATCAAATAATATGCAAAATTTAAATTAAAATAAATAAGTTGAAAGCTAAAATGAGTCTGGAAATATATGAAAAAAAGCATAAAATGTATATTTATTTACCACCATAAGAAATAATAGTTTTATAATTATTTTTATTGTATTTTGTATATCAATTGATTTAAGTGTTTTATAAATTTATTTAATTTTCATAGCTTAGGATATATTGCTTTTTACTTTGAAATTAATGAATTCAAAGCTATTGGAATATCGCTTGTTTAAGCCATGGCAGAGTTTAAGCGAGCCATGTAATCCAAATTAGGAAGTATTGTTTTATGCCTTTATGTAGTTAATATACTTTTTATTGTCCAAACGGCCACAGGACTTTTTTCTGCTATTGTTTTTGCAGTTTTAAGAAGAATACTTCTCAATTGTTCTTCATTTTCAACAACTTAAGAAACCATACCTTTTATTAAATATATATATTAATAAATTATTTTTTAAATTTAAATCAATTCAATGAATGCTCTATATTACCAATCCTTAATGCAGTTTCTGAGTCAAAACGTCTACCAGTGTAAACTAATTCACGTAATAAACTATCATTTGTGCAGGTCACAGGTAATCTTTGTAAAAGTCCCATATCAGCTGCAATACCAACATCTATTTCTTTGAACTCGAAAAACGACTACTTTGTGCAAATTCTCACATCAGCTGCTAAAATAAATTCAATAGCTACTCCAAGACATGCATTTTGTATTCCTACTAAAATAGGAATTTATAATCTTTCAAAAGAAGTTATTGTTTCTTGTAAAACTTAAATGAATTTATATAAAAAGGCAGTCCTGCGTGCCACATCTTCTTCATCAATGGATATTGCAAAAATAGGATCTTACAAATCTACTCCAGTACTAAAATGCTTTCCATTTCCTGTTAAAACCACACATCTCAGATCTTCTTTCTTTTATAGCATCTTCATAGCTTCAGGCAATTCATGAATCATTTTAACATTCATAGCATTTCCGACTTTCTGTCTATTAAGCTTAACATGGGCGATATGATTTTCAATATACTCGATTTCTAATGTTTCAAAAGTCATTTCTTAATAAGTAAATTATATTGATATCTTTTTTATTCTTAATAATATTTATTAAATTATATCAGAAATTAAGAATTCTTTTGATAGAAGATCAACTAAAAAGAATAGGTAAAGTTAATTAATATGACGTATTTTATAAAAATTTTATAAGAATTCTACAGAAATATTTGTTTACTCGGAAGAGAAAAATTAAAAGAATTTTCGATAAATAAGAAGAAATGAATGTGAGAAAGAAAAAAACTATATCATTTAAATCAAATAACTAAAATCCAGCATTTAGTTTATATATGAAAACATTAAAATATCAAATTTATTTTTTAAATAAACAATAAGTTAATTTTAAGTTGTATTGATCTTCTTTATTATTAAGTTAATGCATATAAATAGTTATATTGTAAATACTATCAGTGCAAGCATTCTTTATCAAAAATAAGATTGCCCTTGTAGTATAGATCCTCTTCAGTTGATTCATCATAGATTTTAACATAAGAAGTTATTTCTTTGTCAACGTTGAACTATGGTTCAATTTTGTTTTTATTTGCTTCAATTAATCTTTTCATGTATTCAGATCTATTTGGGTTTTTATTTTGCAAAAACTCTTTAACGTATTCATCAATTATAGTTTTAATTCTAAAGTGTCTAGATCTAACTTGGGCCATGTTTATTAGGACTATATCTTTAATAGTTTAAACATTCCACCCATGAACAAAATAGCTAGTGTTAACCATACGTGGATTGGTATTATATTCAAGGATGTAAGGCTTCATGTTATCTTTGTTGACAAGAATGTCAGGAGCATACATCTCATATAATCTAGAATCTGGGGAGAGATATTAACGAGAGAATAATACTGTGTTAATGTAATTACGGAAAACAGAAGGGATAAAGTCATTAAATACCCATCCAGGTGGGACTGAACCTTCTTTTTCTAACTCTTCTTAGAGACTTTCTAGGGTGTGCTAATAAGAAAAGCTACTCATAAATTATTCACGAGTCTTTCCTGAAATCTTGAAGAGTTCTTCATCTGAAAGATTAAGCAGTTCTCTAGCAATGTTATACACACAAAGATGTCTTTGAATTTAAGAATCATGGGAATTGTACTTAAGAGCACAGAAGGCAACACCAGCTTTATCTTGAGCATATATGATTAAAGGATTAAGAGAGGCTATAACAAAATGCATACGGACTTCAAATTTTACACCATTAAGTAAAAGTGGATTATTGATATATTCCTAAACTAACTCTGGATTTTACTCACCAATAGAGCCACATAATTGACCATTTTAATATTTCTTTTAAAGAGCTTCCATAATAGCTGGTGTGACTACTGAGATGCCTTTACCTTAATGAACGTTTGCTCCTAATTTAGATATAAATTAGAAACCTTCTTCTTTGAATTTTTTTTGATAAGTTTCAGATTCTACATAATTAAAAAAGTTCTTGCATTCATCTACATTGTTAAGATTGTAGGTTTAGGGTAAGAATTTGAATTCTTTCATGCACTTGTCACTATATTTTTTTGTGATATTAGGGTTGCTGTTAATCTAGTCAATTTAAGTAAGGAATTTTCTATAGCTGCGAGAAAGTCCTTCTTTTCTTGTAAATGAGCCGCTGCTAGGAATTTTGTTTATGCCTTAAAATAAACAACCAAGCTACTTACCCATGACAAAAGAGGACATAAATCTGGGACGATTAAAATAATACTAAGTAATGTTGATTTCTGGAGCAAAACTTTCCTTTCTCAAATAGTCTGAAGGTAGTTCCCATCCATACATTTCAGAAGCAACTTTAGAAAAATTTGCAAAAATATCATCACGAGTATACTAATCATTCCAGTCTGAGAATAAAGTAATATTATTGTATAACTCCTCTTCATGAGCGAAATGGTATAAATCGCTTTTAATACAATAGAAATCATCACGGTAAAGACCATAAAATGCTTGTTGAATATCTTTATTTTAATGGGGATTATTAACAAAGTTCTTAAAGTATGAAGAAAGAGTTTCAGATTCTAAGTCATTGAAAACTCTTCCTAACTAGTTGATTAAATCATCAAGTTCTGTTAAGTTTTAGATATTATATTTATTCTGAATTATTTGAATAGTGTTGTTAAAAAGACTATCATTAATCAACATAGTTTCTTTTAAAGTAGGTACAGTGTACTCTTCATATTCATCATCATCTTCTTCTTATTTAATTTGCTAGTTTAATTTTTAACCTTGCTAAATAGTGTTAAGCTTCTATGTGTAATAAATATTAACTCCACCTATTACTAAAGCCACTGTTAAAACAACCACACTAATTTTAGCTGCTAATTAGATAGACATGAATATTTCTTTTTTTTAGATTTAATCTTTTTTTATGAAATTATTTATCCAATATCTTAGTATATATTATTTTCTTATATACTCCTTCCAAAAATAAACAAAAAAAGATATGTTTTGATCAGATAATTATTAGTTACCTTATATTATCAGGGTGTAGAGAATGGATAATATTTAATATACTATCCAATTAATTAAAATAAATAAATAAATAAAATTGGATATTGATAGTAAAATCCTCAATAAAACAAAAAAAAATATATTTTTTTTAATGTTTTTTTTCATCAATATTTATTTCTATTTTATTATTTAATTAAAAAAAATATTTTAAATATTTATAGATATTTGGAAAATATTTAATTTATTTTATTGTTTTACAATATCTTTATGTATAAAAAATACTAAAATTTTTATAATGAATAGTAAAATTTATTAATATTGTTAGTTGCGATTTAATTCCCATAAAATAGCTTTTAATTGAAATGGAAATTAAAATAAATATTTGTTAAAAAATATAATTTTAAAAAAGAAAAAAGATAATTTTGATATAATAAATAATAATATTAAAAAAAAATTTTATTTTTATTTTTTTAATGTTTTTTTTTATATGAATATTTATTTCAATTTTATAAAATAGCTTTGTTAAAAAAAAATAATAAAATATTTATAAAGAATAGATGTTAAAAAATCATCTAAATTGCGCAAATTTATTTATTAAAATTTGTTAATATTGTTAGATTGATTTTCTTCCCAAAAAATAGTTATTGATTGAAATGGAAATTAAAATAAATATTTGATAACAAATATAATTTTAAAAGTTAATAGATGATTTAATTAAAATAGATAATTTATTAAAATAAATATGCTATGCATACAAAATACTAATTTGTAAATTAATAATTGTAAAATTCGCATTTATTATACACGTGTGAAAGGAGTCTATTGTTAAATAATAATTGATTATTGAAAGTATTATAAAAGATTTTGATTTAATTTGAATAATTAAAAAATTTTCAATAATAACATAATAAATCATTGATAATTATAAGGAATAATAATGGATATAATTAAATATATTTTGTCATGGATTATTCTAATTTTTTTAAAGTTTGTAGAAGCCATTTAAGATGATATTATGATATTGCCATAAGAAGGGTAGGAATCTATCAAAAGAAAAATTTTATAAATACCCAGGGAATATGTAACAGGAATTAGATCTCTAGCGGATAACTCCCATGTTCCTCTCTTATCAATGGAATATTAAGTATAGATTCATAGTACAATTTCAGAAGTACAATTAATTTAGGAATTCTAGAATCCAATACTTGGAAGCTTCATTTAAGCAGAGTTTTACTTTTAAACAAAGGTTACATAAACATTTGTCTCATTTGAAGTGCAATCAGATGGATAAATATTAAAAGGAGTTGTTCTAGATAAGTAGGTATTATTTTTTACTTTTAATTTTTGCTCAAAATAATCTGATTAATACACTAAATCGATTATTTGAAAATTTAAAGAAAATTAATTGCTTTACAGTATAAAATAAATACTCATTTTTGTTTTTATTTAAAAAGAGCAAAAAAAGTGGAAAGTATTAAGATGAAAAAATGATTCCTTCACCCTATGCAGAAATAATAGAAGATATACATGACATTATTAGATTAAACCTTGGATTTATGTATCCTGGATAATACATGAAAATTGTAATTAAATATATAGAAGAATTAGAGCGACAGGAACCGAATGTTTGGAAATTCACCTTACCTACTTAAAATAGCAAAAATTAAGGGAAATATGATAATATATTCTTAGATTTTAGTGACTGCCCAGATTTTAATTTTGAAAGCTAAAATTTAGTAACATACGACTGGAAAATAAATGGACAAATATTTTCTTCAGAATAGATTAAAAATATTTTTAGTGTGAGTCATTAAAAAGATTTAAATATACAGCATGTAAAAACAGAAAAAAATGACTATCTCACTTATTTCTCTCTTGACTATGGAAAAAATACTAAAGAAAACAAAGATTTTGTTCTTCTTATCACTGAGGAAATAGATAAAGATAAAAATCAATCTAGAACATTTATAGGATATGATCCTTAGGATTTAATAAATCCTTATGCAGCCTTAATTCGTTTTTCTCCTCTTATAGTTATAAACCCAGATGAATCGAACTCTTCTTGCAGTAAAAAAACTAGAACTCACCCTCAAAACTCTCAAAGTCAATTTTTAAAAAATAATAACTAATAGCTTTCATCAATCGAAGAAAGTGAATTTGAAGAAAACTAAAATGAAGAATTAAATAATTAATCAGAAAATAAATAATCTTAGTAATCAGATCAGACATAAAGCAGTGAATAGTAATAATAATAATAATAAAATTAGTAAAAAAAGATAGAAAGATATATATTAATTGTTATTGAGGATATTCTATCTTCTAATTAGTTTAGTATAGATAATTATTAATTATTCATTAAAAATATATTACTTGAATTAATTAATTAGATTTCAGATTATAAATATAGACAATAAATTAATATATTTTTAATATCTTCTCAAGAAATGGTATTTACAGAAGAAACAGATATTAATCTTTAAAATGTTGATGATATATCTTAGATTATTTCAAAAAAAATTTAAATTAAAAAAGTTGATGAAGCTGCAAAGCTACCTATTGAAAAAATATTATCAAAAGTTTAAAATAAATCTAAAAAGCAGTTCTTGCTGCTTGTTGGTGCAGGAGAATTTTGGAATATTAGCCAAATATTGTACTACTTAGGACTCTAAAAAAAGCTATCAGTGTATGGTATAGGTATTGGTAATCGCTATTCAATTTAATTATTTTAAAGATTAGAATAAATGAATTGTGGTAGAACCTTTATAGTTAATAGAATTGAAGATGTGAACCAAGAAATCAATAAAATTATTATCGAAATAAATGCACCTAAATTTAAAAAATTTACTATCATTTATGATTAAAAGATTGTTAACACAATGAGTTCGATAATAGATAATATAAATACCATAAGTCTCACAAAATCATATTAGCTGAATGTTTTTTTTAACAAAAATTTGTAAAAACTCATAAAATATTCTAAAAAAAATTAAATTGACAAAATTTGCTTTAGTTTGGTTGTAGTAGATGAAGAAAATGTTGTTTACAAAACAAAAGCTAAAATTTACTTTAATCAAATAATTAAAACAAATGTCTTTCACAAACTTGCTGCTAATTAATAAATATAATCCTACTTAGTTAATGCTCTTTATAAACCTGAAGGATTCTAGAATCTATCTCTTATAAGGTAAGGGACTAGTGCATATGAAAGAATTTTGTATTTTTCTGTTAAATATCAGATTCTGTCTGAAGTTACAACAATGTACTTACTAGACTCTTAATTCTTTGCTTGCTCAAAAAATTTAGACCAATAAATAAAAAATGTTTAGTCTTTCATAATAAAATTATAATTAGAATAATCAGTGGATGAAGATGAATTAAATATTTTCAGCTTGTTAGAAAATCTAAAAATTAAGAATAAGAATGTTAATGAATTTTCTTATATTATCTTTAAATTGGAAATTGACTCAAAGAATAATAAAAAATAATAAACAAAATAAAAGTAACCCAACTAAACAACAGAATAGACCTGCACGTTAAATTTAAATCCTCTAAATATAATAAACATGACATACCAAAAAATTTAATAATTCAAAATTATTGGTATTAAATCTGAAATATATTCTAATCAACTCTACAACAAAAAAAAGAATGAAAAGGGTCAAAGTTATTCAGATATTGTTAGATTTTTAAAAGACTATACAAGGAGTATATTGGACCTTAACCTTAAAGCCATCATATTATATTTGGAATACACAACATTTTTGCTATTTACATTAATTTTTACATGAAATAAATTTAATGCTGATAATATTCAGAATTTGTTAATCAGCAAATAACATGTTTATAATTATTTTGCTTCATTAAAATGAATTGTATTTTATATTAATTAATTTTTTCTATCATGTTTAACAAATTTATAAGATCTAAAGGCTTTTATAATTGAAATGTTTAATATATATTTTGACTAAATTTCTTTAATTTATAATTTATAATATTAATATCATATAATTAATTTTATTACAAAAATATAGTGAACACGCTTGAAATTATTTTAAAATTTATTTATTTATCATTCATTATATTTAAGGTTGAGGTTTATCGAAATCCCAAACCAATACTCTTCCATCCCAGGAAGTAGAAGCTATTTATCTGTCATTATGAATTGAAAAGTCCAATCCCATTACAAATTCAGTGTGCTTGTTATGTGTGAATTTGAGTGGCTAAACTGGATCACTAGTATCCCAAACGCATACATTCATATCATAAGATGAAGAAGCTAAAATGGACTGATGGAAAGGTGAATACTTTACACGTTTTACAGGGTATCTGTGCCCTCCTAAAATATTAAGAGGAAATTTCAAGTTTTTGAGATCCCATATACGAATAGAAAGGTCAGTGGAACAAGTAGCTAGGATATCTTGATATTTATTAAAATCACAGCTAAGTATTTCGCCATCATGAGCACGAAGACCTGCAATACTCTTGTTTGGTGTATTTAAATCCCATAACTTAAGGGTGCTATCTGACCCAACAGTAGCAAATATACCATCATTAACAGGGTGCCATGTTGCTTAATAACATTAACCTATATGTGCAGGTAATTCGAATAAGCATTTCATCACATTTAAGTCCCAAACTTTGACTCTTCCTTCTTTGCCTGAAGAAAGGAATATATGAGGTTACTTATAAGAACATTCTCCGCTATTGATTTCTTTTATATGGCCTTTAACTTCCTTAACGATAGCATTTTTTTATAAATCTATTTATTAAAAACGTTTTCATTCTTAATCTACATTTGATATTTATTTTTCAATTTAAGTTATTTATTTTTTCATCTTTATGATAGCAAATATGCTAAATATTTTTTAAAATTATTATATTGGCAGATATAATAAAATCTTATATTAAAGAAGAAAATGGAAATAATGTAAAAATAAAATACCCCATAATGTGATCATTCCATTACCGCAGCAAGTAATGAGTAAGTTTTCGTTTAATTCGGTCCAACAGCAATCAATAACTGAATCAGGAAGTTCAAAAGAGTTTAATACATTCATCTATCCATTAGGAAGCATGCTTAAAACTAACTATTTTCCTTTTCCTACTATACCAAAATTAGCAGAACTACTTACTGCTATTCTTGTTGGATCAAATAGAGAAAATTTTACTGACATACCACATAGGTCTGTCTTAAATGCAGCTTGGTATGAAACTGGGTTAGGATTCATCTAACTAATGCTTTTTTTTTAATTGCAATTTGCAAAATATAAATAAATATTAACTTTTTTAATTAAAATCAAATTTTCTGCAAATTATTATTTAATGTCCAAATGATTTTTTAAAGTCGATATTTGATGGGAATAATACGTAATACGTATCTTTATTGAATATTATATCATAGTTAAGAGTTTACTAAATTTCTATTTTTGATATCAAGAATTTCTTATTAGAAATAGTAATTAATATTTTAAATAATTCTAATGAATAAATATCAAATTTTATAAATTTTTAAACATTTTATTGATTTTAAAAGAATTTTTTCACTAGAGTTTAATGCTTAATCCTACCTTTTTTTATTAATTATCACATCCTAAATTTAAAAAGTGTATTATTATTTATTATTTTCTCTCAAATTCAATATTTATTAAAACCTATTTGAAAAAATAGAATAGATTTTAATGATATTTAATTATTTGTTGGAAATTTCATTTTAAGACAGATTAAAATTATACATTATATTTTTTTATTTTTTAGAATTTAAAATGTAAAAAACTGATAATAAAATTTGTTTTTATAAATTTCAAATATGGTTAATTTAAAAAAAATATTTATATTCTATGTAAATTACTTAAAAAATATATTTTATAATAATTTATCTATTTTATCTTAAACAAATTACAAAAAGTGGCAATTAATGAGAAAGGTATTCTTTTCAAACACTTATATGAAATATATTTTATCTCAATAAATCTACTTCAATTTGCATCAATAGATCATTCATATCTAAAATTAATGATATAAACCTAAATAAAATAAAGATTCTTTAATAAATTTAAAAGAAAAAGATATTTATCTATTAACTAAAAAATTTTGCAAATATATCCTCAAGTAGTATAAGAATAATATAAGAAGAGTAGAAATAAAAATGAAGAAGTAGACCCAAAAGCCTATAGATAAAGAAAAAATAGAAGTACCATATTAAACAATAGGATTAATAAAAAATAATGCTATATCTAATAATTTGCATATTTAATTTTACTAATAAGCAAATTTAAAATATTATTTTGATTCTTCAATGATATCAACATTATTTTTAACAAATAGATTAGAGAAAATTTCTAAGCTGTTCTCCTTGCTGATACATATGTTACTAGATTAGCACCTATCACAAAAGAAATTCCTAAAGTAAGTTTAAAATTAACTTTAAAAATGCAATGAAAAAAATGTTTTATTTGTTTTATTGCGAAATTTAAAAAATAAATCTTTAAAATATGTTTAAAATAGTAAATTAATAGCTAAAAAGCAATTATATAAATATAATAATTTATAAAACAATTTTACATTAAGTAAGTACTAACATGCTTTTTTATTATTAATTAGTGTCTCTTACCTGTAGCAAATGTACCTCTGATTGAGCATACAATTAATTGGCTTGAAGCAAATAAAATTTATGAATTGTTAGTTGTTTATACATCACACAGCTAAAAAATAGAATAATATTTCTCTCAAAGAGATAAAAGTAGCATGAAAATACAGTTAATACATGCTCATGATGCAAAAACGTAAATAAAAATACCTTTAAATATGAAATTATTTTTTATAAAATAATTGTTATTTAAGCTAATTGGAATATATATAGCACAACTTAGTATTAAGAAAATAGATTATAATTTTTAAGAAGAATGAGTATTTAATATAAATCAATATTTCTTAGCATTTAAATAGAAATTTAAAAATATATAATAGTGTGCATTAAAGAATAGATTATTGAAAGGCTTATATATAAATTGAAAATAATACATTAAATTTTAAAGTAGAAGTAAATATTTAGTTTTTATTTGCTAATTAAAAAAGTGTTGGTGATGCTTTAAGAGAATTGTAATACAAGGGTGTAGTTTATGGAGATTTCCTTCTTTGCTATGGAGACATGGTTTCAAATATTAAATTGCAAAGTGCTATTAAGCATTTCTTATGGAAGAAGAAGGAGAACTCTCTTAATATTATGACTGCTATTCTTAAAAAGAGCCACCCATTTGATAGTAATAGAACTTATTAAGATGACGATTTTGCATTTGTCGTTGAAAAACAATCAGGGGATATTCTTCAAATTGAAAACATAAACAAGGAAGATTATTTTGAATTAAATTTAGAAAGACTTAAAGTCTCTAAGGGTGCTGCACTTGGCTAAAAAATTCATTACAACTACTTAGATAATTAAATATACATTTGTTCTTTGGATGTTTTAAAGGCTTTTTAAGAAAACTTTACATTCAACTCTTTTAGGGAAGATTTTATGAAAGAGTTGTTAACTGCTGAAATTAATGAAGAAAAGATTAGTTCATATATAATATCCGACTCGGAGTATGCTTTAAGAGCTAGTGATCCTAGACTTTACTATAAAATAAATTAATCAGTTATCAAAAGGTAATAAAACCAACAATCTATTAAACATTTGATCCAAGTTTTTATTTTTTCTTTCAAAGTTAATTTGAAAAATTATTAATTATATTTAATTTGGATTGGAGCTAATGCTCTATGCACATCAAAAACGATTGATATTAATTTAATTTAGTTTTTTAATTAAATAAATAATTGTGCTACTTATTTAAAATAATTATTAATATTACTTAATCATTCATTTAAAATTAAAAAATATTATTGAGTGCTTTAGTCATTGATAAAAGATATTTTTTTAATGAAATATCAAATAAATTAATTTTATTAAGAAAAATTATTTGAAATAATTTCTAAAATTAATTCTAATAGATTTTTAACAATAAACAAATAGAATTACATAAATACACATAAAACATTTAAAAAAATGTTTCATGATTTTAGCTACTTAATAAAATTTCATAATTTGCTAAGAATTTAGATAAATAAATATGTTAAGAACATATACTTTATTTTATTTTCTATCATTCTTTTATTTTAGCTCTTTTCCAAATATTTTGATTTGTTTATCATACTTTAAAAGTCTTCCACCTTTGATAATAAAATACTTGAATTAGTTTACTTATTGTTCTATTTTACTAATTTTAACTGTAAGTTTAATTTTGCAAATTTGAGTAAAAAAGAATGATATAAACCTCACCTTTTCTTTATAGAAACATTATTTAATATATATATAGAATATCTTACATTACTGATATTAAATTTCTCAAAATTGACCTAATATTTATAGAAATAAAACTATATTTACCCGCTTATTTATTATAAAAAAAGATACACTTATCCCTTTACTGTTAATAAGATGATGGCTTATTAGAAATAAAATATTTTAAATTAAGACTTTAATATTTTCATGGGGAAAACTACTAAAATAGCACACAGCACAGTGATTGGAAATAATTCATGTATAGGAGATGCTACTTAAATTGGTGATAATACTAACGTTCAAGCTTCTGTGATAGGAAAAAACTGTAACATTGGATCAAACGTTTAGATTCAAAGATGCATTATTCAAGATAATGTCATAATTGAGGATGGCACTATAATAAAGGACTCAATCATATGCAATCATGTAGTGATAAAAAAGAATTGCATTGTTAAAGAAGGATCAATATTGTCATACAATGTAATTACAAAGCAAGATATAACACTTCCAGAATACACTATGGTAATTAAAATTTTTTCTTTTTTTAAGCAATACTTATTTGTAAATTTTGCAATTCTGGTGATAAGAAATTTTGATAAAAATCAAAGTCGAACTCAATTAAAAAATATTATTAATCACTCAATATAATCTTTAAGTGAATTACACCATACAATAATTAAGGCATATATATATTTTCCCCCAATCTCAAAAATATTAAAGTGAATTTATAATCACATTAATTTAAAAGTTAGCATTTATAACAAAAAAAAAGTTTTCTTTTTGATTACATACATAATCTGTAAGAAGATGGACATATTTTTAAATCTTTTTGATCCTAGTATTTAAGCATTAAAATTTTAATAATGATGTGCAAAGTATTTAAAAAACTTAATTCTTAATAGCTGGTATGTCAAACATTATGTAATTAAACGCTTTAAATTTAAGTGATGGAAAATTTTTTGCTTTTTTATTTATGCCTAAATTATCATTGAATGAGTAAGTGTTTTGTTTTTATAGCTAAAAAAATAAAGAAAATTTATTCTTTAAGCTTAAACCTCAACTGATTGATAAATACCCCTAAATTTAATATTTAAGTTATGTGGGCATAAAAGAGTATAATACTAATTATTATCTCAGCAGATATTACCTTAACAATTATTTTTATAGAACTTTTTAAAATCTTTCTAGTTAGTTAATAAGTTAGTGTATATCTTTTTTAATAATTTTTTAAGTTTCCCCATATAATACGCATTTTGATTTTGTATTTTATTCATGAATTATAACTAATTAGATTTTAGTTTCGAAATTGAAATTCAACTATTCTATCTAAATTTCATCACATATTTAAGCATATCTTATTTTTGCTTTTCTATGTAACAATAGCAAAATAATTCTTAGTTGTTGCTATAAAATTTTAAGTTCTTTAAAATAAAAATAAACACTCGTCAAATGAGTTAATTTTCAATAAACCAAAAACACATCAAATATTTGTATTTTTTGGAAAACTTTATTTGAGGGACATATTTTCATAATTTGAATGCCTAAACCTAAATTTTTAATTGAATTAAATTTATTTATATTGTTGAATTTCATAGCTCATATACAATAAAGTATGTTGAATTGCCTTGAAAAAAAATTTAAATTGATAATAAATAGATTTTCCTCTGGTAGGATGCTTGAACAAGCAAAAAACAATATTTAACTTATTTTATTTATAATTTTGGAAAAAAAGATTAAGAAAAGTACTTTTAATAAACTTACATTTAAATTTTATGGAATATATCGTTGAAAATATTCCCAAAATCTAACTATTCAGGATATTTATACTGATTAATTTTAAATATTTTGAACAGTAGAAAGAAAATATTAAATAACTAACTAGCAAACGAAATTAAATATGACTTTTTTCTTTTTTATTAAAAATATTAACTAGTCATAAATAGCAAAAAAATACCGTGAAAAAAAATAAGATAATAAAAATTTTGGCAAATGAAAAAATACGCTAATTAAAAAAAAAGAGATATGATATTCCTATCAAAAATTAATCTAATTTCTCATATTTATCAAAAACGTGATTGAGTTTTCTTAAATAAAAACTATATTAAATAATAAATAGAAGGTTCAGTTTCTTTAATTACTAGAACTTGTTTCTATCATATCTATTACAAATCTTTATAATTTAAATTTAAATTAGTCTTTTTTCTTCTTATTTAATCTTTTTAATATACTAATAATTTTTATACTCCTCCCATACATACATACCTACCTCCCTCCATTCTTGAAATTGTTTTTGAGTTTTCAAATAGATACCTTACACTAAAATTAAAAAGTTATGTTTTTTTACCAAATATTTTAGATAATTAGCGAAATTCTTAATAAAAAAATTTTATAAAGTAAATTTTATGGCCTTTGTTTTTATCAACAAAATATTTTTATTTCAAAATTTGCTTAGAAATATTTTCTTTTTCTATATTAAGTTAGTTAGTTAGTTAAATATACTCTCAAAATAAAAACTTATAATTGCCAAACAGCATTTATTTATAATTTAAAAATTTGGTTCCTTAATGAGCGAAAAGGAGCTAAATTTATAGAAACTGTGGACTAGAATAGTCAAAAGTGTATTATACTCATAAAGCTGTATATCTTTGGTAATATAATAGTAATATGTAGTAATCTTTTACTAATACTATTGCACAATTTTTCCTTATTATGATTTTATTTGAAATCAATCAAATTAAGAGGAAAAAATCAATACTAAGAATCTAGCATACCTATCAATGATCAATGATCGGGTAGATTTAAAAATAGATACAGTAAAAATAATTTAAGGAAATTTAATTTCAAACAAATCTAATAGACATTGAAACTCATTACTTATTTTTGATTTTATTTAATTATTTATTAATTAATGGTTAACACATAACCTTACCTTCTCATCTTAACATTTTATTTAAAGACTTTATAAATATATTTACAAATATCCAAAAATACAATTTTTTAATTGCGAAAATTATATTATTCTTAATTTTACAATTTTCCAGTCTATCCCCAGAACTATTAATCAGCTAAGTTGCATTAAATTATCAATAATATTTGCTTAATATAGAACAAAAAATAACCCTTATCTTTACTTACACTTTAAATTTACTCAAAATTGACTATTTTCAAGAATTATGAATATATAAATAAATTTTTAATCTAGATAGATTAAAATAGCATCAACTTACTATCTTTACCAAATATTAAAAAAATTTAATTGTTAAACAAATACAAGAGTTACTCAGATGATTTTTTATTGCAAATAAAATAGATTAATATTATTTTAAATTATAATTTTGCTCTCATTAGGAATTTTTAAGGCTGATTGTTGTTTTAAATTAAAAAGATTGTAAGTAGTTCTAGATAGAGTAAAATGAAAAATTATCAATATTTTTACACCTTCTATTTCTAGATAAATATTATTTTAATCAAACCAAAGCACAAACTTTTTAGGCTAATCACTTACAATTTTCCATTAAGAACCCATCACTTAGAATTATTTATTTTTTGATTACACATAAAAATATTGAATTATACAACTAATTTCAATAATCAATTCTAAAAATTATTCAAAACTTATATTCTAAAATTCGACAAAATGTCGCTTTGCAAAAATTCAACTAACTCATTTTCCTTTTAAATTGAAAGCTTAAACTACTTATAATATCTTAGTCTACCATTTTTTACATAGCTTAAATTATTTGAATCATTCTTAAATTTCTGTTAAATTAATTTTTAATATTAACAAGGCCACAACCTTTGAGTACGATAAGGATTTGATAGAAGAAAATTAAGAAGAAAGTAGTAAACTGTTTGAAAAAGGTGTCATTTACGCTGCATAACTATTCATACAAAATGAAGCTATGTTAGGCTATAATCAACATGAAATAATAAAAAATTATGAAGATGTAGATGACTTAGTCCATGAAGAAAAAGAAGGATCTGAAGAAGACATTGGTTAAAGAGAAGATGCCATATTTTAATAATTAGCAGAAGATATAAGACAAATTATTCAAGAAGCTCTTAATGATCCTCCTAAGACTGATCACAGCATAGTTGAAATACACAATCTTAAGGTAAATTTAAGATAGTAACTATTGAAAGTTTATAAATGAAAAAAATATTAGCACACATTTTACAATTTTTGTGTAACAAAATATGATTAGCATCTAATCAGGAAAAAATTTAATTAATTTATTGATATTTAATAAAACAATTGAATAATAACCACATCAACGAATTAAAATTTATTCAAGGTTGCAGAAAATACAGAGGGTTGGAGATGCATTCAAGTATTTGTTCCTGAAATTCTTAATGGCTTAATAGTAAAATTTAAAGCGAGTGCCAATCCATAAGAAAGAATAGGTCACATAAAAACAGTAAAAAAAATGATAAAAATTATTTAAATCACTTAAAATTATATATTTCTAATAGATTTTTATTTAATTTTTTATTTAGTGCAGCTTAATAAACATATTTATAATTTTGAATAAAAAAAGCTGCTTGGAAATTGGAATAAGCTGTTCAGGAAATTTGTTCATTCTGATGAAGACTCTCTCATTTTCATATCAGAAATAGAAGTAAAATTACATACAATTAATGATTATTAAAATGTCTAATCGTTACATTTACAAAAATCTTAAACCTTGATTACTTTACTTATTCTCATTATATTATAAAATTATTCACACTAATTAGACATTAATCTTTTTGTTAAAAATTATAAATTTGCTTATTAATTAGCTTATTTAATATGTTTAACTAAAAAAAAGTAATTCTGCATCACTCACAAGGATTTCTACGACTTCCTTCACATCTTCTTATAGGTATAAATTGAAAATAGAGGAAATATAACATTTTTGAAAATATGGAAATTACAGACTTAAAGAAATTTAATTATGCAAATTTTTATTTAAAGTATTTATTTTGAATATTTAGTAGTTTAGGTGATTTTTGGTACCCTAAATACATACATATATAAAACACCTATAAAAAAATCCAAATTCACTTAAATTTATTTTTGAAGGAACGAAGTTTTGATGATTGTTTTTTTAGATTCAAATTCCAAAAAATCATTATGGAAAAATTTTAGTAATAAAAAAAATCAATACCTAAGATAAACAAAATATTAATTTTATACTTGCATCTTAACAAGAAAAAAAAGTAAGTATTATCTTAACTTACCCTCTATTTTTCCATATCTTTAATAAGGAAACTTAAATGAATATTTAGCAGTTAAATTCAGTAAATTAAATACTAAGAATTCAATTAACCACCACACATTATTTTAGGAATGGTATATTAGTTTTTGTTTTATACAAGTCTTGATGCACATTCAGAAAATAGTGTTTTTAATTACTTTAATAAATTATTAGGGTAGGTTTTATTTTTATTTGAAAGATATTTCTTTCTTGCTTCATTTAAATAATCCCCAATCTATTATAATTATACTATTTTATGATAGAAAAGAAAAAAGTTGTTTTGATTAGATTACAATTATCTAAGCATTTTTTTTGTTTACATCATCTAGCAATTCATCTCTATTTACTTTCAATTAGACATAATTGCAAATTTCAAGAATTCTTAAATTTTAACTTTATTTATTTATTTTTTCTTCATTTTTTCTCTGAGAAATGCATGAAATAAACATAAGTGAATAAAAATAAAATTTTCAAAAATGTTATATCATTTATATAAAATTATTCAATTTAAATTTTATTCATTTAACAAATTTATTTTTTAAATTTATAACAGCTTCTCTTTTAAAATGAAATTTTAACTAAAGAATATATATTAAACTGGGTTAATGAAAGAAGAAACTAAAGTAATGACGACCAAAAACATTTCCTTGATTTAGTAATTTTGTTACTTTTATTTATATCTCTCTACCTTTCTTTTACAATGCTAATTGGAATTTATTATCCATAATCTAAATCAAATTATTTTAATGAGTTACAAATACTAGAAGCCTAAACTGGCATATGGCAATAACTAAAAGGAGCATTTCATTATTTTAACACAAGTGAATTTTCATATTTTTATTATTTATTAGTGTAAAGATTTTATCGAATGGTTGGAATCAGATGATGATGATGAAGAGGAAGAAGGAGATGATGATGATGACAATGGAGAAGATAATGAAGAGGAGAATTGATTTAATATTAATCCCAAATATTTTTTTGTAATTTAATAAGTTGGTAGCCTGTTTTTATTAAACTTGGCCTTGCCTGGAAGGCACAAGAAAGTATTTACCTCAGTTGTTATTTTTTTATGTTTTACGTGTTCTTTAATAAATCAAAAATTCTTAGATGAATTTCTCATTTTTTTTGAAGATATTTTAAACTTACACATATTTTTTTAATCAAAGAACGATCTAGAGATTAAAAAGTGCAAATCGTAAAAATAAAAATACACTTTTTAAAAAGTATTTTCGTGAGCTGCCATTTGTAAAATTACCAGTTAAAACAAATAACTTTTATTTTTCCAGTTCTTATAATATTAAAAAATATTTAAACAAAAATAAAAATCATCGTTTCTTAAATTATACTTTTTTGATTTGTTTTGTTAATACTTGCTAAAAGAGTGATTTTATTTCGAAAAAATTATTTAATGAAACTCTTCAAGAAAATCTTCTAACAAGTTAAAAATATTATTATATGTTATTTTTAAGATAAATATCACGTTTAAATTAGATTTTTTTAAGAATGGTGGCATTCTTGAAAAGGAATAGGAAAGTTTGATTACAATTTTTCTTTTTGAAAGAGGTAAATTATTGATCTACTGGCAGCGATTACTACTATAATTTATAAATTAAGTGAATTATATCTGTAAAATAAATAATATAACACTAGAGATATATATTAGTTTTTGTTATTAATTAATACCAAAACATACAGAGCAAAAAACGATGAGCATAGCTTAAACATTAGCTAAATTTACTGTGCAAGATATGGTGCCATATTCATTAAATCTAATTTGTATTTTATTAATTATTTGCTCTTTTTGAATTTTTTCTTGACATATTTAAAACCAAAGAATGTTTAGTAAAACAGAAAAATCCTTCTCGGAGGAATATAGAAAAAAATATATCCTAAAGAAAAATGCCCAATTTGGTTAATTGACGCAAGGACAAAACAGAAATATAATCAAAATGCTATTTCTTTCCCTTCCACAAATTATTCAATTTAACTGCAAAAGCTCACCAGCCTAAGAAATGATATAGATCTCTCTTTTGTTTGTTTTTAATTAGTTGTACAAATCTTCTGTAAGTTTTATTAAATCAAAGTCAGTTGATAAATTCTCATGAAAAATTAGTATTTTAATCCTCTAATATATCTAAATTTAAGAAAATTAAGAGTCGATTCAATTAATCAAAAGTGCTTATCAAATTAAATTACTCATAAGGAAGAGAGTTAATAAATGTAAGTAAAATTTATCATATTTTTTGATTTTCGAAAGATTGTTAATTAGAAGGAAAGAGTAAGAATAATTTCTAACAATCCTAGTAGCATAAATAATGCTACGAAAATCTAACTTTGCAAAATTTTAACAGTTCGGAATTCTTATTTAGTAAAGGCGAAATTCGTTTCCTAAAAAGTATTTTGTTAAAGACACAAATGTGGCTATAATTCGATAGTATCTTTTTTATATAGTAAAATACATACATTTATAAAGTTATTTCTTTTTGATGGAGGAAAATAACTTCAAAAAATTGAAAAAAATTTAGGAAAAATTTAATCAAATTTACGTATATATTGCTTTAAATCTTAAAGTAAATTTTTGCTTTTAAAAGCCCTTATTGAGGGGTGGGGCAGTGCTTGATTGATTTATTGCTTGCTTAATATCAAAAAAGATTATTTGAATTTCATTAATCTAAAAAGAAGTAAATTAATAAGCAGATTGGAAAGCGAATGCGTATTAAAAATATTATTTATTATATGTCTAGATGCTAAAATTTAAGTAGATTAATACGTTTTTTTAAATAATTTTTTTTTCAGAAATATTATGAAAGAGTGCTAAGACTCAAACGTTTTCTCAAAAATTTTAATAAAAGCAACAAATGGTAAAAGAGGGAGATGGATTTATTAGCAAAAAACTAAGTCCATGTATTTTTACTTTGGTACATATAAATTATGTGGGCTACTTAGGGGAATACGCTTTAGTTCGACAGCATATAAAAGTAGCAAATAAAAGTAATTCTTATTTAGAATTATTAAGGAATAGAAAGTAGAGCAGTAGATGGTTATTTAAAAAAAATTGCTTAATTTATCAAAAACTAATTTAAACAAATAAATACCAGCGGGTATGCTTTATTAAATTTAAGGTTTGACAAAGTAAAAGGAGAGAGCGCTGACTATTATTTATCTTAATGTAAGGGTTAGCTAATATAAAAATAAGGCTCATCAAATAGGTCTATAAGTATATGAGCAGTAAATACTCTGCCCTGCTGCTAACTGCTTAGCATTATATTTTACAATTGAAAAATATAGCAACAACAATACCTTTATCTGCAAGTCTAGCCCGTATGCTCACTATCTATATTCAATCAGATTTTATAGCTAAGTTGAGACTGATATTAATTTAATAACTTTAATAAAACCTGCTTTTATCTTATTTTTCTTAGGAAAAATAAAAAGGTGCTTAGTTTCGTAAATTTTAGCGATATCAAAAAGCTTTAATAATAATTGTTTGTACTGAGTGGTTTTTGAATGAAAGAAAGCAATAAATAAAAATAGGCTAATCAATCACCTCTTTTTTAATTTTAAGACTCAATTCCAAACTATTAAAATAGTGCTTCTATTATATAGATGATTAATATTAGCTTATACCAAGCATTTATTTTTGGCTGAAAAGAATTTAAATAGAAAATTACAAAATAACATGAAATACTTTATAATATTACTGTGCCATCAGCTTTAGCAAAAATCATTGCTGCCCATTTTTTCAATCAGCAAGGCTTTAGTAAAAAAAAAAACTTGTAAAAAATAACTAGTTTGTACACATACTAGGTAATCGCTAATTCAAATAAGTATTGTTTTATTATTAATTAAAAATTTGCTTCTTTTTGTGCTTGATTATACTTGATTTAATCTTTCTATAAACACTTCAGCAAAAAATCTGATAATTGTTTAGTAAAAAAATAATTCAAATATTGAAGAAAAAAAAATAATAAAAAAGAAGCAGGTTCTTCTGAGAATATTAATTATTAAAAAAACAACTCTAAATTAAGAACATCTCTTTGCTAATTAATTTAAAGCACACATAACTCACAACAAATCCTTTCAATAATCTTTTTAATTTTTAATTGCTAAAAAATATTCATTCAAAATTCCACCTCCATAATCCTCTCATCAAAATAACGCAAATACTCATAAATATGATTCCCTTGACCGTTAAAGAACTCTTCTAGCAAGAATTCGATGCCATCTACTTAGAAGATAAAATTGCTCTTGCTGAATAAATTTCCTTTTGTATTTTAAAAAAAATTGAAAATTAGACAACCCACAAACTTAAACTTATATGCTCCAAGCAAAAGTGTCAATTTAGTATTAAACTTGAGCTTAGTCCCATTGAAAATAAGTATTATCTTCGTGATATTCATGCTGAGCACAATCACCATATTTCTAAGGAAAAATTTGAAGAAAAAATGCTTACTGGCAGACTTCTTAAATATTCTGACTTTATTTATAAAAACTATTTCCTTCTCGAATCTGAGTTCTGCTCCAAGCCTAAACTCATTTTAAAAGATTTGAAAACCAAGCACAATTTAGACATACTTTCAGGTAGCTATAGTGCTGCCTAAAAATAAAAACTAAAAAAGAAATTTGATAACATTGTCTAACAACTCCGTCTTAAAAAGAATCGCTAATTAGGTATTCCAGACTCTGCAGCTACCACTACAGCTCTTGGTTCTTCAGCCATTCTACCTCATATCCCTTCAGGTTCTGGATGTGAAGGTCTAAACTCATCAATGCAACTTCCCAGCATTCCTATGAATTAAGTAAAAAAAATTTCTTCAAACAGCTTTGTAAATAGAGATGCTGCTCACTCTCTTTCTACTGCAATCTTGGGAGATTCAACCAACAAATCTTCTAAGAAGCGTATTACATCTGGCTCAAGCTCTAATTTTGACTTTTAAAATGCCGATACTCTTAACTAAGCATGTGTTTATTCTCCTCCTTAAAACAACTCCTCAAACTCATAGATGATCAGTCTCCAAAAAGGAAACTTGCCTCATTTCGCTATGATTAATAATAACTTTGCAAATCCTCATTTCTAACTTACATTATTATAATAATAGCATTTATTATAATAATAACAATAAATTTAACTTTAATAATAGTAATAACAATAATTATAGTAACAACTAGCCATGAAGAAAATGTCACCCCAAGTGATCTCTGAAGACTCTCGCTCAGCTAGTTTCTGTAAAGTTGAAGATCTAGGTGAATAATCTGTCATGTCTTCAAATAATTTAGAATCTTCTTTACCTCGTAAAATAGTCAAATAAAATAGCCCAGTAAATACATTCGCAAATCCCATAAACGGATGCCCCATCCCCTCAGGTTTACTTTTACAACTTCCCTTTTAATAGTAATAACAGAACTTTAGTGGAAACCCTTCTATTCCTGCTCAAGCAATGGGCCCATAAATTCTTGGATTTCCAAGCAACTACGATATTGGAACAATTTAGTAAAATGCATAGACTTAATAATCCCAAGCCCCATAAACAGCTGAGTAATAAATAATGATTAAATTACAAGAAAATCAAATTTAGTAAGAAAAAATAAAATAAGAAGAGCTATAACTAAAGCTGAGACTTTAATAATAGTAATAATAACAACAATAAATTTAATCTTAATAACAATAAATTTTCAATCCATTTAACTCATTTTTGTTATAGGGAGCTATTCCTTAACAAAATATCTTGCAAAACCCATAGCTTATGAATTTGCAAATGTTAATTTAAAACTAATAAGCTGGTTTGTCAGGTATTAACTCAAACTCAAATCCAGCCTTAGCTAAGATTCCATAGAATCCCTTGATTTAACAAGGAATTCTCCCTTTATTATCTGCAAGTTAAGGAATTCCTACTTTTAATAGTACCGCATAAGTAAATGGAGCACTACTCCAAACACTTCCTGATTAAAGTTTATTAATGAATAAGCCTGAATTATCTGCTAGTCATGCTTTAAGAAACTTGCAGGCTACTTCTTTCTTTTCTAACTCTGGAATGATACCTGCTTCTAGTGTTTGATTAGGAAAATTGTAAGCTCAAAAAATAGAAAATAAGAAAATATTCAAGTAACTTATAAATCAAAATTAACCATCAAATACCTTTTTTCTTTTAAATCTGATATAGTCAATAACCATGATATAATAAACAACTTAATATTTATATTCACACAAACCTAAGTCTAATTTTTAGATTTTTGTTAAATCAGAGCTATGCATTCATATAGATAGATAGATATAAAATGGTTAAACTCTAACACAAAACAACTTAAAGTATGAAGAAATAGTTAAATTATAAAAAAATTTCAAAAGCTAATAGTAGAATCACAGTCTTTAATTTATGAACCATTAAATTAATGAATGAATAGCTAGTTAGCTGAGCATCAATACAAATAAATAAATAAATACTCTCTTATTACTTTTCTCAAAACAATATTACTCTAATTAATTAATAAATAAATATACAGCAAATCCTATTCAAATTTCAATACAAAACTCTATATAAGATTTAATTTAAAATATAAGTATATTCTTTAATCTATTTGTAAATAAATAAATACTTGTGTTTATATATATATTTATTTTATTTAGAAATTAACAACTATCATTACTTAATTTACGAATAGTTCTTATTCTTCCATTCGTATTTACCTTTATTATTCTTTAAATTAACAATCTGAATTACAATTATACCAAAATTTACTTAAGAATCAAATCATAAATTTTTTATGCAATAAATTTATCTTTGATATATCTTTTTCCTTGCTATTGAAAAATTAGTGATTAAATTGGATGATTTTAATATTCAGCCTTATCTATTTTATATTTTTTTCCAAAATTTACTTAACCTTTTTAAAAAAAGTTAGTTTTTAATTCTGATAATTTGTAACAAACACTCTATGATAACTAAGCAATATCTAAAAAAAAGTCATTCATTGTGTAAAATATTGAATTAATGTAAAAAAAAAATTATCAAAATAGAAAGACCATTTTATGTAGCCTCTTTTCCTTAAATTTTATTCATTAATATATTTCTATTTAAAGCTTTATTTCTATTTTAAGTTAATTATTTATACGATAAATAAAATTCGATTGTGAAAATATTACTTATTTTTACCTTAATGCATAAAATAAAAAAAATCTTCGAGCAAAAAATAGCCTCTATAAAATTTTTATAATTTGGAATAAATCAAATTTTAGCTTTTAATGCATTAATTTAGGATATTAGTTAAATATATAGTTTATATTTTTTTATTTTCGAATGACATTTGGATTAATCTGATGACTGAATTCTTTTGATTTTACAAATTATAAAGCAGTTGAAATTGTTATTTTTAACAAATGAAATATTGATAAAATGTATGCTCCTAACAAATAGCATAGAAATTATAAATGATAAAATTTAGAAAGTATTACTATAGATTATAAAAATATTTGTTTTTATTAATTTATATGAATTAGCAAAATAAATTTCTATGAGTTTGCAATAAATAGGACATATATTGTTAGTAAGATAGCTAGTTAGTTAGATAAATAGATAATGAACAGTTTTTAATGTGTATGTAGGAAATATTGAAGAAAAAAGAACTATCACTAAATTTTCATGAAAAAAAATATAAATAAAAGATTTAGTATATTTTAATTAAAAAAATCCGATATTAGGGCTGTAACTAATCCTAATTTTTAATGCAAAATTTTATAATGTTAATGGCTTATTTTTCAGATCAGGAGAGATATGGAAGAATAAATAATTTGCGCCTAGTTTAAAGGAATAAGCAATCAAATCTAGTTAGTACTATTATAAAATTACAAAAATTAAATAAAATTATTACTTCTAAAAGATTTATTATGGTTTTATATAGGGCTGGTAGCTACTCACATTGTTATTATTGAATTTTTTATTCTATTAATAACTAGCGAGTGAGAGTGTGTGAAAAAACTAAAAAATTGAAACCTAAAATCATTACAATTTGCAAATTTAACAATCAGTTTGTCTATTTTTATGAGATTAATCTTTTTAGAATCTACCATTAAACTTTAATATGTAAGAAAGTTATGGAGTTCAATGTTTATTATGAGATCAAAAGAGAAAAATTTTTAAGTTTTATAAAATATGAATTTTGCTCAAAATACTTTTTAAGTCTAGAGTGTAATTATAATTTCTTGATCGTGAAAGAGATGAAAAGGGCATTAAACAAAAGTAAAATCTAATTTAGTTACTCTTCTTTTTAAAATTATTTAAAAGCTTGAACTAATATCTATAAATTTCTATTTCACTTTTATGTATGTAAGCAAATTAGGGTGATTTAAATTGCTAATCTTGCAATATAAATTAAATCTTGTAACAGTATAATCATTTTCCTTAATTTTATCATTACTAAAATTAAATCAACTCTGGTGGTATTGTGCCTCTTACTTAAAAAAATGAGTAATAGAATAAAAAATCACACGAAATACATTAATTTATTTGTAAAAAAATTCAAATAAGCACTCTTTTGTTTTTTTAGCAGACCTATGATTAAAAAACAGTAATTGCTTTTTAGCAAAAGTGAATGATATTTTGTAAAAGAAATGAATTTCTAGAATAAAATTTATATCTTCATAATATGTAATCTGCAATTATTAATTCCCTAACTTTGTATAAGCAATTCTAGTACTTTATTTATCTTACACTTAAGTGATTTAGTAATTAAGGAATTAAATTCATCTCCCTTATAAATGCTATAAATTTTTAATTTCTAACATGTTTAGCTAAATCCCATTCTTTTCAAGAAAGTATTTCTAGGGGAAAAACTAATCAAAATAAATTTACCATTATCACTCCCTTCATAAACAGTCTAATATTTTCCATAAATTTTTTAATAAATTAAGAAACAAATAATAACCTTAATTAAAGCTAAAACGATGCTATTATCATTTGTTTTTTGTGGGGAAAAAAAACCAAGATATATATGTTATTAGCAGTATTATAATAATAAAAAGGCAACTAGCCTATATCAAATAGAATTGGATACCAAATGTAAATACGTATCAATAAATTATTAATGCAATATCGTGTTTCTTTCATGAAAATATTATTTATACTACTATTTACTTTCAAATATTTTTTTTTAAAGCACATTAGTAATTAAAGCATACTTGTGTGTGTGTACTAATTACTTAAAAAAATTGCATTTTGAATATTAGTATTAATGTAAGATCCCTAAACATAATAATAATAAATAAATAAAGAAATAATAGTGAAAAAATTAGCAATCTAAGACAATTTAAGTATAGAATTTGTAATTCACAAATTTAAAATAAATCTTAAATAAAGGGTTCGACTACTTATTTATAATCTTTAGAAAAAGTAATAATTATTATGTAAAAATATGTAACTAGCATCTTTAAGCAGTATAGATAAATTCTAAAAATATAATAAATATTTTTAATTAATTTATTCATATCGAAACCATTCATTCATTTTGCTATTAAGTTAACTAAATTAATTTGATTTTTTTGATATTAGTTTTTTTAATGAAAATTAAAAACAAAAAAAAAGATCACATCTTTTTTTATAATCAAAATACTTAGCATTCAATTTTTAAATGTATCTAATAATGATAAAAAAATTTATAAATTTTAAATTTAATGTTACTGATAATTATTTAAGCATCTTAAGATCGGATCAACCACGTCATCAATTATCTTCCCATCATCACTTATTTTAGAAACTTACTTACATATTTTGGATTAAAATAACTAAATAACGTTCTAGTTTAATAAACAAAAAACTAATTTAAACCATGAAAATATTTGATTTTATGCAAATACAAATTCACACTCTTGAATATTATCAAATAAAGCTATATTTAAAGCAAAAAATCAAAACATTTTTATAATTTTTTTGATAAGCATAACTTAAAGTTGATGGAGTTAGCAAATTATTAAATATCATTATTCATTTATATCACTTATATTTAATCAAAACAACTGAGCAGATAAATATAATAGACAAAAGTTATAATGAATATAATTTATGATATTTTCTGAAATCATAAAGATTGAATTAATTTATTTATTTATTGATTTAATTTGCTATATGAATGATTGACTCTAATTTAAATGATTCAATAACAAGTGTTTGTAACAAAATAGGAACCTAACCAATTAGCAAACTCTTTTTTAATTAACTTCTTTATTTTAGGATATTTTGTTTTCACATCTAAGCAGTATTAAAAAACTTCAAAAATAACTAACAAAGCCAATCAAATACTAAAAGTTAAAATATTTTAGTTGCAAAAGAATTAATTTCATTTGTAGTTGTATTCAAAACTAACTGAAAAATTACACATACCTATTTTGAAATATATCTAAACAAACATTTTTATCATCAATAAAAAATGAATAATAACATAAAGTATGTAGCTATAGGAAATGCAATTAGCACTGAAATTGTTCTCTAAGAGACATTAGATCCTTCAAAAAAAGACAATTTTGAAAGGGAAGCAATTAATATTTTAAAAAAGGAAATAGGTACTCTTACCTCTCCAAGCTCTGTAAATAAAACACTCAAAAAAGATTCAACAAGCGGTATTATCTATTATCGCTCAACTTAAGACGGAGAAGTGATTTATTTTGTAATTGCAAAGCCTACATATTCTTACAATAGAATTTAAACTCTAATAGCAGAAATGGCTAAACTCAATTCTTAGAAAATGGATGAAAGAAAGCTCTCTAACTGCATTTACGATGTATTGAGATAATATGATGCTAATCCTTAAGAAAAAGACTCTCTATAAATAGCAAAACAAAATATTGATAGTTTGACAAATAATGTAAAAGAAAATGTAGAAAAGGTTATGAAAAATCAAGCCTAATTAGGAGACATAGAAACTAAATCTAGATCTCTCTCAGATACCTCTCGAATTTTAGTAAATTAATCTAAATAACTCGAATAGCAAATGAGAAACAGAAGACGTCGTATGTATATGATAATTGGATTTATACTCTTGCTATTTACTATAGCAATGATAGTTTTTTTTTCATCTGACTGAGAGAAATAAAAATGCCAATAATAAAAATAAATTGAGAACACCAAAATTTCAATTAAGTAGAATTAAAATTACGTTGAGTATAATGAAAATTATGGGCAATAACATTAATATTTAGTCAAAATAGCTAAAAAATTCAACTGAATTCAATTGAAATTCTACATAATAACATCAAAATCATTATTATCCTCTAACTTAAAACCTTAAATAAATAGGCTAAAAAACAAAATAAACTATATATGTCATTAAGTGTGTGTATATAAACAACTTAGAACCTTTATTTTTTATTTATTTTAAATAATTTTAGAGAAATACTAATATCTTATATAAATATATTTGATTTTAGTTGAGTCCTTCATCTCCAAAAATAAAAAATTTTAATTTATGAAAAAGTTTTAAGTCAAAAAAAAAGCAAAAGCTAAATTGGGTCTATAAGCTTACAGATAAGAACTTTAGTTTTTTTTTAGTAATAATTTATTGAATAATTTTTCCATCAATTGTAATTACATCAATATTTACAAGAAATAAAGAATCTATAAATATTCTTAAATTATTCTTTTTTATGCAGTTACCTATATAAAAGATAATAAATTTAATAAATAAAATATTATACAATTGAAGTGTGTAATTAAATTTTATTGGAGTAAGCTAGTGTTTCCTTTTTATTTAATTATTTATTTTGTTATTTGCTTATTTAGTTCGAATTGTTGTTCCTAAAATGCTAATTTACTCATATTTCATGTAATCTCATTAATTCTTCAAAAATTAAAAATATAGTAAACTAATTCCTATTTAAAATTTTGAAGTGTAATATATTATAAAAATTAAACTCGTACTCAGTTTATTTTGAATACCATCTCTCGATTTTAAATAAATCAGAACTAGCATCAAAAGTTAGCATAGTATTTATTGATAAACTTTAATTTTGTTTAATATCAGCCCTGAATCATTTTCAGAAAGCAATAATTTACTTCTCGAAAAAAAAAAAAAATTGAATAATTACAAGAAAAAGAATGTAAATACACCTGATAACTATTCTTAATTTAGTTGGTTCAAATTAATAAACTTTAAGGGATTGCTAATTTAAATGTAAATTTGCTTAAGTAGTATCAATGTTTTATAATTATTTTCAAGTAAGAATATATCCTAAACCATCAATTTTTTATTTGCTTATCTTACACAATAACTTTCAAAAAATACAGATTTATGATTAGGATTTTTATGTGATTACAAAATTTTTCCCCACCCTATATTTAAGAATTAGCACTACATTTAACAAGGACTAATATTTCTCAATATTCGTTGAATTATTCATTAATGAAATGAATAAATACTTTACACATAAATTCTAATTGGTTCCTAAAGTGTAAATTATTTCAATAAAACCAAATATTTAAATTATTCATATTAAATTTAATAACAAAATTCGTGTGAATAGGATAAACGATTGAAATATTTTCTATTGTTATTTAGATATTTATCAGAGCAGCAAGCAAATAGTTAATACTCTGAAAATGAGAAATACAAATATTTATCTATCTTTAAATTAAATTATTTGCTATTAGCAAAAACTCAACTTTCAAAAAATTAGCAATTAAGAATTCATAAAATCAAGCAAACATTTTTTCAGCTTTAAAGAGCAAAAAAAAAGATATCAATTTAAACAATATTATGTAGAGACTGCTTAAAACAAAATTCATTGTTGTTATTTAGCTTTTCTTCTAAATAGTTTTTTACATTTTTTTAAAAAAAATTAAAGCTAATTTTGCATCTCTAAATTACATTACATTTGCTTAATTTTACAGTACTTTAAACGCTAATGGCTAATTCTAAATTTTAATCATTAATACTTTTGATATTTTTGGTAGTATTTTTATTCTGTAAATTAATTAAGTATTTTTGAATTTAGTAAAATCAAGCTGATTTAATCACAAAACAATAAGTCCATTATCATTAATATTTAACAACGCTTTATGTATTTTTGTGTATGGAAATTAGCTTTAACTGATAGAACAATGTAAAATAATACACATATTATAAATATCTTAAAAATAATAATTTAATCATAAATTTGTCTAAATAAGATCAATTACTATTTCTCAATCACTTTCCTTAAAATAAATTTTGTCTTATATCATAATCTTCAAATATCAGTTTTGCTTCTTTTAAATCATGATGTTCTTCAAAAATGGCTGTATTTTTTCCAAAGACTACTAAAAACTATCAATGCTTCCCTAATTTTATTGATTTAATATAAATAATTAATATCTTTAAGTTGTATTTTTTATTTATATTTGATGACTCTGAAGAATATAAAAAATACAATTTATTAGCTCTATAAAATAATCTTTTTGTATTTTTGTTTTTTTTAGCAAAATCTTTCAGTGTAAGATTAAAATTTAAATGTACTATACAAGAAAACAAATTTATTAAAATTCGTTTATGTGATTATGGACTAAGAAATTGCTTAGAGTGATAAATAATTAAAAAAATCAACTTATTGATTACCCATACTGGTTTTTAAAATATAGTAAGCTTATTTTCTAAAAGAAAATATCAAATCCTTTATAATTTTTTATCAATTTTAAAATTATTACTTATTTCCTTATGAAATTTAGCAAGTAAAGTTATTCCTTAATTTTATAAATTTTGCATGACAAGCTGCACTCTTCTTTTTTGAATTTAAACCAGCATTTTAACTTTTAATTCATATAATAAAAATATATTTCAATATTCTTAAAAATATTTTTAAATATTGTTCTTAGTATATTATATTTACCTAATACTGTTGCTTTGGAAAAATATAAGATGTTTCTTTTGGTGTTAGTGCTTCAAATGCTTTTTTAAGCTGATTTATATTATTTTTAAATAAACATTCAAAAAAAGAAGATAAAAATAGAAATAATATTTTATAAAAAACCATTTAAACAAAACATAAAAATAAATTCTGTTAAAAATATATTTAATACTGTTTGATCAATCTCTTCTATTGGTTTATCAGAGGTTATTGGAGTATATTAGTAAGTGTTTTAGAGGTGCTTTTACTCATTTTTTCCTTTAACATCAAACATTTTATTTAAAATATTGCTGGTGAGTAACGACATGAGTTGGATTGGAGAAATTCTAGATAAATAAAATTTAAAAAATAATATAATGTTTGCTAAACTAACTGATTTTATTTTTTTCTATTTTTTCACAATTCAAGCAACAAATTTAAATTAATTGTTCAATTTCAAAAAAAAAATTACTTGAAAAACTTGGGGTAGGTTTATTTAAAAAAAATATTAACTGTTCAAAAGTAGTAATTACTGAATGCATATTTAAATTTTCAAGTTTCATTAGAAATCAAAAAATTTTTTATATAAATAAAAGTTACCTGAATTAGCAAATAAATATTTTTACTAATTTTTGCAGACAAAATGAAATAATTTAATTAAAAACAAAATGATTACTATTTCGTAATTAATTATGTAGGATGTTAATCCTAGATAATACCATCTAAATCACTCTCACAGTTCTGAAGCTCCGAGCTTCCAGAACTTATCGACAACTCTCTTTGATATTAGCTAGTTTATTTGATTTCTTCCTTCTCCTCTAATTATAATTCTTCCATTTCTTCTTTAGACATTTTTCTAAATTACAAAATATCAAATCATTATATAATTATAACAAATTTATAATTTTAAATATAAATATTTTAAAATATTAACTATTCAGGTCATATTCTCATATTTTTCAAGATACAACTCAAAAATTAAATTAATACTTTTTATAGAAACATTTTTTTATTTTTTGAATTTAAAATCTTTAAAATTTTTTTAATTTAATAAAACGAGTTATTTTGGGGATAAAACTAAATAGTGAAGCAACATTTCTTTTCGTAAAATATTTTTTTAAATCTTCAAAAATTATAAAAAGGTATTAAAAAATTATAATTTTTTTGTTTTGATTAAAATATTGTTAATGTAAAAAAACTTCTAATACTCTAAATACCAAGGATGTTTCTTAATCTGTTCCAGTGTAAATCTCTTTTTAGGATTTGAGTTTAAGATGTTCTTAATTAAATCTTTTATTTAAATATCTTTTATCATTACTATTATAAATCTTAAATATATATACCTTTTAGATTTTTAGAAAACGTTTTTGGCATAGTGTATTCAACAGAAACAATTTTTTCAAGAAGTTTTGCAACATTTTCATCTTCAAAAGGTAATCCTATGATCATTAAAATATTTATGAGTATTCAAAAATAATAATATTACTTCCTGAAATAGTAAAGAATAGGATAACTCCTAAAGACCAAATATCTGCCATATGTCCATCGTAACCCATATTTTATATTACCTATTATTTTTATAGATACAAAGAAATATTTTTTTTGAATTAGTGATGGCATATTTTATTTATTAATGTGGAAATTATTTTAATAGAATTTATAAAATAAATTAATTTTTTATAACTTGAAATATAATAAAAAAATATTACTTCTGGAGCTAAATAATTAATTGTTCCACAAGTTGTGTGCAACAAATTTTATATTTGATTAGGATCTTAATATAAGGAAGATAAACCAAAATCTGAAACTTTTATGCATCCGTGCTGATCTAAAAGAATATTTTCTGGCTTTAAATCTCGATGCGCTATATTTTTCTTTTTGCAATAGTGGATAGCTTTTATTATTTATCTAAAATACTTTCTCATTTCATCTTCACTGATTTGTCCTCTATCCTCTATTAAAATGATTTGAAAAATATATAATTTCACTTTTTTATACATTAAATGCTAAATAAATACTTATCAAATCCCATAACTCTCCTCCTCTTATATATTCTAATACTAAATAAATTTTTGTTCTTGATGCTAAGACTTCTACTAGTTTTACAATATTTTGATGATCTGCCATCATTAAAATTGAAATTTCTTTTTTTAAGCTTTCAATTGAATCATCTCTTTGTACTTTATCTTTATCAATAATCTTCATTGCAAATTGCTATTTAGTTGTTGAATGTGTAACCTCTCTAACGCTTTACAATAAATATAAAAAACAATTATATTCTCTACTAAAAATAAATTACTAATCTTATAATATTATAATTTATTTTATAAATGAAGTTAATTTAGTCTATCAGATAGAAATAATCATTTACATAGCAAAAGATCCTTAACCCAAGATCTACCCTAATTCGTACATACCTACTTTTTTAGTCATCTTTACTAATTTGAATTTAGTTTTTATTTTTATAAATGGTATATTTATTTTGTTAATCTATAATTCTAATAAGCTAAAAATTATTAAAAAATCTTAAAATAAACACTGATTTATTTTTGATATGAATATTAGCGTTATTAATTCAATAATAAATAAGTAAAATTAATAGAATTAAGTAGTCATTATAAATTTTTGCAAATAAAAAAATAAATGTTTGTTACTTTGTAATATAGAAATAGTTTTATTAAAATTTATTAACATTTTTTGAATATTTCAAATATTTATTTATTTTTTAAGAATTGATTCATATAATACTTGATGAAAACATCTTACAGCATCTGAAATAGTAAAAATATTTATTTCTTTCTTAATTTGTATAATTTATGTAAAATTTGTCTTATATGTTTACCTTTTTTTACCTCAATTTAAAAAAATATAATTAAAATTTTAAAGTAATAAAATTATTTATAATCCCATAAATATATATTAGCATATTTTAGCAAGTGATATTTGGAAAAACTATAAAATAGGAAGAATAAATAAAAAGTTAATCTAAATTTAAAAAATTTAATAATTTATAAAAAGGAAATAATGTACTAAATTAAAAATTATGAAGATAATTGAAAATCATTATTTTATTTTAGTGATATTTATAAAAACGTTTTAAAATCATTAGAATAAGTTAAAATAAATAATTTTTTTTTATTAAAACAAAATATATAAAAATTAAATAAAAAATGGAAGAATAGACTTTTTAAATAGATATCAAAAATTAAAAAATAAAATAGAATTGTAAATATAAATATATTATAATCATATTAATTCTAAATTATAAACTTATAAATAAAACTTAAGGCTACTACTACTTTGGTGTGGAATTTATAGCTTTTTAAATAAAGTTATTTATTAAAAAATTTTGTTTAATTTTTATTTTAATTTTAGTAATCAGAAAATAAAAATGGCATACCTAATTTTGTTTTTAATATATTAAAAGATTTAAAATCTACATTATTGCGCTCGAAATTGATAAATTTGGGTAAATTCTTATTATTATAAGTGAAATATGAATTACAATATCAACAAAAAAGTGAAAATTGGTTTTTAATTTTTCTAAAATATCAGAAATAAATTAAATTCAAGAGTAATAAATTGACTAGAGGAGGTTTTTACAAAATATTAAAATATTTGGTCTATTTTGATATTTTTTAAAAATATTATTTGAATGAAAAATAAAAACAAAGTTTTTTTCAACCACCTTTTAAGAATAAAAGATAAATTTTTTTATATTTAGGATTTTATTTAAAAATTTATAAATTTTTGATAATAATGTTAATAAACTTATTTTATGAAGTTATTTTTCAAAAAATATGTTACAAATTCTGCTTTTATTAATTTTGAGTTGAAATAAATAATTTTAGTTATCTGAGGTAGTTTTAGATAAAATTAACTACTTTATTTTATCATATTTAGACATTCATTAGTTAAATATTTTGTGGAAGCTATTAGATTTATTCAATAATGTTTCTTTTTCTATCAAAAAAGTGTAATTAAAATAAATTCATTTATAAATGTTTATTAAGTCATTTATGAGGTGTCAAAAATGTTAAATTAGATTTTTGATTTTCTTACATCTAAATTTAGTTCAATTAAATTGTTTGATTACATAATATTTAAAAATTAATAATAAGAATTTCATTTTCCAAATTAAGATTATTAAAAAATGTAAAATCTTTGATTTAGAAATTCGAATTGAAAACCATACATTATTAATTAATTGATGGTTGATAATAAAGTTAAGCTCAAGAAAGTTTTGATCATTACATCAAATTAATTACATTTCTAATATTACATTTAAGACGTTTTACATTTTTTTTCAATAAAATGGGTATCCTCAAAAAATTTTGAATATCTTTATGCTTAGAATTTTTTGGGTGTTTTCTCCT
This sequence comes from Tetrahymena thermophila SB210, assembly GCF_000189635.1. Classification (NCBI taxonomy): domain Eukaryota; phylum Ciliophora; class Oligohymenophorea; order Hymenostomatida; family Tetrahymenidae; genus Tetrahymena; species Tetrahymena thermophila. The sequence continues at coordinate 402,623 of NW_002476236.1, forward strand.
GCAAGAGTGAAATGATAGGTTCACATTTTAAACTTTGTATTTTGTAAAAAGTTTTAACTACTGAGAGTAAACTGATACTTATAATTTTAATTGCATTAATGTAAGCAATAATCAAAAATATTTGATGAAACAAAATTTGTATAGCAAACTTGAATTTATCAGAAATATATCTTAACTAAAAATACTTGGTTAAAAATAAACATGCTAAATGCAAATTATTAGCTTTTTAAATTAATGAAATTTGATCATAAGTCCATCAAAATTATAAAAAATAGGGTGAACAAAGAGCGCTAATTACCACTAATAAAATTTGTATAAAATAATTTTAGAGATTTACAAAAGTTGTTTAAATGAAAAAGAAAAAATAAATATTTGTCTAATTCGCATTTTAAAAAATGTAATTTTATTATTTTCAAAAATTGAATGATTAAATAGTTATTTTTGTAACAAAATCTAGCTCGCATTAAGCTATCAGCATGACGCATATGAATACAAGATTAATTTATAAAAAAGAATATCTTGATTGATTAGATCAAAGATGTCTAAAATATAATCTACTGTTTAAGCTTTTTTAAATTAAGAATAGTATTATATTTTTTAAATTTTAAGCTTACAAATTTTCTATAACTAGAGACCAAAAAAAATAAGAAGCGAGCTTAATTAATTTCAAAATTTATTAGTGGTTAATAATAAAGTGTAACACTTATAGATAAAATAGCACAATTATTCAGTTTGTTATTTAGAGAAAGAAAGATTGTAAATATAGTTAGGGTGATGATATTTATTATAAATGACGTTAGGAATAGTCATGAAGAGATAAAAATTAAAAAAATAATTAAAATAAAAAGAATAGTGCTAGATTAATTTACTGGAAATTGATCTAAGATAAATCAAAATTAATAATTTATAACTTTTTAGTTCAATATAATTTCTTTGAAAGATGATTGAAAATTAATAAAGAATCATCTGTAAAAATAGAAGTATATTTAATTATTATATAGAAAGGACTTAAATTAAAAATTTGTGGGTAAATTAGCCTAATTCAAATAGCTTGCGCACTATCTTCTGATTAAAGCTGTTCAAATTTTCTGATTTGAAATATAACTAATTGAAAAGTGGAGTGTAAAACTCCGCTGTATCGAGTAACTTTAATTTCTTCATTAATTTTTTATTTGTTTAAAAGAATAAGATATTTAAATACAATAAGATAAACAAAATATAATGGAATGAGAGTAAAATGGCACTTGGTACAGCATTATACTTCACAAAAACATATTATAACTTAATAAATATATAAAAAATATTTTTTATTTTGTTTTTTTCAAAGAGGGTATCAATAATTGCTCCAAAAAGTAAGAAATATTGAAAGCAATTCTAATTTATTCAAAAATACTTAAAGTTAAAAGAAAAGAAAAAATGCATTAAAGAGATTTAACATTTTTGTAATTAATATTTTTCGTTTCAATTTATTTTTTACATGAATATTTTGTTAATAAATAGTTTCATTTAGTAATTGATGAATAACATATATTGCGAATTTTTTTAGATGCAATGTAACCATATTTATAGAAGTCGTAAATCTAAATAAATTCTTTAAATTAAGCCAAACAAATATATTAGCAAATTCTAGCATCAATATACCAATTTAACACTAAATTAGTTCAAAAGAACTTAGGATTAGTATTTTTTACATATTTATTATCTGTACTAATATTTTTATAAAATAACTCAAATTACACTCGATATTTCTCATATTTACTCATAGATTTAATTTTAGTACTTTTGAGAAAATGCACAGTCTGTCCGTCTGTCCATACGACAGGCTAGTAAAAAAAAATTTTATATTTTATTAATCTAGCATTTAATGAAAAAACTTATGATTAAGAGGTGAAATAGCTATATTTACAGTAGCATATTAAATTAGAAAAATAATCAACAATTAATCAGCCATTTAAAATTAATATTTAAATAGAATTGTTTATACGAATGTTTTTTATTTCAGAAATTTAATTTTAAGGAAAAGATTACAATAAATTGATTAAAAATAAAGTAAATCAGGAATATTATCATAAAATAAAGTACCCTTTATTTATTTACAATTGAAAGTTTAGAAACAATCAACCTTCTACATTTTAAACCGAATTTGAATGAATAGCAGTATTAAAATGACATTCAAGCCTTTTGAATACCAACTTATATAAAAGAAACCATCTTCTAAAGATAGTTTTACAAATTTAAGTAAGAAAATAAACAAAGCAAAAAAATCTAAGAAAATTTGTAAAGAATCTTCCCAAAAAAATTGCTAAAGAGATGAAGCAGAATTATATGTGCTTTAAGGAAATGTAGTAATTGATATTAATACACTATTTTAAAAGACTAACTAGCTAAATTAGCTAGTATATGAAAGCTAATATGATGGTTAGCTATTATATAATAATTCTTCAAAGAAGACAGAAAGAATTCAAAGCCCAAAAATTTAAAATACAGCATCTTATTTTTTTTATCAGAACATGTAAAATTATGGAGGTATAATTTCCGCCGTTGAATATTTCAAGAGATCTGATACTTTAGAAGTTATGTATGACTCCATGGTTGAAGGCTTTTATTTAAACTAATTCCAAGCTGTAATTAGTAATCTTTAAGAATACTGTTAGAAATCCTCTTAGTTTAGCAATAACTCTTAGATGGCTGCACTTTAATCACAGTTGATAAAATATTAAGAAATTATTTCCTAAAATTAGTCCGTAAACGACAACGATGCTGCAGTCAGAAATTAATTGTTTGATGTGAGTATGAAAATAGCTCATCAGTATCTCATCGAAATAAACGGCAAGTAAGGTTAAATAGACTTAAACTATTTTCCCTAATTTCATAACTATAAAACCAGCCTAAGTTCATTTGATACTGAAAAAGCTCATAATAATTAACTCTTCTTCTATAATGGTCTAAAAAGAACTGAGTATGGCTACAGTATAGATAGAAAGGGCCTAAATAAAAACTTAATTGACCTGCTTAATATCGGGGAAGAAGTATTACAGCAAGTTATTTTAAGGAAGGGCTTCATAAATTTCTTGACTGCAGACTCAAACTTAAAACTGCTTTAATTTGATTTAGAATCAAGAATTATCCTTTCCCAGTAGTTTGCAAGTAAAACATGTGACTTATCTTCTATAAAAGGTCGTCGCATATCAGCAGAAATAATTACTTTGGACTTAATGTATATTCCATGCGAAATAGTAGTTGACTTAATTTAAATTTCGTTTGGAAATGAAAGCTGGTCACAAAATTACTTGATGCTCTTTTATATAGAAATTAGTGAAAGCGAGTAATAAAGAATTAAATGCTTGCGTGAATAATCAAGCAGCTTAAAAAATATTTCTTAATAACAGCAGTAGCAACAACATTAATAATAACAATCAATACATATGCATTTTTAAAATTGTTTGGAAGGTATTAATACAGATATTTTATATGACTAAGGATATTCGAACTTATCAGAAACTTTTATTAACAATTTTTATCCTGACCAAAGCTATTAATCTTCCTTTAGTTCAATCAATGGGCCTAATTGATTATTTATTGTCCATCACTAACAAACATCATTCTTCTATTAAAATTAATTAACTAAATTAAAAAATGTAATTATAGCCAAGCTGAATTAGTTAGTCTTCACAATATATCTTAGACTAATACTAGACAAAAGTATCAATCTTAATCAAATCAATTAAATTCTTAGATAAAGAAGCAATATTTCTTTGAAATTAAATATGAGTTACTATAATTTTAATCTTCTTCCTCTCATATTGAAAAATTAAAAAGAAAACAAGCTATTATTAACAAAAATTCATTTTCAATAAATTCCTTTTTGAAGCTTCATAACAACTCAAAACAAGTATTTATTGTTAGTTTCAAAAAGAAAAAATGTCTTTCGAGACATGTCTAAAACAACAAAAAATGCCTATTATAAATCATTTTTCATCAAAAAGATAGACATATATTGCCTCGTCATATGTTTTGCGGAATTTTCAAAAATTTTGATTTATAAAAAACACAACATATATAATTAAATATCAAATACCTTTAAAGTTATTTATAAAAAATTTATTTTATTTATTTACCTCTATAAAAAATATATAATTTTATAAAATTACTCTCAATGCTAAATTTATAATTTATAAGACCTGAACAGTTTTTTAATGCATTCATAATTCATATATATTCAATAAAAAGCATATATAGTTCATTTTATTAAAAAATAAATAAATAGATAGATAGATAGATAAATCTATACATCCATACATACATCTATCCATCCAAACACTTTATGACAAAAATATTTCATGTCCCATTTAGTTAAAAAAGCAATAATTTCAAACTAACTTTGTTTGCTATCTGAAAAAAGATAAATTCTATTATGTTTATTATCAAAACTCAGATAGCGAATAAAATTAAACTTCATTGTTTGTGATATTTTGAAAGCAAATATTTTTTTCTTCAAAAATATACTCAAGAAAATAAAAAAAACTGTTTAATTTTTAGTTATATATAACATTGTTCAGAATTTTGCAAAGCAAGTACCAAAAATCAAATACTTTATGATGTATTTTTAAATTTTTATGATTAAAATTTATCAATCAATTGCTCATAATATAAATATTGTAATAAATATATTACAAAAATTTCAGTATTTTTAAGTTATCTATAGTTTATCTAAGCTTAACGTTGGCATATTATTTAAAAAATTATAAAATTTTAGTTATTAAATAAATTTGTTCTATGATATTAAAGTTAAAAAAGAATGCTGTTTCTAAAGATAAAAAGTTTACATCTAATTCCGTTAAATTTTGTTGCTGATTATTTTTACTTGTTTGAAAGATAACATTAGAAAAGTATTCTCTTTTTTGATTTTTTAGATGAAAAACAATTTGAAAATAACATATTTAGACGATAGTTAGATAGACAGATAGACAGATAGACTGATAGATAGAAAGATATTTAGATAAAAGTAAAATATATCTTTAGACTAGATCTTTGAAATTTAAAAAAATAAGGGATACATTTAAAATTCAATTTAAAATAGTAACAAAACACCAACATATTATTCATTTTAGAATACAGATTACTTATTCATTTTATCTATTTATTGAGTTTTTCTTCTAGTTTAGTCAATTTTTGTTTATTTTTAAATAATATGGTAAATTTTTGCTAGATATTTAAAGAAGCAAAAGCTGAATTACAACTTAATTTTTTGAAAAATATTATAGATAATGCTTTATTTCCAACTTAAAAACTTAATCACTATTTTTAAAAAAGGCATTTTCGTATACCTTATGCTCTATTTTTTCATTTTTACTAATATAAGAAATTAAAATTTTTGTCTGAATTCTATATTTTATAACCTATGATAACCTCTTCGGTTCAATTTATTACTTGTTAAGTAAATTAATTATTGAAAAAATGCTTATGTATACAAAAAATCAATCATTTGCATAGGAATTTAAAATTATTTGTTAGGAAAAAAATTGCTTTTTAATAGAAAATATAGCAACAAATTATAAAAGTATAATTTTTTATGGCTCTTTATATTTATAACTAAATGATACTCATCAAAAATATACTAATTTGTATTTTAAATATGTGATTATGATTGTATTAGTACATTTTTGTATATTTTCATAAGTCATTTTAGATTTTAATAAAATTAACTTAATATTTTTAACAAAATGATTTATTGCCATTTCATATTGTTAACTATATTTGTAAGTAACTTTGATTAAGGTATATATTTGAACAAATTTAGGCTTTGGTTAAATTATTTTGTAAATTAGAAAAAAATATACTATATTATTTTTAGTTATTGAAAGCGATTATTAATTTTAATTACAATCTATTATTTTGATTATTAAAATTTTTTCTTTCTTCCTCTTCTTATTTACACCTGATACAATCAATTTTTACTTTAAAAAAAACTCCGCAATCAATAATTTTAAAATAAAAATGATTGATGTAAAAGCATATTACAAACCTAATTTAGAATATTTTAAATCGTAATAGGATAAATTTTTTACCTCCAGAATTATGATATTAAGCATTACTAAATACACACATTTATAATCTAATAAATATTGATACCAATCAATTCTTTTTTCATTACATAAATGAATCAGGCTGGTTTTAAATTTATTAAAAAAAAATCAGAGTTAATAGAAACAAATTTTACTACTAAAAAAACTTATCCTTTATTCTTACATAATTATTAATTGATAATCTACTTGACTGATATTAAAAGCTGATCGCTTGTTTTCAAAATTTTCTATTTCAACAATTTTTTTTTTGAGTTAATTTAATTATTTTTTTCACTTTGTTTCTATTACTTATTAGTAATATCCTCAATAGAAGCATAAATTAATTCATTAAAATCAAATTCTCCTCCATAAAAAATAAAACAATTTTATTACGAAATACATTTTTAAAATTTATTGTGGTAACAATTTTGTATTAACAATGCATTATCATCAATAATGTTTTTTAAGGTAACATTTTATTATTTATTACTAATAATTATTTACTAGCTAGTATAAACTGCTTTTAAATTATTAAAAGAACCAATATTTTTTATAAATATATGCGTATATTTTGCTAATAATTATAGCTTTTTAATTAGCTAATGCATTTTTGAAATATAAAAATATTTTATAAATCAACAAACACTAAATATAATTTTTTTAAATAAATTAATTTAATATTTTGTTTTTTTATTTTTAGATTGATTTTCAAACAAGTTTAGATTCTAAAAATAGTTAATTAATTTTATGTACTAATTCAATCAATACTCCAAATTTATAAATTAGATCTAAAAAAATAAGCTTCTGCTGTTAATTATTAAATTTAAAAATAATTAAAAGTGTTAAAAATATTTAATTATTTGTAAAAACGTTTAGTTTTTAAAATAAAGTTATTTTAAACAAATATATAAATAAAAAGTTAATTTTTATCAAAAATAGTTATTTATGCATGCAGTAAGTAAAATATTTTATTTTAATTGAACATAAATTCATTCAGCTTTTTCACTTTTTTTGTTTAGTTTATTCTAAATCTTCACAGATAACTGATGAAGATGTAAAACCTGCACTGATATTCAATACATTTTATTTTTTAAATGTTGAAATCATAATTGGATGCTCGCTAAATGAACGTTTCTTGTTACCTAATTATCCATAATCATTTTCACCCCATTCTGTAACAACTCCTGCACTTAGCAAGGCAATACAGTGGTGATTACCGCAACTAATTTTATTAATTCTTACATTTTCTTTTTGTCCACTTGGGTTTTTGACTTAGAAGTTTGAGAGACCTTCGATCTTAACAACATCAGAAAGATGACGAAGGAATCCTGCACCTAATTCACCCTTGTTATTATGTCCACATGAAAATACCTCAGTCTCTCCACTGTGCTTATTTTGAGTGACTATAACAGTGTGCTCTTCACCTGCTGCTACATCAGTAACTAAGCTGAAATCAAGCATTTTTTATATCTTTAAAGGTGTAAAAATACTTATAATTGGTTCTTCAGCTCTAGAGAATTATTCTTCTTAGCTCAATTACATATTGGAGTTTGAACCCCATCCATATAATTAACCTTCTTCAGTTATTGCAAGTGAATGATTGGAACCACAGCATATTTTTTTAATACGTGCATTCAAAGATTCTATTTTTCTTGGATTTTTAACTCTACGTTCATAGAAAGGAGGAGCAGTAGAACGACTCATAGACCCTAAACCACATTATCCATAAGTATCATCTCCCATAGAAAATACTTCTCCCTATTGAGTGAGTGCTAAGAAGTGATCAACTCCTGTAGAAATTTATTAGATATTTGGTGGAAGACTCTTAACTTGACGCATTGAGTTAGGATCAATTTATGTTCCAACTACTCTATTTCTATCGTCTACTTTTTTTTAAATAGTCCATTAATAAACTTCTCCTTTGTCATTAAGAGCCCATACAAATCCTGTAGTAAATGAAACCTAAATATAATTGTTATTTTTCTTATCTAATTGAATTATGTCATTTCTGTAATTGTCTGTTTCTTAATTTTAATAGTTTGCTTCGAGAGTAGGTTTGTTCCAAGCATAAATATATCCATTAATATCAATACCGGCTTCATTATGTTCTCCAAAAATTACTAATAAAATTTTAAAAGAAATATTTTATTTAAAACTTTATTTATAATCTGCTTTAGCATTAAAATATAAATTTGTATGTTTAGGCTATCTTTTAATTTAGTAAAAACAAAACACTGTATTTTTTATACAACAACTTTTGTTGTTGACTTTCAAAATTCAATCAGTAGCATAAAATCTTTATAAATTCCATTTACTTTAAAATTTTTAACAAAATAAATAAACGAATACAATTTAAAATTATTACTTTCCTTCATATTTTTATTTTCCTTTCCTTGGAATGTTTTAATAAGCTTAGGTTCGAAGTTTTTGTATTATAACAAAGCATCTGGCCTTGCTTAATAAATACCATTACCCCAAATATATGTTTTTGTAGGAAGACTTTAGTCTGATTTCTTTTTATTATTCAATAAATTCTATGCAGGATTTTCATTAGAGAGGAAAATGGTTGCTACTAATGAAACACCTAAATTTCTGCTTGAAAATAACTTTTTATACATGCTAAAATATGTCTTTGTAGGATAATCTTTAGGAGAACTTTTTAAAGTAAATTTAGATTTATTAATTATTTGTTTATTTTTACTTTTATTATTTTATTGATAGAATTAGATACAATTATAACAAAAATAAATTCTTATATTTTCTTTAATTATCAAAAACTAACTTCAAATAAATGTTAGTATGTTTGTTTGTTTTCTTTCTTTCTTTCTTGCTTTTTTCTGCTAAGATTAACATTTGTATCTTTATGCATTAAATCTAATTATAAATGTTAATTTTCAAAATGAATATCTTAACTTAAAATGGAATTATCTAGAAGTAGCCTTGCAATGTTAATTTTTTCATTAATTTAATGAATGGTAAATTGTTTATCGTTTAAAAATTATTTTTTTAATAAAATAAGCTTTTTCATTATATAAATATCAAATTATTTTAATTTAAAACCAAAAAATAAATTTTTAAGTCAATTAAATTTAAGTAAAATTAAATAAATTTGAATTTATTAAATTTAAAAATTATTCTTTGATGAAGTTATACCAATTTATAATTTTAAAATGAAGATTAAAGATAAATATTTAAAACTAAATAAAAATTGCAAATATTTTTAAATAATAAATCTAAAATGCAAACATCATTAATAAATAAACTTTAACACTATTTTAAATATCTTAAACGACACTTTCAATCTATTAAAAAAAAAATTAATAGCTATTATGTACAAATTAAAATAGATTGACATTTAATTTAATTTGAATATATTTATGACTAGTATTCATATTTAAATTATTAATTAATTCATTTTATAAAAATTTTGATTAGAATTTGAAATAAAATTAAATTAATAAGTCTTTCTATATTTATATAAAAATTTATTCTGGATTATTAAATATAATTATATTAAGTTTTTAATAAATAATATTTTATATCCTTTTATATCTTCGTAATTTCTATTATATATTTAAAGTATTTGATTTAAATTATTTAAAAATTCAAAATAAAATAAAAATAACCTAATTTAAATAGTAAATAATGCATTCTCAAGGTAAATTTAAAATATATATGCAAGTATTTTTTTCATTAACACTTATATTCATTAAAATTTGATCTGGTATTACTATTAGGATATATTCATATTTAATTTTCTTATCATAAAGATGGAAATATTAATTATTAATATTATCATATAATTTTTAGATCAGTTTCTTAGAAAATACCTTTAGAGTTAACTTCATTTTTTAATTATGTAATAAAGAAAAAAATTATTATTTAATTTAATAAAAATGGTAGTGATGTAAATATTAGGTTATCTCTAATTATAATTAGTCATCTGATCAGCCTCTTATTATAACAACTTTAATTATGGCATACTCTTTTTAAATTACATAAATATGATTAAATTAAGTAATACTCTTAATTAATAATCAACTTGATTTTAATGATAGCCAATACAAATCAAAATTTAATTAATTATTATCCTGCTTAGGATTAGCTTGTCTAATCAACTTAATATTTTTTAAATATAAGAACAACATACAAAAATTTATTAAAATATATAAAAACAGATCTAAAAATGGGTAATTAGCAAGATAAATAAGGGAAAAAATTCAAAAATGCGCTTTAGGTAATTAAAAAAATGAGCATAAAATCAACTAAGAGATTTGAAGAGCTATTTTACAAATGCAACACTGATGAAATATAATAAGTAAGCCAACCATTAAATCTATCCTAAAAAATAAAAGAGTATGTAAATACTGAAATCATTTAAACATTAACAGAATTTAAAAAGCAGTATTCGTTATATAGAGAAGTCCGTGGAGATGGTAATTGCTTTTATAGATCTGTTTTTTACTTATATATTGAGCACCTGATAGTAATCAATTAAAGCAACCCTAAAGAAGCAGAAAAAAGATTAGATCAATTAATTTAGATTTCTGCTGAATTAGATAAGTTCATTATTACCTCCTCTATACCTTTAGAATTAGAAAAATTTTTATATCATGCTAGTAAATTTTTTTAGTGCGGCATTTATTCTATACAATTAGACATCATAAATAACCCTAAGCTATTAAATGTTGATTAAAAGATATTGCATCTGCAAAATTTTATTAACACATACCCTATTTTTGATTTTTCTACTATTCTTTTGATGAGAAAGGTAGCTCTTCTAGGATACGAAAAATTCTAATAACAAATGCAACACTTTTATTTAGGAAATGAAATATAAACGATTAAAGATTATTCGATAGAGGGATAAAACTGCATAATGAAATTGATCAGTGAGTATTTATAAATACCTATCTAAATTGAAAATGTCTAAGCAAAATTTGTAAATACAATTTAGTTTATTCCTGAATTTACAGTAAAGGATGAAAATTTTGTTGAGTTTCCTACTTTACATCTATTTTTTAGACCAGGTCACTATGATATTTGCTATCCTATAGATTATGCTAATAAGATTTACTCAAAGCCAAATATGCAAAAGTCAGAAAGAATAATAATAAAATAATAGTAAAAGCTTGAGAGTTAAACTCCTAAGACAGGAAAAAATTTTAGTTTTGATTATACATTAAAAGATAATTGCTTCTTTTGTAAATAAAATATTTTTATGCTAATTAATGAAATGAGAATATGCTAATAATGCTATAATCAAAAAATAGGCCAAGGTGAATTAAATAATTCATGTAAAATATGCTAAAAATCTAACCAAGAAGAAACTACTCGACCCTATTGCCTTTGTGAGTAATGTGAAGAAGAATATTTAGATTTTTCAAATAAGACTATAAATTTTATAATAGCTAGTTGTAATTAAACAACACCTGAAAATTCTAATTTAAATATATAAGAATAAAATAAATAAAATTCTTCAAAAATAATATAGTTATCAAATTCTTTGGAGGAAGAACAATTTTAATCTCTAACTGAAGATACTACAACACTTTAAAGTAATCAGAATATATAAAATAAAAACAATTTTACAAGTAATTTGTTATTATCATATGAATTCATAAATCATACTAAAACTCCAAATGGTTTAGAATAAAATTAATAGTTAAGCTAACTTCCAGAAAATAATACCAATTCAGACTAATAACCTTAGTAACAATAAATTATTTTTTTAAATGATAGCAACAACTTATAAAAACCACAAAATTATTATTCAAATGACGTATTAAATTGCACTAAAAATGAAGGAAGAAAGAATACTTTAATTGATGAAAATATTTTATTAATGAATTCATATATTTAAGAAAAAGATTTGTATATAAATTAAACTACTTCTAAGTGCATCAGATGTGTGCTTTGTCTTAATTAAATTAAAGAATTCAAAGTAAACAATTGCAAAAGACATATCATTTGTACATATTGTTCAGAAAATTAACAAAATTTAAATTAATTATGCTATTGTAGCTAACAAAATCCTAATCAACCTATATAATAATAGAATTTATAACAATAATAATATTAATAAGTTTCATTATGAAACAAGCATAATTGACATAAATATAACTATATAACTAAGTAATTAACAAACAGTTTATTTATAATAAATACAACATCTATAAGCAGTAAAAATAATTTTAACAATTATTAATAAAAATTTTACCCATTTATGAATTTTTTTTTAATTATTAAAAAATAAAAATTATTTAAAATAGAATTAAATACTTGATAAAATTATTTAATTAAAACTATTTTAAATATTTTTTACAATAAAATTTTCTTTTGCTTCATGCCTTTCATAACTTTTAGTTAATTTATAATTTTATGTTTGTATAAAATTTTCAAATTTTAGATATAATTTGAGTAAAAAATTTATTAAAAGTAGACTTATTATCAAATATACAAATACTGATAAAGATAAAATATTATTGTTTAAATAATCAGAAAATATTTTGCTTTGCTTCTTTATTTGCATAAGATAAATCCTTAACTTTAGCATTTTCTGAAAACCAGAAATAAGAGATTTTCTTTTATTTTCTTTCTTTGAGTTGCTTGAATTTTCTTAAAAGTATTCCATACATTCTTTTAATAAATAAATAATAAATTGGTTAATTATAAATTTAAAAAAATTATATTTATTTACTCTTTAATGTAATACAAGGATTGAACAGTTAAACCTGTACATATAAACTTAACAATAAAGGGGCACTTTTCAGCTTATATACAGTGAATCCATAATGCAAAGGGAATCATAATTGAACGAGCGATAATATAGGAAACCATGTAAACAAGCTCAAGAACTTCATATATTTTGGTATATCTTAGGTTAAAGCTTCTCAATATGACTCTTGCATGCATAGGGAAATTAGAGACTTCTGCGAAAAACAATCCCACTAATTTTAAAGAGACAAATTTAATACCAGAAATCGAATTTATTTATCAAAAATATAAAATTAAACTAAAATTAATCAATCATTAATCTTAAAATTGTATAATACAATTATCTATTCCACAATAAAAATTTAATTTATAATATCTATCTCTATCCTTAATATTGTGAAATTGTTAACTAAATAGATAATTTAATTAATTGAGTATCATTAAATATTCCTATCAATAAATAAATTATCTTTTAAATATTAACATAATTTTGGGAGATTTCTCCTTTGTATATTTTTAAACTCTTCATATATGCAAATTCATTTAAAAATACTTACATAAAGCTTCGGTAGCACCATAATGCTAAAAAACACAGCTTCCATATCCAAGCAAGACCATAGTGTGATGTGCAAAACAACCAAAATCAAGTAAGCCATAATAGAAACAAGCTATACTATCATATAAGAAGTAAGCTGAAGAACCTATAATTGTACCCATCTAGTAATTAGTATTTAAAGTGCCAAATTAAGGATCATCTTTCAATATCCATCTCAATGAGTAGATAAAACATCCTAATCCATGGATAATAGAAATAATTCTATTCTTAGTATCGTCACTTTTACGCTTATCTAAACTCTTAAACTTAACAGTTTCGTTAACTATATAAAAGAGAGTGAACCAGAAAACAACTCCATAAGCAAGGAATTTGAGTTGATCGATCTAGTTAGATACGAGATCTAAGTGTCTAAAAGGGATATCTAAATAATCCATGTCTATGTGCTTATATTTAATATTAAGTGATATTGGTTTTCTAAGAAAGTATTTCTACTTTTACAATAAATTCAAATACTAATTAATTAATTAATTTGTTTATTTTTATTCTCAAAATTATAATTTCCTTAATTTTAGAATCTAACTTAAAATTACGTCAAAATAAATTAGTATGGAACTTAGATATACAATTTTTAGTTTAAGATTTTTTGATTTATTAATCAATCTTTAATGTTGGCTATGAAAGTTAATTGTATAAAATCTAGTAAATGACATCATTAACTAATAATTAATAGATCTAGAAAATACTAATAAACCTATGTATACTATAAAAGTTAAATTTCATCTCAAAATGAGTAACTTGGCAATTTTAAATCATTATTAATTATTTTTGACTTTGCTTCAAATAAAATTTTTCCAATTTTTAAGTTTGAAATTCATCAAAATTATAAATTAATTTTAATTTAATATAAGTATTTTAATATTTTTAATGCTTTCTTTAGTATTTAATGAATATATTTAAATAACTTTTAACTTCTTATCATTTAAAAAAAAAGTAGAAATAAGTACTTAAAAATGTATGGTATTAATAAATTCATAATAATAATTATTAATAATTATTTAATCCAAATATTACTAATCATAGATTTTATTTGTTTCTTTATTTGGAGCCATTATTTATTCATTCGTAAATTTAAACAACTAAGTAAGAATATAACTAAATTATTTGTTAGTAAAATTAATTTTCAGTATAATATTGATAAATAAATGATTTTTTTATTAATTTTATCTTTTAGTAGAAAATTTAAAATTGCTATTTTGTTGGTTTAATTTTTTATTATTCCTTAAATTTTTAATTTAAAAATTTTATTTAAAATAGTTAAAATTATTTATTTGTTTGCATATTATTTATATTTTTATTTTATTTTCTTTTAAAAATCTTTAAATTAAATTAAACAACTAAGTAAGAATAAAACTAAATTATTTGTTAGTAAAATTAATTTTCAGTATAATATTGATAAATAAATGATTTTTTTATTAATTTTATCTTTTAGTAGAAAATTTAAAATTGCTATTTTGTTGGTTTAATTTTTTATTATTCCTTAAATTTTTAATTTAAAAATTTTATTTAAAATAGATAAAATTATTTATTTGTTTGCATATTATTTATATTTTTATTTTATTTTCTTTTAAAAATCTTTAAATTAAATTTTATTTGATAAATATTGATATTTTGCTTTTATTATATTTATATGAAAAGATATGAATATTTGTTTTATTAGTTTTTATTTATTTTGTTCTCTATTTTTTTATTGAATTATTTATCATTTTTAAATACATTTTTTGTTAGTTTAATTTGATTTGTTAATATTAAATAAATATTTTAATAAATCCTTTTATTTAAAATCTTGGTTAAATTTATCTGTTTGTTTTTTTGTTTTTTTTCATACTTTACTTAAATTAAAAATAACTTAAATTTAATTTTATTTGATAATTATTTGTATTTAGATTTTATTTTAATAGCTATCCAAATGTTGACAATATATTTAAGTTCATTTCTATCAAAAAGCAATTAAAAAATAATATTTAGGTTAAATGAGAATAGAAATAATTAATAAGCAGTTAAAGATTATTAACATATTTGATGAAAAGTATGAAACTTTTTACATACATTTTATTCATACAAATATCTTTTTAAAATCAATAGTTTTTAATTCATTTCAGAATTCGTGGTTAGGCTTTTCGAATTTCTTTTTAGCCATTTCACCTCTAGCTAAATCATTAAAGTGTTCTTCAGCAGACAAGGGAACATCCTTGAAGAAGTATTCACCGTAACCAGGATTTTGTCTTTCTTGTTCAAAGATCCATTCTCTTTCTTGTAAGATGCAGTGAGAATAGAACTTCTTAACAGTGAAAATAGTAGTTTTATAGTAGAGGTAAGCAGCTTAATTTTAAAATAATAAAATTAAATATCTTCAATGTTTATCTTTTTTTTTTTTTGCAAATGAATGAAGTAATAAATAAATCAACTAGCTATAATTTATTATTTTCTAAAATAATTTATGAATCTTAAATTTATTTTTATTCCAATTTATCAATCAATATTTATTTATTTTAGGTATCTTTTTTCTAATCAAATAATTTCGTTTATTTTTTTTTTATTGAAAAGCATTTAAAAATCTTTAGCTTTTTAATTAGGTATCGCTAAACTTACATAAACTTTTTTATAAGTCAATTCTATTTTACTTTATCTATCATAAAATTTTATATTTATATAAACGCTAATTCAATTATTTTATATCTGATATCTAATACTCATAAAAGTTTTATAGCTAATCCTTTTTATTTTTATTTTTAAAAATTTGAAATTCTTACTTAAACCATAGAAACCGACAGCACCAAGAGTACCAAGAGGACCGAATCTTAATTATAATAAATATAATTTAATTATAAGGAATGAATATGAAGGAATAAATGCTCTAATATGCCTTTCTTTAATATGATAAATATCTTCAATTAATTTCGCTAACTTTTTTGGGCATATTTTATTTCAAGCATCTTAATTTTATTTTATTCCTTCAAATTATGAATGAATGCTTACTAATGGAAAAATTAGGTCTATGAAATCTTTGTAATACCGTGGCTTCCAACAGGAAGGATTTGTCTGCACCATTTTGAAGCTATAAAATTTAAAGAATAATCATTTAATATTTGATTAAGCATTAAATAACTCAAGTACCAGTAGCCATTCCAAGAGTACCAACAATCCAGAGGGCAAAAGCTCTAGGGAAAGTGATAGCCTTGCAATCTCTTTATAAGAAATCATCCCAATTTCTGGCATACATCCATCTAAATAATAGTTATACAATATGTATTAATAAAACTTATTTCAAAACTGTATGTTTATTAAACTAATGATGCAGTCATGTTTATTTTTTTGACACTATTTATGCCATTTTCGCTAAGATATTTTGATTTGATCTTAAATGCATCTTAACTAATCAAAGAAAAGAGATGGAGATATATATATATAAGCTTATTCTTTACTTCTTATAAGTATCAACTACGTAAGTTCTGTGATCAGTCAATTTACCTTCTCTAAGATTTTCAACAGCGATATTCATAAATTGCTTGAAAGCAGGGTTATCACCATGCTCGTAGAAGGTATTAGGATCATACAACTTCTTTAATTCTTCTTCTGAGGCTGTTCCTTTCTTCATCTTAAGATCTATTACTTTATCTTCTTATTTATTTTCACTTTTTATTATTAATATAAATATTTTCTCTTTTCAAGATTGCTTTAGATTTTTTTCTTCTTTCTTTTGCTTCTAATATTTTTTTTTTCACATTTTTCCTTTTATATTAGCAAACCAGCCAAATGAGAGATCAATCAATAGATATTTGATTTTTATTTTATTATCTTCATTATTTTTTTATTTATTGTTGTTTGTTGCTATTTTTCTTTGTATATCCATCCAACTCTACCATTTTTATTTACTTACAATAGATACTTAATAAATATTTCAAAAATATTGTTTAAGAAATATACCTTTAACAAAAAGTTTTAATTTTTATTTTTTAATTTAATACATTTTATTTCTCACCAAAGATATATCTTTAATTTTTTAACTTAAATTAAAAAAAGAATTGATTATTTTTAAATTAATAACAATTTTATTTAATTTAATAAAATTCACTTAATTCCAGTTAGAATTTTTCATTTTTAAAGCTTTTACTTAGTTTAAATTTTAGTAATTCTTTTATTTAAAAAATTTAAAAAGGAAATTTATTTTATGGCAATTCAACCAAAGGCAAAGTTTTATTTAATAGGAAATAACTAATTTTTGTTGTAAAGCCAATATCCAATAATACAATAAAAACTAGTTAGCTTATTGGTATAATATTACCTTGAAATTAACTTTAAACATTTCTTTAGCTCAAACTCATATGCAATTTGCTTGATAATAATAATTAAAATTTTTCATTTATTATTTTAATTATAAAGTAAAATTTAGGAATCAACATAAAAAATGAAGAGAGTTTTACATAAAAAATACTGTTAAGCAATGAAGATAGAAAAAAAATATTGAAAAATGAAGAAGTATTTGAATTAAAAATTTTTTTATTTTTATTTTTTTCATTAAATCAAATTAGATTTAAAAGCTGATCAAAATCAAAGACATCCCAAAGTTTTTAAAATAAATTATATCTCTACCCAAGTATTAAGTAGACTAGACTCAAATTCAAAAAAAAGTAAAATACTAAAATGAATTAATTAAATTGAAATAAATTAAACATAAAAGATTAAATAACTAAGTGATGTTAAACCTTCTAAGTATTTTGTTTAGTTTTTTATTGATTACATAGAAAAGCAAGGTAAGATTCTTTTCCTAGATGATGAAGTATTTAAATTTACTATTTAAAGAGCTATTATTTTTAAAAATATTTATAAAATAGATATTTCCAAAGGTAGAAACTATATCATTTCTAATTAAAATACTTTGTTTAAATTATGAGAAACCCTGCTTGATCGTAACTGATAGTTATAAAGTAAACTTTAATCAGCTTAAATAAAAAATTTACTATTGCTTTTATAAAGGTAGATAATTGGAAAATAAAAGTATAAAAATGGATTCCTAACTAAAAAATATCAAAAATCTAAAATTAAAACGATACTGTTTAATCATGTCCATTAGTTATCATAGTTAACTACGAGCACTTTTAGAATAATTATGAATGTCTGAGTGTTATAAATTTTGAATTTCTAATACTTGACATTCATGTTGATTAGATTAAAACAAATAACTATGATAGCTTATGTAAAATAAGAAGTAATACAAAATCAGTAATTATAATTGAAAATTATGAGAGATTAAATACTATTGAAGACTACTGGTTATATCTTGCAATCCTGCATTCAACAATTTTCAAATTTGAAAGATTCAGCAAATTATAAAAAAGATATGCAATACTAGATCAAAATTCAGTCTCATATTAAGAATTTTCTTATATTTTATCAGAATTTTTTCAAACAAACAAAAGTAGAGAAAATCATAAAATTGAGAGTCAATCTCTTTTTTAAAAATTTAGCATAGAATTAAATCTCAAGTAAAAAAAGTAGGTATAGTTAATTTAAAGACAATTCAATGGATGGGAAATATAAGAATTTGCTAATATTGGTTATCATACTAATGAAGATATTAATACATACTTTTAATATCTAACTAATTTAAAAGAATAACATAAAAATACTCTCTTAAAATATTTAAGTTTATTGAAGAGAAAGACTCTAGTTATAGCAGATGGAGATTAAGTATTGTGTAAATTATTCAAAAAGTATAAAAATGTATAATTTATTTCATCAGAATCTGATCTTAGTATAGTCAGTCTGAAGGAATATGGTTAAATCTTGATTCTAGAAGTAAATTAATCCATTAAAAAAAAAATGAAAAAACTTATAATTTATATTATTTTAATAAAAAGATTGATCAAAACTATGAGGTAAAAAAAGCATTCATCCAAAGACTTAAGTAAGATGAAATAATTAAAACGAGAATGATCTTTTTAGAAATTGCAGACACCTTAGACTCTACTTTGATTGATTATTTTATATCTTGAATATATGACTAATATATTGTTTAATTTATTAAACATTACAAAACTTTATAAATCAATTCATAAAAATTAAAATATTAAATTTTACATGTAGTCAGTAAGATATTCAGTCAATTAATTAGTGGATTAAAATTTTTAATTATAAATTGTTAAAGTTTGATTTGTTATAAAAGTTGTAATTCAAGTCAAAATTAAAAAATAGATTCTTTTTATTTTTTGTTAAAATAAAATGTAAGACTTTCATGATAATAGAATATTTATTTGAATTGATTTGTTATCAGTTTTTTGTATAAAAAAGTAATAAAAACAAAAGAATAGTTGTCTGGCTTGTTTATAGTAAATAATATTATTTCCTATAAATAGTTAAACAAAAAGTTTTTAATATTAATTACTATAAAAATATAAAGTTTTATATTAATCATTTTATATATTTTTGAAAGATTTTTCAAATGTAAGGAGCATAAGCTCTAGAGCAAATACCGCAAGTGTTAGCAATTTGGTCACCAGTAACCTTAGCAGAGAGTTAGAAGTAACCGTGTTCACCGAAGTTAGGACCCCAGGAGTTCTTGACCTTCCAAGATTGATTAACAGAGTCGTAACCAACAAGTAAAACACCGTGGTTGATGTTAGTGGCGCACTTAGAAAAGATACCACCAGTGTAGAATTAGAGGTTAGAAGCATCGATACCAACGGTAACAGGGGCCTTTTGAATAGCAGTAACGAGGTCAGCGCATTACTTAATAGAAGTGTAACCAGAAACAGTCCAAGGGTGGCTCTTACCTTCAAGTCTGCACTTACCATCCTTAGCTTCATAAGGATAATCTTATTCAGTGGCCAAACCAGTTGCCTTAACGTAGTTTAAGGCAACGTCTCTTAAACCACCACCGCAACCACTGTTTTAAGTGTCACAGTCGATTAATTATTGTTCAGATAAGTTAGGGAGGACATTTTTGTAGACAAAGTTAGCACCTTCAACACCACCAGTAGTAGCGAAAGACCAACAACCACCACAACCACCTTGATCCTTAACAGGTGTGACAGCACCCTTAGCAACCCAATCGACAACAATATCTCCATTAGCTTGAATAGCTTAGAAAGTTTCAATAGAACCTTCAACGTTTTCAATGGGATTCAAGTAAAGTTAGGCAAATTCAACAGGGGTAAGGTCCATAAACTTGGTAATACCCATGGTAGAATCTTATGAAGCGTATTCAACGTTATCGAAGAAGACGTTCATTCTGTAAGCTTCTTAGTCAGCATCTTCAGAAGAGAATTTTTTGTTGTAGGTCTTCTTGAAGCCCTTCCACATGTTAATTTAGTCATCAGTGTATCCAACTTGAGTAGACTTGTGGAGGAATAAATAGGAAGTTAAACCTAATAAGGTTAAACCTAAAGCAGCAGCAATAAGCAATTGAGTTCTCATTATTTTATTCTATCTTATGTTTTTTAGATTAATTTAATTATATCAAATATTATTTCAATTAATAATTTTTTAAAGCTTGACTAAATAATTTTTTTCTTTGTTTGTTTGTTTATTTGTTAATGATTTATTATGAAAGAATTATAAATAAAAATCTTTAATAGTTTAATGTATATTTTAGCTTTAAAGCAAATCTTTCAATATTTTAGTCAAAGTAAAGCTTTTTTGATTACATACAAAATGTAAAAACTGTTTTGATGTAAAAAACTCATTTGTTTACTCATGCAAAACAGAGTTAAAAGTATATATTGATTCATTCATTTTCTAAGGTCTAGATTAAATTAATTCTTTTACATAAAAATTCTTTTATTATTTATTAAATTGCAGAAAATTTTCTCTGAGCAGAAATCTTATTCGATATTAGAAAACCTTAATATAAAAGAAAATTATAAATAAAAAAATGTTTATAAAAGATTTGTAAGCTCAGGATAATATTTTTCATTTCATTTTACAAATGAAAAATATTTTTAATTCTTTATAAGTTGCTCAATAGTTTATTAAAGTTTCTAAAATATATATTTTTTTATTGAAGCTTTAAGTTAAAATTGATTATGGTAATTTAAAAAATGATATTAAAATAAGAATAAAACTTTATTTTTTATTTTATTAACTTTTTAATGAGATGTAATAAAAGATTCGATTAATTTGATTTTTAATTTTATATTCTTATCTAGATTTTTCAAATCCCATTTTTAGTTATTATTTCTAAGATTACATTAGATCCAATTTTTAATAAATTGAATTCAATAAAAGCTAATAGTAACAATTATTTCAATTCATATTAATAATTATTTTAAACTAGAAAAGTTAAATAAAAACGAGAAGTAAACTTTCAGCATTAAACTTTCAGCATAGTTTTTATAGATACTGTTTTCTTTATTTTTCAACTATGAAATGTATTTTAATATGCTTAAATTAAATGTATGAATATTTTATATTTTTATCAACTTTTTGTTATCTCAATCTTTTATAGATTTTATAAAAGAAAAAAAGATTCAATTTAATTCTTTCTTTAATTTTTAAATATAAAATCAGAATAAATGGTAAAACTTTTTTAATTAAGAAACAAAATCTTAAAATTTTTTTCATACAAACATTTATAAATTAATAAGTTTAAGAATTATAATCTAAAATAATATGAGTTGATTTAAAATTAACTAAATTATTATTCCAAAAATAATTATTAATTATTAAAGCAATTTCAAAAGTATTAAATGCAATGAAAATTATATTCTAAATTTTATGTTTTTTTGAACATATTTAAAAATTTTTTAAAAGTTATCTTACAAATTAATAAAAAATATTAAAAAAACTTTGTAAAAAAGACAAATAAAATAAAAAATTTTACCTATTTTAAATTAAAATTTTAATATGAGCTTTTAAAATATCTAAACAAATAAATAATTATGTTTCTTTATGAATAATTTTATTTTAAGAAAATGTAATATATGAATACAAGTAATTTAATAATTAAGTAGTGCTTAAAAATTATCAGCTACAATTAATCATTAATAAACTCATATAAAATATTATCTATGTTTTTAGAAATACTTCATTCCATTTAAAAATGTAGCACTCATTTCGCAAAAATTAAAAATAGAAAATTAATTTTAAACAAAATATTAAATTAAAATTTATAATTTTTTAAAAATTTTGAATATATTTATGAATAGAATATAAAATCAAAATTAAATAAAAATAAGAAAAAAATTTAGAGATTAATATAAAACTTATAAATTTTTGTAATATTTGAAGAATAAACAATCAGATTTATAATTAATCATATTTGAATTTAAAATAAAATTAATTTCTCATTTTCATTAACTTAATTAAAAATGTTTATATACCTCACATTTGTAAAACCTAAATCTGTATTGTTCTTTTTTTGTACACTTATTAATAATTAAATCAAAAATAACATCAATAAATATAAATAATATGATTTAATTTATCTTTATTAGCTTTTATCTCTTTTAATTCCTAGGTGTTAGTTAAACGAAATATTTATACCTTGAGCCTGGATAATAAGTTTAGCAAGAGAACTAAGGTATTTTTGGAGGAGAAGTTTAAGAATATATTATTATTTTGAACAACAAATATTTAGATGAATTGGTTGATAATCATGTTATTTTTGAAATGATTAATATTAAAAATACTGCAATTACATCATACGAAGTGTTTTATTAAGATGACTTACTTGTTTAAAGGTGTAGTTAAGCTTTTTACTAAGATTTATTGGTTTGTATAGTACTGAAGGAAGATATCAATTAACTGCGATAAAGGTAGAAATATACAAAAATAAATAATTTTACATCATTTAAAGTGAAAATTAGCTGTATATAAGACTGCTTCTTTACTTTTTTTGTTGATTTTAGTAATCCAAATAGTAATATGTTTCTTAAATATAGTCTACGTTAAATTAAACCAAGTGAAAATGAGTATCCTATTTCTCTTAGTTTTAGCAAAAAATCAATCGCCTTTGATATAATCTAAAATTAAAATGAACTTAGCCTTAAAGATATTCTTATTAAGAAAAATCTAATCATAATAAAATAACCCCTAAAATAGTAAATTTATTTCTTTTTCGTTAATAAATTAGAAAGAAATACTTATGTAAATGTAAATTCAAATAATGTTATAAAACTTAAAGATTTTATTGAATTCTACAATTACAAATAATTTTTACTAGCAAACTACTTTTTAATTTTAGGAAATGTGACTGTTTAATTTGATGAAAAAACCATTTTTTTAAAATAAGCAACATATATTAAATTTAATAGTTTTTAAAATACAACTGAACGTTTATAAATAAATGATAGCAATTAAGAAGCATATATTGTTATATTAACTGAAAATCCTTCAGGGTTTGATATTGATGAATACTACTTCTTTGATTAATATTTACTTTTGGATACGCTTTAACAAAAAAGAATACTTTAATTTCAACAAATATGTATTGAACCTATTTTTGATGATATTTCTTTAACTATTGTTTCAACAATTAAGCATAGTTAGACGAATTATTAAGAAAATAAAATAAATTTAGAAAAATAAATGCTATATTGTGAAAAAGCATAGATAGATGAAGAAAGTATAGCTTAATTATAGGTAAAAGGTATTTCAAAGACGGTAGTTAAGATTAACAGACTTAAATATTTCGTCGAATTAGATTTTATGAGATTTAGAAATTAAGAGATTTTTTATATGCAAGATCTTACTAAATTCATATTTATTAATCAAATAGATAATTACTTCTAGATAATATTTACAATTATCCATTTTTAAAACAAGGTAAATTTATTAGTTTTAGTTTTCTAACTTAAATCAATTGTGTTTTTATTAATAAGTAAAATATAGTTGACTAATCTTCGACTAAGCAAACAATCATTTATCAAAAATTAAAACAATAAATAGTAACTATTAGTTAAATAAAGCATCTAATCAATAAAAATGTTATTTCTACTGATTTTGGTGATGATTTATATTCTCAAGAAGACCATTATTTGTCAATATAAATGCTTTATTAATTAGATAATTTTAAAGCAATATATTTTTGGTTTAGTTAGAAAAAAAATAAATTTTTATCTACTTTTTAAGAAGAAGATGAAGAAATTCCTTAAAATATAGAAATTATTATTGATCCTTACTAGCTCAAGGCAGAATTTACATTAGTTCTTACTGAAATCTTTATTCCGATAATTTAAATAACAGGAGGGGAATTTAATTATGAATAATAATCATTACCTCTTGCTTCCTCTTTTAATTTTAAAAAAAGCTAATTGAAATTAGAAAAAGATGGAAAAATACACTTAAAATACTAAATATACTGCTATGAATAATGTCTAAAACCTGAAATATTACAAAAAAATAGCTAAAATAATATTCTCAAAATTTCATCAAATTAATCGACTTAACAGTATGTCAGTGTTTTAGACTTTGAATTTTAAGAATATTCTTCCCTTTACTTGTTGTTAACATTTATCAGTGATATCCATTATATATAAGAAAATAATTTACTAATTATTGAAGTTAATAAAAACCAAATACTTTCTAAATAAATGCTGGTGTGTGAAAATTTTTTACAAAGTTATTAAAGAAATAAAAAAATGTTTTTTATTAGTAATTAAGAAGTGACTACTTTTTAGTTAGGAAAAGTAAACATTGTGAAGTAAAATCAATAATACTTTGAAGATTTAGTCCTTTCTAATTTAAAATTTCTATACTTGAAAAATAGTGAATAGTTATTTCTTACTTTCCTTTACTAATTACAAATTTTTGAGTTAAATAATTACCAAAATTTTATTAATTATTCACCTACCACTTCAAAAATACCATAAGTAATGTTGCAAAAAGGGTATGTATTTTATGAAAAAAAGCATAAAAATGATTTAATTATATACTGCTAAGATTTTAATTAAGTGTAATCTTTACTTTTTACAGCATAGAGCTATACAATTGTTATAGGTATATAAATTTTAGTTAAAATTTTATAATTTTTTGTTTTAAAAAATAGAAGAAATTCAAAATAGCATGACTTTCGAAATAGAAAACAAATATAAAACATATATTTTTGGACTAAAATAAATGAAAAATTAATTTTAATAAGAAAATATTTTTTAGCTAGATATTGAGTAAGAAAAAAGTAAAAATACCTTTTATAATATTTATTATTTACTCCAAAAATAGTTTGAAGATGATTTTAGTGTTAATGACACAAAATCAATTTACTTCAAGTCTAACTAAATAACAATCTAATACTTTCAAAAATTTGAAAATCTTTACGATCGTTATTTAACTGAAACGTAAACTTAAGTATCTAAGATTAAATTTACTATAAAGAATTATAAGTTAATTCCTTTAAATATTGATGAAAATATTATTAATGAATAAACTTTTTCAAGTATTTATATATTCTTTACTTTGAAGCTAGAAAAGAGTATAGAATATAGAATTTAACTTTCTGATGATTTCCTTTTGTTAAATTCAAACAAAATAGGAGTAGCCACATACTCAGCTTGCTTGATTAGTTAAAATTTTTATATAGATTCAAATAAATTTTTATCAACAGAAGATTCTTTTGATATTGAATCTTAAACATTTTAAGTCAAAGATTTGAAAAAAAACTATGAGTACTTAGTATTATAATTTTATGAATTACCAAAAAGCTTTAAAATAACAGTTAAGTTATTACCCAGATATTAAATTATAAACAACTTAAACCAATAATTTAATTATTTTAATTATACATTCTTAATATTTGATAAATCTTTAGAGTTTAAGTGCTTATATTTTGAAAGTTAAACTTAATTTTTAATTTTATAAGCAAGTTGCTAAGAAAATTTAGTTAATATGATAAATAGTGATAAAATTCGATAAATAATTTAGCAATATTATAATTGGTACCAACATGTATGCGTTCTTCCTTATCTTGCTCACCCATCATAGTCCTCAGACTTCTCTTCAGAATATTTAATGGTAAAAATTTTTTATTAATTTATTTTAATTTTTAAAAATATTTTTATTAGTAAGAAAATAAGTATTGTGCAGTTATAATAAACTTGTTACAGAATTAGCAATAACTGGTTAATGTTAAGTTAGATTTATAATAGTAAAAATAATAAATCGTACCTATTTTTGAGTAATAGATAGACTTCATTCAATTAATTACAAACTAAATTGTATCGTTATATAAATAAGATAATGATTCATACTAATTATATATAATATTTCTAAATTAAGACAAATTAAATATTCTCATAAACTACGTGGATGTAGATGCTAACTTAATTATCAAATAAAATTGTTTGTATGCTTAAATAGAAATTCCCCATAGAGTCAAGTTCGTATAATTATAAAGATAACTCTAATTATAATCATAAAAGTAATCTGAATTTTATGGTGTTATACATTTAAGTAAATTAAAGTTAGATAAAGTTATTCATTTGAATTAGGTAATAAATATAAAGTTTATGTAAGAAAAATAAATCTTTCAAATTTTTTTAATTATTTGCAATAAAGGATTACTTAAATATGAATTAAAACATATTAACAAAATATCCAACTAAAGTTATAAAACTATTTTCTAGTAAAGAGATATAGTTATCTATAGCAACGATAATGTAAATACTAAAATTGATGTATAAAATAGAATAATAAATTAAAACTAAGCAATAATTCTAATTTTTAATACTAACAGTACTGAAAAACATAACATTATTTAAATAAAATCCAATCATTAAATTCAAGCTTATTTTGATAAATATAACTTCTAATTAAATCAGATTAAGTATAAATATTCATAAAATCCTTTAAAAATAAATATTTAATTCAAATCGATAATACCAAGTTAGCTTCTTCCAGAATTTCCCAAAATAATAACTTACAAAGTATGTTTAACAAAAAAGAAAATTAAAACAATTAACAATGATTTTATGAATGAAAACATATTAATTAAAGAACCTTAAAATATCTATTGCCATTTTATGATTGAAAGATCAAGAGAGAATACAAATTAAGAAAGAATTATTAAAGTTAAAGAATTTCAACTCATCTAAAATTTTAATGAAGAGAACTATTCAATTAAAGTATAAGCAATTGCTAAAAGAGATATTGTTATTAATTTAGATTTCCCTGTTATTAACTTTAATATATAAATAATAAAATGCAAATATGTTACAAGTTTAATCTTGCTCATAGTATTATTAATCAATATCATAATTAGCATAATATTTATTTGTAAAAAATAAAAATTAATTAGTTAAAACTAATTAGATTGAATATCTAGCAAGCTATTCAGATTGTAATTATTTTATTTATTTTTGTTAGCATTTTACATATTTCAATTATATTAATTTTCTTTTTTAAATTTATTTCTATTTAACTCCTCAAGTTAACTCACTACTCATTATTACCTATTTTTTGATCCAAAAATTAAGATAGAGAAAATCAAAAGTTTTGATTTAAAAATAGCTAAAATAAAAATAAACTTTTAATTTTAGACAATAAAATAATAAAATATAATAGAATTACAGAGACTTATTAATTCTCAATTTAAAAAAATAAAGATATACTTTTAATTAATTAAAAACACTAATTTTGAAGATTCTTATTCTATTATTTTACATAAACATAATAGTTAATTTAATTTTAGTATATGCTGTTCTTTAAAAAAATTTCTTTTAAAAGCAATTGATCAAGTTTTTATTAATTTAATTTAATTTATTATATTATAAATTTTCATGTAAAATTTTATTAGTGATATTTAAAATTATTTGTATAAATTATAATAAAAATTCTACGTACTTTCACAAGAGTGCTAGACCTCAAATTTTTAAGAATTTTTTTTTTTAAAAACTATAATTAACCATATCACATAGCTTCTCGTATAGAGGTTAAAGTTATAAATTTTTTACTCAATACCAAAATAAAATATTGAAAATAAATCACTTAAATGATTTTTGAAATACCAAACAAATATGACTTAACGTTATTTTGCTTAATTTATTAATAAGAATTTTAATAAAAAATTAAATTATTTTTGTGGTTAAATAAGAAATCTAAGAATCTTTAGAAAGTATATATTAACCAATAAGATAAAAGATATATCCTCAATACTCTTTGAGTTTTTTAGTATATTTTTTCAAAAAATTTAAATTTACTGAGGTTTTAATTTTGTTTTTTTGTAAGTCATTATTAAATTTTAAGGTTAAAAATTTTTTTCTTACTCAAAAAATCAATGTATTTTAATAAAAAAATAATGTAAAATTAAACGTACTCCAAAAAAGAATCTTGTTAATTGTGTATAAAAAAAAACAAAAATCTGGTTTTAGCTTTGTTTACAAAAAACAAAAAGTATAATAGAGGAAATTTAAATTCCAAATTATAGATCTGAATTGTGTTTAAATTCAATATTTGTAAAACATATTATTACCATTATTGATTGTTAATTGCACTTTTTTATTTTCTCTATATTTTATATTCAAAAATTATAATTGTGCTTTGAAGTATTCGAAAATTTGTTTTACTTTTAAAATTAATAAATATCATAATAAAAGAGAAAAAAAAGCATAAATTCATAATCCTCTAAAATTTAAAATCGCCTTAACCAAGGATAACAAGTATGGATACATGCTTAATGAAAAATTACAAAAACAATTCTATATTTCTCAATTGAGTTTTGCTCACATTACAAAAATTTTACTAAAAATCATAATTATAAATATCAAAGAATACATAATAATAAATTATAGTTAAGGTAAATAATGAGTAGGAAAAACATAAAATCAAAAAAAAGGTTGATGCTCATGAAAAGAGATTTACTAACATGAGAATATCAATCCTAAAGGTAAAGGTATGACTTAAATTTAAGAGCTTTTAAAATATGAAGATATTAAATGTTATAAAGAACCTTCTCTATCAGAAGAAAATATCAATTAGACCTTACTATTTACGGATAAGATATTATGAAAGTACAATGTAAAAAGATTACCAAGCTATCATATTTTTATATAAGTATTAATTTTTGAATAAAAAAATTTTTGATATTTTGATATTTAACCTAAATTCTTAATCTGCCACTACTAAATAAATTTAAGGAATTTATTTTAAATGTTTTGCAATATTTAAGAACCACGATAAGGTATGATGAGGTGAATAAAATTAAAAAAAGATTATATTTTATTTATTTTTTAAAAGAAATCAAATAAATGTATTAATTATTAAAAAATAAATTTAATATGTTTTAATTAGAGTAAAAATTATCTTTAAAATATTATATAACATACCATTTAACAACAATAAAAATATTACTAAAAATAATAAATTTATTTTTTAATTAGTTAATTAGTTTATTTTTCAAAAGAATGCATTTTTGCAGGCTTTTTGTGCAGATTAATGGGTAGCATAAGTTTAAATTTATTACTTAGTTTTATTATCTGCTCTAGCATTCCAAGCAGCACCTTTAAGTCTAACCTATTCCACAATTTCGCCTACTTAGCTTGGAGGATTGGCTTCCTTGATTATTGCACCTATAATTTTAAAATAAATTAGTTTGATGTTTCTATAAATAAAATTTACCTAATTCATCACTCATAACGAAGATTGAGAACTTTTGAATATTGGAAATGCTTGTAGAGCTACGAGAAACATAATCAAAGCGTCCTACTAAATCGGTATAACCATCTTTAAAGAATGAGACAGTTCCATCTTTTTGCTTAGAGAAGCACTTAACATAAACCTTAGAAAGTGGTTTTTCTTCCTTGTCAAGAATCTTAATTTGACCAATATCTTCTATTAATTAGACTTATAGAGAAGTAGAGAAGTAAGTCACACTACTTTATACATTATGGGAAGATACTTCTATGCAAACATTAGACTTTACATATTTTTCTGGAATTGGAATTTACACTTTTTAAAGTCCTTTTGATATATCAAAATCAAATACTTCTGAGTGATTAGGCTTAACAAAGCTAAAGTCAGAAGCTTCGTTTGAAAGGAAGGGATTTCTACTGAATAATATTTCAAGATCTATTAAATAGTAAGTAACAGTAAGTTTAGATATATTCTATATAGTAACGTCTAATGTAGTTTAAGCTAAGGTAACTTTTAATGTTTCGTTCGCCTCTTCTTTTTTCTTATTGGCTTGCTTAATCTTTAATTACTTTTGTTATTCCTCTGATTAATCAACTTAAGGTTCTTAGATTTATTCTTCTTCTCCATCATACTCTGCTAATTTGTTAGCAACTTCATAGAAAAGATTACGCCATTAAAAGACAGGGTGATCTAAATACTTTTCACATAACTCTCTAGCTTTCTTAAAGTTAGGGAAACCAATGAAGAAATCAAGATATGTTGTAAAGTAGTCGTATTAAAGTTGACAATTAGGAGACTGTTCAACTTAAGTTTAGTCTATTTTTTTGAAAACATTAATTGCTTCCTCTATTCTATCTTAAAGTAAGAAGTAATAAACAAGACCTAGTTTATCAGAAACTTCCCATTTCGGTTTTTAAGATAAATAATTTAAGAAGCTGTTATATCTCTACTTAAATTGACTATTCAAAATGTTGGACTTTTTATTTATTTAAAAAATAAATTAAATTAAAATTAAAAATACATTCAGAGAAAATCAATTTAAACAAGATATTTTTTTAAGATGAAATAAGAATCAATATTTAAATATAAAAATTAAAATTACTTTATCAGAGTGGAGCATATGGACACGAGGGTTAGATAAAGGGTAATATTCGTAGAATCTATTCTTATCAATAGTTAAAGAATTTGTATTGAAATAATAGAGATAGCTTTCAAATGAGGTAGATATAGAAGGAGACTTAATTAATTCTAAGAAGGTGCTATAATCTCCATGATAAATAGAGTAAGCCCAAGTAATCGTATCAAAGACCTTTCTATTTTTTAATATTTCTACGAATTTTTGATAGAAAGACTTGTCTTTCAATAGATAGTAAATCTCATTAAATTAGAAAATATTAGTGTTAAGTATATTTTTAGTTTAAACAAACTTCAAAATATCTTCTTTTGAACCCTTTTAAAGGATTTCATTCATTGTTTCCAGATTTGAGACTGTCCTCTTTTCTTTAACATCAAAAGTACAAGGTTTGGCAAAAGCTACAATTTATCCACTCTTTGCTACGTTTGCTGGATAAATATCTTGATTGCCAGCCTATTTTTTTAATAGCAAATATTTTATAATTTTATAAATAAATAATTAATAAATAAATAAGTTACCTAAGGGAAATAGAAAAAGTATTCAATAGGCTTAGTTTAGAATGGCTCAAGAATGATATTGTGTGTTTTAGTGTAATCAGAAGTGAAGACAGGAATTGAACCAGAGGGAATTTCTACAAAGACCTGAAGCTCATGTCTTGCAGCTGAACAATTTGTTACAATAACCTAATATATTTAATGATAAAAAAATAAGTTAAATCTATATCTAATTTATTAGTATTACTTAACATCCATATCTCTTATCAACTACATACTCTGTTATTTACTTTTCATATTTATCATCTGGATTTTCATCTGAAAAGACATATCTATCATTAGGATCAAAGAACTTTTAAGTAATCAAGATGTCTTCTCTAAGCTAAGCTTATCCTTCTTTGATTTACTTAGCAAAAATGATGCAGTTAGAATTCATAGTTATTTTAATTCCTTTTCCTTCGTATGGCTCATAGTTATGGCTTTGAGATTCAAAAGGAAGTGCCAAAAAGGCTAAAGAAGTAATCATTTATGTGTGATTTGATGTACAATAAATAAAATTAGAAGACAAGAATGGTTTTTCTTAACCATATGTAATTATATGTCTTGCTAAATCTATCCAAAAATTGTTGATTGGTACTAAATTTTTTTAAGGTTAAAGCTCTTTTTGTGAATAATAATGACGTTCACAGTATTCTTTAGTTGTCTCTAAATTTTGATACTGCTAAATAAACCCATTTCTCTTATTTTAGTAACCAGCGTCAAAATCATCAAGTAGATGTAAAGCTTCCTATTAACCATATGAATAATTCTGAGCTCCAAAATTATTTTATTGTGGTAATCTCCTCATTTCTTAATTTTATCTTGCAAACCTTGCTTATGGAGCAGGAGCAGCACACTACATCATAGGAAGGTGTTATTATTATTATTAATACATTTATTATGGAAATGCTTAATTCATACCTCCAAAATAACCACCAGCAGCACCACCAAAAGCATTGTTCATAGGCATAGCCTATTACAATAAATTTACATTTAAATTATTAGTAAACTATTGGATGTTTGCTTAAATACTTTATGGCATAAACATCTATTATATTTCATTTTCTGTTTATCCTTCTTATTTGGCATTTAAAACAGTGTCAAATAGCTTCTTAAAGTGCGAAGTGTCATACTTCTTAATTTTGTTAGAACTCTCCAAAAAGTTAAAAATGGACTTAGCTTCTTCCACCATATTATTTTATTTGAGGAAGAAAATCAAAAGTACAGTTTCCAAAGCATTCAAATCTGAAATTGAGCTGGCAGATATATTTTTTAGAAGGTATTTAGAGTCGTTGATTAAGAAGTAATCTATGAAAGTCTTTTCAATTTTATTTTTAATGAAGGGCATAACAAAGTCTTAAAAGAAGGGAGGGTCTTTGCAGAAAATGAAAAGATTTAATTCATGGCATGAGTATTAGTCATACTTCTTATGCTTTTCTTCTAGAGTAAAAGTTGTCCATTTTACAAGGAACTCCCAAAAGTCGTAGCCATTAGTTTATTCTGAATCTGTTCCATATATTTTTCTTAATTCCTTTTATGCTGAAAACAATTTAGGAATAGAATCTACCAATTAAAGTTCAGTGGAAGTAAAGTCTTCAGATTTAAATTCAGAACCCTTTTAAATATACTCGTTTGTTCTGGAAATAGTAAAGAACTTATCCTTTTATTAATTCACTCTCTAGCACAAGTTTCTTGTTTAAATTTCATTTTTATCAAGTGGGACTACCTTTGTAATATCTTTTTTTAGGAAAATAATTTATTAGTTTTGTTTAAAAAATAAAAATAAAATATTACTATTATACAAGTCTGTTGCAATAACTTATAATGTGGAGTATTTTGATAAGTTTAAGTTTTTGACTTTGATTATGCCATTTTCATCTGGTTTCAAATTACTGATAACTAGAGCTGGATTTAATAAGTAATTATTGTAACAATCTACTTAGTTTTAGAGATGATAAGCTATTGATCCATCTTTACGACTTTTTCCTAATTTGTATTTTTATCCTCCTTCCAGCATTTCTGTCAACTAATCAAAAGGATTTGCTGATGAAGCTCTTGGTGAATATGTGCCTCCCCTATTTAATTATTCATTTTCGTAGTTTGTGTCACGGACAAACGTTCTTTTAAGCAAAAGATGAGGCTTGTCAAGAGTATTTCCTATATATCTTTAATGTCTTTTTCTTTCAAGAGCATATCTAATTTCATCTCCAATTGATTTATTGCTTTGGTAAATATTTGCTTTCAATTATTTTGTTAAATTAATAAAATTGCTCTCAGGAAGCTCTACAAGTTTATTTAAATCGTCTACACTGGAATTTATATCAGAAGGAAGATAGTGATAAGCTATAACATGAGCTCTAACTAAATCTTTATGATCTGTGAATAGCGTTATGCTTAAAGTATTTCCAGTAGAATTTTCATCAGGTGTTTCAACTTAAACATTTTGTATCACAAGGAAATGGGCATTTCTTTTTTAATCTATCAACCCTTTTTAAGTTTGTATGCAGTGAGTTTCATTCCAGTACTTTCCTAATTTATAATTAAAAAAAAGAATTTTAGTTGAGTATCTTAAGTAAGAAAAAAGATTTACCTTCAACAACTTCAATTGATATAGCTTCTGGAATATCTCTAATAACTAATTTGTAGTTGCCAACTGGAAGAGGATCAATCAAAATTGTAAAATTTTCAACCTTAACTCTATGAATTTCATCATTTAAAATACAAGTACGGTCCTCCATTTAAGAAAGGGTGCTTACAAAATTTAAATTAGAATCAAGCACATTTTTATGATAGGGTAACTTGATTTAATCATTTGGAGTAATTTTTACTAATTATTAATAGTTTATTTAATTAGAGTTTTCAATAAACCATGCTTTATCTTCTGCAAAAATATCGCCTTATTGTTTAACACTGCTTGTAATTTTTAATACATTTTCTAATTCGAAAAGCTTCACATAACCATCTGAATTAGTTTTAAGAGTAACAGGTATAGATTTGCTATATCCTCTTAATATGAATGATAAATCTAAATTTATATTAGGTTTTGGTTCACCATTTTAGCCAACTAAGTAAATTTCATATCCACTAGTTGTGTATCGTAGGTTTTAAATGCAAAAATGTGTCTAATCTATATATTTTAATAAAATGATTTCTTTATTTGAATTTAAATGAAAATTAACTATTTACTTTCATGAGTTGAGAAGCTAATCATGTGAGAACTGCTCTAAGTTTGATTTCCTTTAGTCATTGTTTTAAGAGTAGTTTCAACTTAAAGAGAGATACTTGCTATTTTTGCAGATACAGGGAATTCTATCTCTACTTCACTTTTACTTTCAAATTCAATCTTGTTGAAAGTAGTGGATGAAGGTATACCCATAGAATTTACAGTTGTTACAATAATTTTGCTTTCTTTGAGCATACTTAAAGGTGCAGGCTATTTATTGAAGTATAAGCGAGGTTGAATAAGAATTTTAGCTTTACTAGACATAAGCATAGATTAAGTGTTATAAATGTAAGCACATTAAAATGAATAGTCCTAATTTTTTAATAAATATATTTTTCATTAAATTAAAATAAGTTTAAATTTTATATAAATATATTGATAATATAATTACTTCTGTCAAAGTTTACAAGTCTGTAATACTACTAAAATCATTATGAATCTAATTAGTTAAAAGGGTTAATTAATAATATTATTTAATAATTTAATTATAATTACTAGAATAGCCTTATCATTTATTTGAGAGTCAGTAAAAGGAATAATCACTTCTTTATCTGAATTTAAGGGGTAATATTTCTTCTAGAAGAAAATTCCAGTATTAGGACCTTCACATAGTTATAGATTTTAATCTAATATTTAACAAGCTAAGCCAGCTACAGTCTTTTTTTGTCTCAACACTAAACAACCTTTTCTAATTATAGCTCTACTAGATACTCCATTTCCTATGAATTCTATAACAAAAATGCCTTAGCTTTTTTTAGAGATATTTTCAAATTTGAATGTTTGAGTGAATTTTTGAATAGGAGGATTTTTGAACTCAAATGAAGTTTCTTCTGAAGCTATTAGACCATCTAGTTCGACATTGTTATCAAGGTCTTTTAAGTTTTTCTTGTAGTAGTTTTCAGTATTTATTTCAAATAGCTTAACAGTTAGCTAAGGAATATTCTTCAAAATGACATCGATAGAAACTTCTTCGTTTGATCTGAAAAGTTACTTTTAATTAATTAAATTATTAAAATAAAAAATTGTAGATTAAATATTGTTTTTTGCAAAATTTAATTTGAGCTTGAGCAAATAAAAAATCTAACAAAATTTACTTTATTGTAATTGCATATTTTGATGCATTTTTTATCTGTGATGGCTTTAATTTCTTCAGTTGTAAAGTTTTCTGTAATTTTCTCAATAGATTTTCCTTTTTATAATTGGATCTTTAAAAGTTATTTCTTTAAATATTTTTCACTGAAATAAGGAATTAAAATGTCATATGTTTCATTGAGCTAAATGTATTTGATTGAAAACTTCTCAATAATTTATTTTTCTGTGATGTCAATTTTTAAACCAAAAAATAAGGTTAACACTTCTTAAAAAGATCCATCAGAATCCACTCTTAATTGTTATTATCTTTAATTATAAATGCTAATGTGCTTTTCATTAAAATTTATGTAGTTAAAGCTTGGCTCTTTGACATATTAGATGAACAAATCAAAGTCATACTCATTGCTTTAAAGTCCTAAAACTAATAGACCCTTTAAAATTTGATCTTCCATTTTGAGTCTCCTAAATTGTAACTTTCTCAAAAATTCTAGAATTTAAAGTAGAATTTTCTTCTTTTCTTCGATTTTTTCAAAAGCGAATAAGCCATTAAATTTTTCAGCCATTTTAATATCTAATCTGAAATATTTAACCAAGTAGGCTTAAAAGAAATCGTTATCTAGAACTATATTTGGAATTAAAGCTACTATTTCATTGAATTACTGAGTAGTTAAGTTAAGTAGAATTTACTCTGGGATCTTTTTATTCTAATATTAAAATATTTTTTTAATAAAACAAATTAAGATAAAAAAAATAGTACTTTATTGTGATAACTTTTCAGAAATTATGGAACGCCTTTCATCACACTAATGGAGCTATTAATTTTATTCAAAAAACTATCTTAAACATGAAAAGCAGCGTGTTCTAATTAGCTAAGATCAAGCTCTGTAAGCAGATATTCATCAATAGATTTTATCTTGTACTCAAGATTATCAACTTTAAGCAATGTCTTATAGGATAATAATTCTCTTTCAAGCGAATCACTGATAGTTTATTCTTAACCTCCCATAAGACTCACACCAGTAGCTCTAGTTGGTTGTGTATGGGTAAAATCATAATGTAGATACTTTTTGTTGATATCGTTCATGATCTAAACAATTTAAAAAATTAGAATATTTTAATTTAAATAAAATGATTTATCTTACAGTGTTTCTTTCTTATTCAGTTTTGGCTGATTCTAACTTTAAGAGTAAATATCTCAATTCAATGCTTTTACTCTAATTATTGTTGAACTATTTGTATTGTTCAAGAAGACTTTAGTACTCTTAAGGTATATCAAGACCAAACTAGTTAAGGGCATTGGTTAAAGTAAAGTAGTAGTAGTAATCTGTGCCAGCTACTAATTTCTTTAAGTAGTCTTCCTTTTATTCAGTAAAGAGGAAACTTTCTAAGTTGGGAATATCTATTGACATTTATATTTATTTATTGTTTGATTGTTTTTTATTCACTTCTATTTTTTAATTATTACAAATTTTGATATACCATCAGATATTTTATAACAAAAGATATTTCGTATCAAATAAGTGTCACCATCAAAAATAAAATTTATTATACTCTCTAATCTGAGCTGATATTAAAAGATTCAAATAATTTACAACGTATGTCTCTAATAATTAATTTTTTTCTGCCTCAATCATTTTTTGTCGTAGAGGCCAGAAAATAATTTGATTAATGATAAAGATACATTTTGTAAAAAAATTCCTCCTTAGAAGTAAATTATAGAAAATAACAAAAAAGCTGTAAAACCCTATTTAAATAAAGTTAATCAATAATAGTATATAAAAGAAATATGAATTATTTAGAAAAATCAAAAGTGCCAAATAATAAAATAGTTACATACAGTTATTGATATTAATTAATGTAGGTATTGAAAAATAAGGAAAATTTTAAAATAAATTATTTTTAGAAAAAGTATCCTTACAATAAATCATCATTTATTACAATATATAAATATATGTTTATTCCTTATTTTTAAGTACAATTAAATTAATAATTTAATTAACGTGTATACTGTATACACTTATATTAAATAATATAATTATTTTCTTTGCTTTAAATAGATTTACCATTAAAAATAAAATAAATTAAATTTTCTAATCTGAGTTGATCCTTTTAATATCAAGTATTTTTTTATAAAATATATTTTTATTAATTAATTTTTTTATACATCAATCATTTTTTGTAGGACTGAAAATAATTTAATTTGTGATAAAGATAGATATATTTAGTTATAATAAACCTCCTTATAAGTAAATTAATGAAAATAGCAAAACGTTATCAAACCATATTTAAATAAAGCTAATCAAAAATAGTAAAAATATAAAATATTTGAAAATAATCAAAAGTATCAAATAACAAAATACTTAAATACATTTATTCATAGTATTTAAGCTTTGATTCATTTATTACCATTTATTTGATAAAATAGGATGAAATATTATAAATATTTGTTAACTTATTAAATAAAAATTTTTATAATATTCTTAAAAAAATAACATTTTTATTCTCACACAAATAATACTTTTTATATTAAACAAATTATCTTGATATAGGTGATTAATAAAATCAAAAAAATGATTAAAAATTGAAGAAAAAAGTATTTATACTATTTGATAAAAAAAATATTAAACATATATTCATAACAACATAAGTTATAAACTATTAAACCAAGTATTATAAAAGTAATTTAATTGTTTTATAAATAATAATATTGATTTTTAATTCATCAATATTCAATCCAAAAAAAATATTTAGATTTAAAAAAAATTAATAAAATAAAAATATTTTGTTCTAAAAAATTATCTTCTGATATCATTTAAAACTTAATGGTATACTATACAACAAATAATTTATTTAAAAATTAAATTAATTTTAATCTACTAAAAAAAGAGGATTATATTTATTAAAACTTAATCTCCTGACATTATTTATACTGAATTTAATTATTGTCAATCATTTTCAAAGATAATAATTTAAAAATAAAATTTTTTTTGGTTGAGGAAATATTCTAGACATTCTGTAATTAATTTATTATTTCATATAAATTCAATTTTATTATTTGCTTTCAAGACTTTTTTCTTATTTAAAGACAATTAATTTGAATATATAGATTACTTATTTTAAAGTTGAGATTGTGATAGTGTAATGTAGTAGTAGTAGTAATTATAGATGCCATTTTAATAGCCAAAAATAATAGGTATTTGACCATAAAATAACTTGCAATTTATACTTCCATAATACAAATATCGAAGAATGAACAGTTCATATTTTAATAATAATTAGAGCCGCCTGAAAATATCAAAGAAATTATAAAACAAACTTTAAAAATATTAAGAGAATAAGGTTTTGATAAGGAGGAATAGATAAAATAAGAACATGCTAATGATCCAATCTATCAATTTTTATTTTATCCTACTTAACACTTTTGGTATTTCTAAGAATAGAAGAAAGATCTATTGCAAGAACTGATGCATTAAAATCAATAAAAAATTATGTAATAAGGAGGTCTGCATATACCTTAAAACTCATCTATTCCTCAGGGACACTAAATAAATCATCCACCACTACCACTTGGGATTCCCCCTCATCCCCATCATCTTCACCATCCTCCACCTCCAGGAATTATGCCGATGTAAATGCCTCCTCCTCCTCATTAAGGAATGATATAAGGTCATCCTCATATGCCTCCTCCACCTCATCACTTATAGCATATGCAATTCATGGGATAGAATGGATAATTTTAGTAACAGCAACAGCAACTAAATGTTTAAGGTAAGCAAATGCTTCCATCTTTACCAAATATGTAAATGATGCCACCTTTATAGAATTAAAATTAGCAACCTGGTCCCCAAATAATACAATAACAACAACAATAATAACCTCCTATGTTTAATCCTTAATATATGAATTAATTTCAACCTTTAAATAACTAATAAGGTCAAAATATGCATCAGATAGGCCCTAATATTCCCCCGCAAATGTAGAATAATATGAATTAAATGAACCAATAATATAACATAAGATAACCTTCACCAAATAACTAAAATCAAATTCCTGTGTTTCCAAATTAGATTTAACCGTAAATTCATGGATAATAATATTAAGATTTTTCTTAATAGTAGTAAATACTCTAAAACCCTTAACAGCTGAATAATGCATACACAAATAATTTAGTATTCAATCCTTCTTAATAGTAGCTTTAATAGTAGCATGAGATGCATATACAGAAGTTATAAAAAGAGGAACCTACCAAAAAGAGATCAAGATGGGGCGACTAAGTTTAAATGATAAATAATTTAACTCCTTAATAAGTAAGTATGTTTTCAGTAGTACTCCAATACTCAATATTAATTTTTAAAATTAAATAGTTGAATTAGTAGCATTTTATTATGCCTGGAACTACCTAATCAGGAGGAAATTTAAATTAGAGAAGTAAATATTTTTGAGTTTAAAAATGCTTTAATTTATGATATTTTAACATCTTTTTTCTTTCATTGTTAGGAGTTGTTTTAAACAGTAAAAATCCAGAATTACTCTCTGGATCAATTATGGTTGAATTAGTAAAGTAAAACAATAGAAAAATAACAGAAGAAAGTGGGAGATTTAAAAAATATTAGCCAATAGACCCTTCATCTCTACCTGATTATATCTATGTAGAAAACAAAGATTAAAGTAGTTTAAAGTCTAAACTCAATTAACTTCTGGATTATGCAGATGACATAAGAGATTAAGAAATTAAAAATATGGAAAAGAAGAAAAAGGAAAGAGAAAGGTAATAAATAATTAAATAAATTTAAGCTATTAAGCTTGTAGCATGCAAATATAAATAAATATTTTATAATTTAGAGAGTTAGAATTAAAAAAAATGGAAGAATAAGGATTAGATACATCTCATCTAAGAAATCCAGAAAAGAAGGCTTCTAATAAAAGAAATATAGATAAGGAAGTGGAGGAACTTTATTGTGTTTAAAAAGGAGATATGATGAGCGAAATGGGAATAAGATCGGATGGTAGGGTAGCAGGTCCTTAAGTCTAAGGATTAGGATTAGGTGGTCCTTAATCTCTTGATAATGTAATTAAAAAATTCAAAAACGTTTTTTATTATTTGTTATTTAAAATAGGCATTCAGTGCTTTTAGAATTTCAAGAAGTAAGAACTACCATGCAACTGCAGAAGAAAGATCACAATTTAGGGATAAAGGATCAGATTTATGTTATAAATGTAGTCGTCCTGGTCATATTGCAAGGGAATGTAAATATGGAATGAACTGATGTTGTTGATTGAATTAGCACATCGTTTTAATAAATAAATAAATAAATTTAAAAAAAATAAAAATAAATTTTCAATTAACTAATTATTATGAATAATTTATTTATTTTGTTTGAAAAATTGTAAAATTCATAATTTTCATAAAAAAGTAAATTTAAATTATATTCAATATATTTTTTAAATCGAGCAAAAAATACTTTTTATCAATAAAATAATTTTATGAGAATAGTATTTATTAATAAATTACTTTCTCACATTTTAAATAAATTTATTTTATGAGTTGTTTTAATATAAATTTTTTCTTTGTATTTATTTCAAATTTAAAAAAATAATAATTTTTCATGAAATAAAATAATTATTTTAGTCATTTAATTTTATATTTATAATATAAAACTAGGATAAAAAAAATAAATTGATTATTAACGATGATTTTTTATTCAAATAAATTTTTTAATTATTCAAATATTTATTTTACTATTTAGCTGGTTCATTATTAGTAGTAGTTGTCTTTTTGCTATCTTTAAAAATAGTAGTTACTTTCTTGTCCATATTGTGGATTTACCATAAATGCTGCTTTCCTCTTGGCAGGAGATTTTAATTTTTATATTTACATTTCGAGTACTGACATAGAGAAAAGTAGGTTGTCTCTTAAATTTTCAAATATTTATTTTATCTTTTGTTTGGTAGGTTTTTCATATTAATCATACATTTACTCATTAAAGTTAAAATACTTTAATTTTGTTATCCTTCCATCAATATTTTAATAATTATCAAGCTCTCTGTTTACACTTAAATGATTAATTCTGTAGGGGATTTTTGTAGATCCCTTTATCTACTTGAAAGATGAAGCATTTATATTTTTACTATGGACTGAAATAATTTACTTTTTTTTTTCATTTTAGAGTGCAGCTATATGAATATTTTTATTTGCTTAATCTGTAATCTATTGTAATTAATGTACATCTTTATGGTAAAACAATGGTTAGTTTTTCTTAAATTTTCTTTAATTTTACTGCATATTAGACTAATTATTACTATTAATGTCTCCACCATCATCAACTTAATTATTATATGCTTCACTTTCATCTTAAAAGTTAAAATTTAAATTAGTATTAGATTTTTTTTGGTTATCTTTGATAGTTTGTTCTTTGTATGATTTTGATGGAATAGGTAGCTCAAAATCTTCTTCACTTTCTGAGGATATAGTAAAATCATAGCTATTATCAGGGTCATTATTCTGTTATTTGTATTTTCTTGGTTTTTTTAAACCATTAGATTTAAAATTCATAGAATCAGAAAATGTGACCCCTTCTTCAATTTATCTTAATTTATTTTCTACTTTAGAAATTCCTAGTCTTCTAAGATTTGAATCATGCTTTTCATAATCTCCCTATATCATTTTGTTATGGTAGTACTAAGCTATTTCTAGTTTTCCTTGATAGTAATACTACATTCCAATCAAATCATAAGCTTTTAATTCAGCATCCTGATCATTTTAATACCATGCTATCCTGAGCATCTTACAAAAGTAGTACATAGCAAAATCATACATTTTTAATCTAGAAAAGCAGTAACCTAAATTCTTATAGCATGATAGTTTGTAATTAAATAGACTAGGTATTTCTGAGCAATTTTTACATGTTTTGTACAATTCTATTGACCTTGTGTAGTTTTTGTTTAATTTAGATATTTTAGCATATGCCTTTGAGCATAAAATTTAAACAACCTAGTTTTTTGTTTTTAGTGATTCCTGCATAATTCCATTCAAAATTTAGTCAAGCGAATTTCTATCATTTATACACTGTAATCCTGTTTCAAATAAAGGTGTCATTTTTTATATAGCATTTATTGTTGTTTCTGCTAAATTTTTGTAGCTTTGCTTATACATTTCAATATTTTTTTCTGCTGACATAGTTGAAATCTTTTGATGAAACTTTTTTGATTCATGGTCAACATATTTAACAATATCACGAGAAGGTTCTAATCTATAAACTGTTTCTTTGAATTTCTGCTGCAGCTATCTTGAAAAATCATTATATTAACCAAATATGTTAAAGGCTTCGGGTTTTTCCCTTTAAGCTTAAAGAAATGCATTTATTTTGTTTGCTTTTTTTGTGGGAGAATCTTCATTCAAAACTAAGCTTAAAAAATCATTTTATGTGTTCAAATTTTCAAAACTTCTTCTCTTAGGAAGAGAAAGTCTCATTAGGTGAATCTTATGAAATTTATGTTTTTAGTTTGATAGCCTTTATTTATAAAGCTCAATATTTTCCATTTCTTATGTTAAAATTGAATCCATGCTAACACTTAAATTTTCATCATTTTAAGATTCATATTTTGATGAATTCAAAGAAGGAGATGCATCCGTTTTTTGCTTTTGTGATTGTGATTAGTATTTTGCTATTTAAATGAGGTTATTTTAGCTTTTAGGACTCATTTCTTCAAATAATTTACCTTAATTTCTTATTTTAAATACATTGATTTCAGTTTGAGTAATTTATTTTGCTTATTGAGGATTCTTTTTGTCCTATTATTTTAATATAATTTTATTTACTTTTTCATAGAATTTTTTCTTTGAATTATTTTAATCGCTCCCTTCAGTATGAAATCTCTAGCTTTAATGATAAGTACTAGCATCATCATCAAAAAACTACTTAACATTACTATTGAACTTAGGTTTTTTTCTTTTTTCATGTGAGTCATAATTATTTTATATGATATAATCTGATTATTAATCACCATGATTAGATTCTTAAGTTGTTAGATTTTCTTTTATTTATCCACTCCTGGAAGATGGGCTCATTTAATTTAAGTATGCTGTACTCTAGTGCGAAGAACTCAAATCTATTGATTTATCACGTTTTTTATTTTATAACCCTTATAAATCTAAATTTTTTATAGACTTAAAAAAATTTTAATTGCTTAAGTTTTTAGTACTTTGAACAACAGCAGGAATTTAATTAGAATTAGTCAAATTGAAATTTTTCAGTAAATCAGGCTTATGTTTTTAGTTTATTAAATAAGAGGTAGTATTTTAGTAAGGAAGTATATTTTAATTGCTGCCAGGTGAGTATTTAAGTGACTTAGGAGACATCACATCATCTAAAATTAATTTTGAAGAAGTAGAGTTATAAGATCCTAAGGCAATATTTTAAATTTTTTGAATTGATTACTAAGCTTTTATTGCTCTTAGAGATTTTTGAGATTAATTTTATTATAATTG
This sequence comes from Tetrahymena thermophila SB210, assembly GCF_000189635.1. Lineage (NCBI taxonomy): Eukaryota > Ciliophora > Oligohymenophorea > Hymenostomatida > Tetrahymenidae > Tetrahymena > Tetrahymena thermophila. Next base: position 447,052 of record NW_002476236.1, read on the forward strand.
AAACTTTTATTAACCTTTAAAGTCAGTAATAATATTAAAATTTTCTCCATAACTGGTAATTACTTTTTTAGATGGAGATAAACTTCTTTAGTCTACATTATTTTTATTAGTTTAAAAGCTAGTTTATTATTGTGTTTATCTAAAAATGTCGCTATTCTGAGATATCTATTTATCATTAAATTGATATTAGGTATGAAACTTATTATGAACGCTACTCTGCATATAATTCGATTGTATTTTTGTTGAAACATTATTTTGCTTTTACTTCAAATCAACAATGCTTTTTAATATTGTCCTTGAGTCATTATTTCTTGATGTGTAGAGCTTCATAATTTCTAATTTCTTTTTTAAGTCCTCTTTTTAAATATCTACATTATCATTCTTACTTAGCCCTACTTGCTGTGCCTGATTACGGTATTTGTTAAAATTCATTATATATACTTTGAAAATATGTACTGTTGAAGTAGTAATTATTGTTTTGCTTAAAATTTAATTAATTTGCTTTCAATAGTAAAATTGAAAATAATAAAATTTATGCGAAATATTATTTCATAAATTTTTAGAAATTCAAACAATTTACCTTAATATTTTTAATCTGAATAAACTATATCATATTCAAATGTAAAAAAGCTTACTAACTTGTATTACTAATAAGCAGATATGAAGTATAAAACATTTGCATATTTATTACAATGGAATTATAATTGGCATTGCAATTTTATTTTTTCTATCACCTATGCTTTATAACAAATTTATTTATCTATAACATAAATATTTATCATTTAAATAACAAAAAATTAAAAATAACTTCGATTTTTTTATTACAAAATTAATTAAAAAATCATTCTATAACTCAAATTCCAGTTTATATTTTTTTTATTAGAATTAATAAAAATTAAAACCTGAGTGAAATAAGTCTAAAAAACTCAAGATAAAATATCAATACACACTAACTAATCAAGTCTATACTAAATTACTAAAGTATTTAATGTGAAAAACTAAAATAAATAAATGGAAAATCAGTTAATTTTAGCTTCATAATCATATTTATTTAAATAAATTTAATAAAAATGATTATTTATTTATTAAAAAAAATACAAATTACTTAAAAGAAAAAATATTTTTATTGTAAAATTGCTATATAAATTATCTATAAAAAACTCTAAATAATTCTTTATAAACATAATATTTCAATAAAATTTAGTAATAAAACATTTAACTATTAGAGCTATTTATTCTTCTTAAATGTTTTTTAACAAATTTTAACTACATTTTAAGTTTGTAAAAAAACAAAAAAGCCATGGAATTAAAATTAAAAAAAAATTTAATTATTAATTTTTATAACACTATTATTGCTATGATGAAACTTACCACATTAAAATTTTTTATCAAGTTAATTACACAAATTAAAATTAATTTATTTAAGTAATGAAAATAAATAATAAAAAAAATTACTTGTGAAAGATGAAAAACTAAAATATCTGTCAATAATTAATTTTTTTTCTGATATTATAAATCATTAAAAATATCTTTGGCATATTTTTTTAAATAAATAAATAAATTAATCATTAAAGTAAAAATCTAAATGGTTGACTCAAAAATTAAAATACCAGTTATTGTTACTGATATTGATGGTGTTCTAGTGCAAGTATAGTAATAGCTTCCATTTGTAAAAAGTACCTTGGAAGTTGTGAAACTGCCACTTAAAAAAATTGACCCAATAAAATTTAATATTGAGGATAATTAATAAATTCCATTTTTATTACTTACAAATAGAGGAGGAGTGACAGAAAAAGAAAATGCAGAAGAACTTAATAATATATTTGACTTCACAGAGGATTCTCATTTTAAATTTACAGAAAAATAATCTTTAATATGCCACTCTGCTGTGAAGTAGCTATGGAAGACGGAATACTCTGATAAATTAGTACTAATAGTAGGAAATGGGTGTGATGACATATTAAAAGAAGAAGGTAGTAAATACATTACTGCTGATGAGTACTTAAATATATACCCTGAATTAGTACCTATGTCCCAAAGAGGTAATAAATATTAATCTCTTAAAGCAGTTATGGATAGATTAAATATGACATCAGATGAAATATATGCAGATTACTTGCAAGTTCATGCAATTTTTATAATCTAAAATAGTAATAACTGGGAAGACTCTATATAATTAATTATTGACTTGCTAACTACTTCTGATGGAAAAATAGCTCACGAATTTCCAAAATAAAAGCCTAATAAACATATTCCTATTTATAGCACAGTGAATGATGTAATGTATAAAGATCACTTTAGATTAGCTAGATTAGACAACAAAGTATTCATATCTTCTTTATAGTCTGCATATAAGTTAGTTTTTAATGATGATTTAAAAATTATTACATATGGAAAACCTTCTCTTAATTAATTTGAGTATGCATATTAACACATAATTAATAATTTTATTCATGATGGAATTGAAATTTCTAATATTTATATGATTGGAGATAACCCACATACAGATATTCAAGGTGCTAATCTAGCAGGTTGGACAAGTATTCTAGTTAGAACAGGTATTTTTGTTGGAAATTAAGAAAACGATAAGGAAAATCCAGCAAAATATGTTGTTGATAATTTTAAGGAAGCAGTAAGACTCATCTTTTAACTTGAAAACATTTCTACAAAGCTTTTAGATTGAAAATAAAAAAAACATATTTAAAATTAATAAGATATATGTTTGTTTGGTAATTTTCTAATAATAATTACAATCTGTCTGTCTGTAAAATAAATAGCTTGCTTTGCTTCTTTTAGTTAGAATAATTATTTTTGAGTATTGTTCTTTTTTTTATTATATTTACATAATAAAAAATTTAATGATTTTAATTAGCAAAAGATTTATTTCTTCCTTTTTTGTATTAAATATTTTGAAAATTAAAAAATTAAATTTGATTATAATTTAGTAAAAAACTTAATAGAATTTGTGTTTTTTTATTTTAAAGATAGGAACAATAAATAGCTGTTTAATAATAGTGTGTCTCTTACAAACATCTTTAAAAGTTACTCTATTTGATAATCAATTTAGCAATTTGATAAAGTTTTTACAGTTTAACTAATTTTATCTCGTCTGATATTTCATAATTATTATTAAAATTATATTTAGCGTAAATGATAAACAATCTGTTTGCGAATAATAACACTAACTAGCCAAATATATTTCAGAATAATAATAACTAAAACAACAATAATAATAGCAGTAATATCTTTAATCGCAGCGGCTAGAACATATTCCAGTCATAGAATAATAACGGATAAGTAAATATCTTTAACGCCAATAATAATAATAATTAAGTAGGATACTAGAACTAGAGTTAAAACATCTTTTAGCAAAATAGTAACATGAATAATGCCAGCAGCAGCAACAACAACAATATTTTTGGAAATAACATAAGTAATAACAACAATTATGGTGGAGCTTAAAATAATAATATTTTTAACAACAATAACTAAAATATGTACTAAAACAGTAATAACCCTAATGCTTTGATAGGTTCTTAAAGAGGTAAGTATGAATTAACAAAATCTCCTCACACTGAAACTTAATAAAATAATCAAGCGGGAGTAATAATGAATACAAGTATTATTTTCTGTAAAGGATTTGAAAAAATGAATCCTTTGTTGGTAAGGCTCGAAGATTATTACTTGATAAGAACAGGCAAATTATCTGATGCTGAAAAATAAAAAATAACTAGCTCAATATAAATAAACTCCTTTAACTAAAATCTTATTACCAACCTTCCTTAAAACTTTTAACCTCCAAACACTTAAGCATTAAATAAAGACATTCGCATGGTTTAAAGTTAATATGTAGGTAATGTGAATAATAATAATAATATTTTTAACAATAACAACAATAACGGTAATAATAACAATATATTTGCAAATAATAACAATGTAAACAACTCAGTTAATCGGAACATTTTTAATAACAACAACATTAGCACTAACAACAACATTAACAATAACAACAATGGCAATATATTTAATAATAATAATAATAACATGAATAATAATGGAGGAAATATCTTTTCTGGAAATAATAATTAGAATAATAATGTAAATAACATATTTAGCTTTAACAATAGTTAAAACAACAATATGAATAAATCTAATATCTTCAACAATGGGAACAGCACTAATAACACTAGCAATATTTTCTAAAATAATAATACAAATATGGGAAACAACAGCATATTTTAAGGAAATAACAATAATAACAATAATAATATTTTTAGAAATGATAATTCTACAAATAATACTAATTTGAATATTTTTAGTAATAATAACAACAACATTAATAATAGTATATTTAGAAACAATAATAACAACAATACAAATATTTTTAACAATGGTAATAATAATGGTGGGAACAATACTTCAAGTATCTTTAATAATAGTGGTAGCAATAATAGTGTTAATATTTTCAGAAGTAATAACAATAATAATGGAGGTAGCATTTTCTCAAATAATAATAATAGCTCAGTCTAAAACATATTCTAAAAAAATAACTCCTCAATATTTAATAACAACAATAATAACGGAGGTAGCATTTTTAATAACAATAACTCAATATTTGGGCCTAATGTTTAGGGAGGAAATATATTTTAAAATAACAACAATAATAATTTTAACAATGGAAATATTTTTACAAATTATAACAATCCTTAAATGTACTAATCAAACCTTCCTGGACCTGCTAACGGATATTATTCTATTTAATCGGGTATGTATTATGCTCCAACAATCTAAACTGGTGATTTAACTAGATAATAATATTTAGATCTGCTAGAATAAGAAGCTGAAGATGTAAATTTTTTTACTTATAAATTAATCATAAATGTATTACTTAATAAAGAAAAAGGTAGTTAAATAATCGTATTTTATGCCATCATTTTGTCCTGAAGAATATGCTCCTGCTTTTAGGAAAAAGCCCATATTTAAGCCATTTTATGTAACAGTTTAAGAAGAAAAAGGGATAAGAAAGTTAGCAAAGTCACTTCTTCCTCTTTAAGAAACTATAGCAAAAACTTAAAGAGGCCATTCTTCAGAGACTACTTCAAATGGAAAAAATGATTCATTTTAGCTCACATAATCTGCAATAAAGTAAAGGAAATAAATGGAAGAATTTAATTTCTATAAATAGGTAAGCTTAATTTTTAAATTTATTTTTTAAAATAATTTAAATATATTTGAATTTAAAAAGCCCGCCTAAGAAACAAAGGGTAGAGAAATGTACGCTAGATAGCAACTATCCCATACGAACCCAGTTAGCATTAAAGTTGAAGTACTTTGTAGCACTCTGGAAGGAGAAGAAGAGGAAATTACTTTAGAGAACTAAATAGATACACTAAGTAAAATAAAATAAATAGGATTATATTGTAAAGACCATTTACTAAAAATGGGTAAAATGAAAGAAGACTCTCGTCCTTACTCATTTTAAATTTATTATGATGGAAGTCTCATTAGAAACCAAGAATTACTAGCAAGTGATGTCTTTCCTGTTAAGTTAGAAGCTACTTATTAGGTAAAAAATATATCTTGGCTAATTTATCAAAAAAAATTTTCAAAATCTTTGATAAGTAGAATTCAGTTTAAATTTTTTTTTTTTGAAGGTGTTAAATTTTACTTAACAAAAGTAGACTCTAACTAACACTAAGAAAAAATAAAATAATGATAGATGCTGAAACTTTATTTTTAGTTTAACTAGAGATAGTTAATAATAATAAAGATAGCAAGTATCTTTTTAATTTATTTTTGAAAATTAAAGATAAATCTTAGATAGATAGAGATTATGAAAAAGTATATTTTATTAAAATAAATAAAAAACAAAGAAATAATATCTATCTATTCACATCAAATAGCATACAAATTTATTATTGATGATTTGCATAAACCCTTAAAATAATTTTTCAAATCAATTATCTTAAAATAAATAGTGTGAAGTCATATTCTTGTACGATAGGTATCCTTTTATGAATACTTCTGATTACATAATCAACCCACCTTTGGAAGAGCTTCAGACTTATTCATTAAAAGAGTTGAAAAATGTTCATAATTTTAGCGTAGAAGGTCATTATGGAAAGTTAGAGTGGTAAGAACCAGTTGACTTAACAGACTTAGATATTGACAAGGTATACATACATACTTGCAGAATTTAATTGTTTCTTATAAATAATAAAAATTTGTTTAATTTATCAAATTTAAGTAAATCAATCAACTTTAAATAAAATTAGACCATTTACATTAGAGATTAGCAAATATAAGTTTATCCTGAAGTTGAATATGCATCAAAATACAAACCAAAAGTAGGAGAAGGAATAAATAATAAATGTATGATCACATATAAGAATGCATCTTCAATACAAAGGAAAATTAAATCTGGAGAGCTCAATCTATAAACTGTAATTAAGTGCATAAAAAAGTAAAGTGATGAATAAAATGTCTAATTTGTTAAATTTGATCAAAAAAATCTAACTTGGACAATATTAGTTGATCATTTTTCAGGATATTAATTTAATCTTGATGAGTAAGACGATGAAGAAAATAAGGAAGGACAGGATTCTGCTGCTAATTTATAAAATGTATCAAGCAATTCAAATTCTAGATCAAATCCATCTAAGTAGTAATAATTAATCTAAGGTTAACAATAATTTAATTAAGACTCGTAAAGAACTGCCAATTAGTAATTACAATAATAATAATTATAGGCTGAAAATTAGTTTTAACAAAAGATAAATAGCTCTTACTAATAGCTTCCGATGAGATAACATATTTAAAATTCTAACTAATTTAAGTAAATATATGGTTAAAATGAGCATTAGCCTTCTGAAACATAAAAATATATCAATTAAATGAGAGAGCAATAGAATGTTAGCAAGTCTTAGGAAAATTCATTTATTCAACAAGATTATCCAATTACTTCTCATTAACAATAAAACAGCAACTACTAAATGAATGAACATAATTAATATTAAAATTAACCTAGTTATATGAATCGCGGCTAATTATAGCAATAACAATATTATGGAACTCATATTGATCCTTCTAATGATATTATAATTGAAGAAGTTGAAAACGGATCATATAATAATACTTAAGCAGATATTGATACTTTGAAATCTTAAGCTTAAGAATTAATTGAGCCTGTTTATCAGTTGCCAAAGACTTCATATTAGTAGTTCTTACGCTAGCAAAATAATGAAGAATAATTTGTAAATTTGTAAAACAAGTAGAAGCCCTTAAATAATTTTAAAGATTTTAAAACTAGAGTAGACCAACGCAAAAATAAAATATTTTAAAAAGAATAGCAAGTCCCTAAATGTGGTGTTCTTTACTAAAGTGTTAAAAAACATGAGATTGTAGCCAGAGGTATTTAGACTTTAAACCAATGTCTTTACTAACACTCAGTAAAGGAGTACACATTTAAAGGGAAGAAATTTTACAATGACTTTTCTTTTTGTCCCTCTTGGAACTAAAATAGTTATACAAGCTATTCTTCTAAGCTTAAAGCAATTAAAAAGCACACAATTCTTCCAAACAATATGGGTAATTAAAAAAATCATTTATTTTTAAATTTTACATTTATAATAAATAATATCAATTTCATTTTTTATTTTTTAAATAAAAGGAAGGATAAAAATTAAAGATAAATAGAGAGATTAAATTGAGAAATATAACAACATAGTCATTAACGGATTTTTATAAAGTATTATTGATAGTTAAGCAACTAATGTAATAGAAAATATAGATCAAATCACTAAATTATATACCAAAGACTAAGGAATGTCTGATACCTAGATTTGGAGCACTCTTCCTGAAATAAAAATTCCTACAGATAACCAATACACATTATTTTTAATTATCTATATAAAAAATTATCTTTTACCAGTTTTAAGTGCATCAAAAAATAATCAAAACGATTTATACCAGTCTTTAAAAGAAGAACTAAGTATACTTATCATGGTCAATATACTTTTTGGTAATCCTTAAATAGATGTTATCTCGATTTTAAAGAAGGTAATTAATTAATTAATTCATTTTTTTATACTCTTGTGAAAAATTTTTTAAAAATAAGTTTTTGTTAATTTTACATTTTATAAACACAAAAAAGGTAAATAAAAATTCATTTAGTGAAAATCAATGGAAGGTACTCTTTGAAGGTCTAAGAAATAACAAGATGAATTAAAATGAAAAAGTTGTACAAAATTTGAGAAAGAAATAACTAAAAAAGTACTTTGAGTGGAAATATTCTGAAAATAAAGTCTAAATTAATGAGTAAAGAGCATTCTTAGATATGAAGGAAATGAAAACTCAAGAAGAAGTTGAAGATGCTATAATTTAATGCCTCAAGAATCATTAAATTTAAAATGCTATTTAATTAGCTGATAATTATAAATTACATACTATAAGCCATCTTTTAACAACTTTTGAATAAGGATCTGTTGAAAATTAGATAAAATAGCTTAATCAAGATAAATACCAAAACTTTAATAGAATAATTAATTTTGTTAGCGGCAATTTAGAAGAATTGTACAAATAAAGCTAGAGAAATGAAATATCAAATTTAAATAAATTTGCTTGTGAAATTTGGTATTAAAAAAATTAGAGATAGAGTTTAGCAGAAACTTTTGATTAATTTGTATAAAAAGTAGATAAATAAATATATGATGTTGATTCAAGATAATAAATAATCTCATTAGAAATTCTTCTATTGTCTCTTTATGCTTAGCATTAGTTAGGTGAAAATTATGTAAGTAAATAGCTTGTAAATATCAATATATTTGCTTAAATAAATTCATAGTGTTATTCTTAAAACAGACTTGATAAACGTCTAAGTTGGTTTATTATTGAATTTATGAATAGCGTCTATTTTAGTAATGATAAAGCTCTTTTGAAAGATAAACGTGCAAGACTTATGAGAGGTTTTCTTTAATAACTATAAATTTTGAAGAAATGGAAATATGAATTAATAGTTTTGATAATAATGAAAGATATTATCAGAAAACCATAATTTATTTCTAGCATAAAGAATACATTCTTACGTAACTGTATTCCTTAAATAAGTTAAGAAGATAAATCAGAAGTAGGCTAGCCAAATAATTTAAATAATAAATTCTTGATTTAATCCAGCAACAGAGACAGTTCTTCTGATAATTCATTAGAAATCAACAAAAGTTTTCAAATTGACTCAGAAAATAGCAACAGTGTTGAACGTTTGCTATACTTAATATATACTTAGTATTTCCATCAATCCTTAGGATTGTATTATTATAATTCTCAAATTTATTAGTCTGCACTATATCACTTTATGAGAGATCCCAATTTAACATATTTAGATATTAGCAATAAAATATTAGCATACTATGAAGGACCTCGTATATATTTATTTGGTGAATAGAATGAGCGCTAAGAGATTGAAAAGTACTTGGAACAGATTGCAAAAAAAGCAAATTTAATTTTCAAATACAAGTATTAATCTGGGTTAATAAAAGAAGTTTTTTCCCTTTTGCAAAGTAATAACTAAGACCAATATAAGCAAGAATATATAAATGGCATTATAAATCTTAAAGATCTCCTATTAGAAACTCAAAATGTGTTAAATTTAGTTATTTATCCCCATCAATATCAAGTTATAGTAGATAATTAAGAATTTTAATCTAAGAATAGAAGACTACAAAGTAAGACTGATGATTCAGTAACAACTTTAGACAATGGCGGAATGCTCTTCTAAGAATTTATTTCTTTCATATTCTAATAACTTGCAGAAAAGGTACCAGATATTAGAAGATATTCTTAACATTATTAAACTTCTGGTGATATTCAACAACTCTTAGAAATAGTATCTGAGCATAAAGCCCCTAAAAATGAATAAATAAAGCACCTCATCCTATCAACTTTAAAATAAAATTAATATATGTGAATTTAAGATTAATTGTATTTTTCTCATTTTATTAGTATTCGCATAATAATTTTACTAAAATTTTGTGATATACTTAGTTAGATTTAATTATATCAATTTAGAAATATTACCTCTTATATTAGAATAAAAAAGACACCTCAAATTCAAAAAATTATATTAAATAAATTATAAATTAATTCATTTAGCTTTATATTTAGATTTAATAAATTTTATCAGATAATAAACAAACACTTCATCCTCTCTATGCTAAAATATAATAAAATAAATAAGCAAAGCTGAATTTATTTTACTTTATATTTTAATAATATATTTTACTAGTATCATGAAATTAATTTAAATTTTTTAAATTATAAATTAATTAATTTAGCTTTTAATTTAGATTTAATAAAATGTACCAAAAAATAAACTAAAACAGCATCTTCTCGATGTTAAATAAAATTAATAAATAAATAAACAAAACTGAATACATAATTATTTTATTTTAATAATTTATTTTACTTATATCATGAAATAAATTTAAATTATAAATTATTTAATTTAGCTTTTTTTATAGATTTAATATCCTTAAAATTTAAAGTATAATTAATATCAGTATCATGAACCAAAAATAAATAGAATACATTATTATTTTAACATTTATTAAATAAAATTAATAATTATAAATTTATAGTTGCTAATATTTTTCTAATTAAATTAATTTTTTAGTTAAATTTAATTAAATAAATTAAAAACTAATCCTTTTATATAGATTAATTACTTCATATTTTAAAATATTTAGTTCAATAAAATTAGTATGAAATTATATACTTTATAGATTATTAATTTTGTATACAATTATTATATTGGTTTAATAAAATATACACATTTATTATAAAATACTATTATAATAATTTCTTTTTTAATTATTTAGTTAATTATTTAGTTAATTATTTTTTTATTTTATATAATTTATTGCTTTTTTCTTAATTCCCTGCTATTTTACAACAAAATTATTCAATGCTAAAAATTGTTAGTCATTTATACTAAATATGTTCTAAAAGTTTCAGTTAAGCTCATACTAATAGCTGCTTGTGGAGTATTCATTAATAATCTTGCACTCAGACCTTTTAAAATTAAATTGATTTAAAATAAAATTTTTATTTATTATTTTTACCTTTAAACATAGACCCAATTCCTTCATGTCTTAAGAGTAAATAAAGTCCATGTACTAAATTTTTATATCCAAAATAACCTTCTTTACTTATATTGCTATATGAGTTTCCAGAGGATATTTAGAAGGATTTTTATGCTCTTTAAACTTAAATTCTAACTTTTGATACATCTAATGGATTTGTTAATGTACTTGCTATTGAGCCTGCAAGACCTGCTAATGTGAGACTTTCAAAAAATGATGGTGCTTTTGGGTCTGTACAAACTGCTTCTATTGAATTTAAAAAAAATAAATTTTATAAAAAACTGATAAAATATTTTGCTTTTTTACTTTTAAACTTCTCATAAAACATAAAATAAAGAGCTGAATATGGTCCAAAAGAAGCTAAAGTTGCACCATAACCCTTTTTTATTAATATTTTATTAATTTAAGCTATTTTTTTCTCAATTTTATTTTACTTTATAAAGACCTAATATTCCTTCAGCTTTTGATATTTATTTAATGGCATCAATAGAATTTTTATATTCATAAAGCTTTAAATTTGACTAAACCTAAAGCCTTTCTTTTATAACATCAATAGGTAGCCATAGAAGACAGCTTACTAATTCTGCACTAAATCCTGCACTCATGTAAAGTAAAAATTCATTGTTTTTAAATGTCTAAATAATTTTAATTATTTTTTAAGCAATCTCAAAAAAAGCTTACACTAAAAATTATAACTTACATCATATTGTTCGAATTTTTTCTTGCTGTATTCATATGAGGTCATAAATAATGCAAAAGCAGGGCCTGTTCCTAACTTAATAATACAATTAGTTAAGCAGCTGTTTTTAAAAAAATATTACCACAGATATCCCAACTCCTTTGAAAAACCCTCTTATACCTTCATTTGCAAATGTATCAAAAGCTTTCATTATCAAAAAAAGAAAATTTTATCAATTTTGCTTTATTAAAAGATAGATAAATACTAATTTTCTATAACATTTTGCGCTTCGTTATTGATGTGATGTAAAATTTAGATGATTCAACCTATTTTCAATAATTATAATTTATAATTATGATTGCTCACATTCATTATATAAATTATTAAGTTACTTAAAGTTTAGCTTTTAAAGTATCTAATGGGTGAGTAAAGCACCTTGATGTCATTCCTGCTAATGTACTTGCAGCTAAAGTATAGTAAACATATTCTGGGCCATCGTAGATATTTTATTTTTTTTAAGCACTCATTTTTTCTTAAAATTATAAATTGATAAAGTTTTGATTAAAAAGATATTACTTTTTTTTGTTTAAAGAAAGTACTTAATTTTTATGCGAATTTTTCTTTTTATTTATAAAGAGTTTATAAATAGTAAAAATAAATACTGATAACAAAAAGGTTTAGATAATAAAGTGTTACCAACAAAAATATAATTTATAAAAAAGGTGAAATTAGAGGTATAGTTGATCTTCTTATCTGCTTTGATTTATTTTGTTATCTTCTATTGGATTAAACATTTTCTTAATAAAATACAAGCAAACTTACAAAAAGAATAAATATATGTTTAATCTATAATAAATGAAGAATATTCTATTTATATTGTTACATTTGCATAAAAATAGAAACAAACATAGAGGTTTTATATTACATTTAATCAAATTCATAATTGCAACTACAAAAGTAAGTATGTTAGAAAAAAGTAAAACGTGGGGGTGCTTTATTAAATGCGTTTAGAGCTTAAATACTTAGCTTAACTAGGATAAACAAAAATTAAACACTTTTTGCTTACCTTCATTAACATATTTAAAGATTACTAAAAATAAAAAAATATATGATTAATATCTTAAAATAATTTGATTCAATAAAAAATTAATAGAATAAAACACATTTTTATTTATTTTTGATATAAAAAAAAATATTTTTTATTAATTATTGTTACACAAAAATATATAAATGCAAATTTAAAGAAATTAAATGATTAGCAAATATTTTTGATATTGATAATCATCTTAAAAAAGGAGGTAAATTCTTCTTTATATCTTCCACTATTTTAATTATAAAAACTCTTTAATAAAGTAAAATTAATTAGTAATTAAATTACAAGGAATAAAATACATGGCATCACCCATTTTATAAATATCATCTTTGGTATCATACTAATTATTTTTAAGCTTATTCATTACAGTATCAACCTATACCTTAAAATCTTCTTTAGCTTCGTTTTAATCTTTGTAGTTAGGAAAAAAGCAACTCTTTTCATGGTTTGGCCTCTAATATATTTCATTAATCATAATCTTTCTCATTTCATCTCTCATATCAACGACATTATAATCAAAAAAAATATTATACAATAAGTTTAGGAAATTTTCCTTAATCGTTTTCTTTTATTCTTCAGTTGATTACATTTTATTTTAATTTATTTCAGGATTTATATTCTTATGCTTCAAATACAAAAATTTATTTATGCTTTTAAGTCTTTAAATATCTTCTTATTTCTTTGATTTTATTTTACTTTAGATTTAAGTGTAAATATTTTTGCTTTTTCAGAATGTCTTGTAGTATGTCTACATACGAATTTCTAGAAATTATGCAAATTTTTTTGAATTTTTTAAAGATTTTAATTTATTTTAAAAATTAGCATAAATTAAAATTAAAAATTTAAAATATCAATATTAAATTTCATTTTAAAATTATTTTTAACACTATTTATTTCCATTTTTATTGAAATTCAAATTATTTTTGTTTATTAATGCAAAATAAATAATCATTTTTTAATTAGCTTCTAACGAATATAAACAGTAAAAAAGAAATAGAAAAACTTAAGTGTAATTTTAGTGATTATAAAAAAATAAGCTTGAGTTAAGTTTTACAATTATCATAAGCTATAAATTAGTATTTCGTTAGCATGAAAACTTTATAGTGAGATAGAATTAAAAAAGTAAATAATTTACTAGACATAAATTATTAGAAAGTAAACATCTTGTTAATTTTTAAAATATTTGAAATTGATTTCTTGTAAGTACAGATTTTATATTTCTTATTAAAATCATTTCTATAATTTTTAATATGATCAAAGAAGCATAGTGTAAGGCTTTTCGAGGTAACCTTTGAATTTTTGTAACCATTCGGCACCAAGAGCACCATCGACTACTCTATGATCGCAACTTAAAGTTACAGTCATTGATTAAATAGTCCTGTTTTAAATAATTGATTAAGTATATAAATATATTGATAACTCAAAAAAATATTTACTTGAAAGGATATTTAGCATGAGGATCATTGTCAGGGACAACCTTTTATGAAGTAGCACCAACAGCTAAAATAGTACCATGAGGAGGATTAACAATAGCTGCGAAATGGTCAATACCATACATACCCAAGTTAGAGATAGTGAAAGTACCACCCTAATAAAAAAAATTTTTAATTATTACATAACCAAATAAATTATTTATCTAAATTACTTAATATTCAGTAGGAAGAAGTCCTCCCTTTCTAGCCTTTTCAGCTAACTCTTTAGTCTTAGAAGAGATTTAAGAAAGTCCCAAAGTTTCAGCATTAAAAACAATAGGAGTAATCAAACCAGTCTTAGTTGATACTGCAACAGCAACATCAGCATGCTTGAATTGACGAATGTGATCACCGTGCCATTGGGAATTGACTCCTGGCATATCTCTAAGAGCTAAAGCACTAGCCTATTTATTATATTTTTTAATTAGAAATTAAGCATATAGTTATTAGACTTGTTTTTTATTGCTAAGTTTATATTTTCATAAAAAGCTATTTTACCTTAACAATTAAGTCATTGACTGAGATCTTAGAAGTAGATTGTTCATTTAAAGTTTTACGTAAATGAAGAACTTCGTCCATTTAAACATCAATATTTAAATAGAAGTGAGGAACAGTTGTCTTAGATTAGACCAAACGTTCAGCAATTGTTTTTCTCATAGGAGTAATTGGAATCTTTTGATATTCAACACCTCCTTAAACAACAACTTCTACCTTAGGTTATTAAGGAGCAGGTTTAGGAGCTTCCTATTTGGTTTCAGCAGCAGGTTATTAAGCAGCAACAGTTTATTGAGCAGCTTTAGTTGTAGCATTTTATACGTCCTTGGCAATAATACGGCCATTAGGACCAGAACCTTAAACAGTTGAAAGATCAACTCCCTTTTCTTAAGCAACAGTTTTAGCATAAGGACTAGCAGCAACTCTTCCAGAAGATCCAGAAGCAACGGTAGTTTATGTGGCAGTTTAAGCAGAAGAAGTTTGAGCAGGTTGAGCAGCTTCTTAGGGGGCAGAAGAAGCAGAACCCTTTTTCAAAGCATCATTTAATGTGAATTATTCAAACTTAGCAAGATCGTCTTTTTTGGCGACAACAACTAAAACAGGCTTTATTTTATAAATTTAAAAAAATTATTTTTAACAACTGCTTTTTCTATTAAGAATATGTTCTTTACATGGTTGGCAGGGATTGTTTCACCTTCCTTAACTAAAATTTTAGCAACAAATCCTGATGCTTCTTAGTCTATAATTTATTTTATTTTTAATTTAATTGCTAAGATAGAGTTAGATTGAATTTATCTTACAAATATTTGGGACTGAGTCTTTATCAGTTTAAACATCGAAAATGTTGTCACCTTCAGTGACTTTATCTCCAACTTTTACATGGAAGGAAGCTATTTTACCTTCAGTCATGGTAGGAGATAAGGCGGGAAGACTTTATAATAATATTAAAATAAGTAAATTAGTTTTTATTTTTATGTTTTTGTATTTTATTCTAATGAAGCTTACAGGACGACATTATGCTTAGGGAATGCTATTTATTTTATATTCGTTAAAAGATAGTTAATACATTAAAGTTTTTAGTTGATATTTGAAAATATTTACAAGCACCAGAAGAGGCAGCAGGAGCAGGCTTAGCAGCTGTCTAGGCAGCAGGCTTGGGCTATTCTTACTTAGGGGCTTCCTAAGCCTTTTGGGCTCCACCTACAGTGAAGTTAGCAAAGGCAGGAATATCAGCTTCAGACTTACAAACAACAACGACTGGCTATATTATTGTTAAAAGATTTATTTATTTAAAGCATATTATTGAAAATTAAGGAACTTCAATCTAAATATGATAAAAAACTTACAGTGTTAGCAGGAATCAATTCACCTTCGTTGACCAATATCTTGGCAACAAAACCAGTTTCTTCTTGGTCTATTTATATTAACAAAATCAAAATTAGAAACTTTGTATTTGTGAAAAACGTAATTTTTAATTCGAGATTAGGTAGCATTAAAAGCTGTTTGAATTATAAAAAATTTTTACAAACATTTGGTACAGAGTCTTTATCAGTTTAGACATCGAAGATATTATCACCTTCTTAGATCTTTTAGCCAACCTTGATGTGCCAGGCTGCAATTTTACCTTCAGTCATGGTAGGAGAGAGAGCAGGTAAACTGTTTTTAAAAGAAGCAATCAATAAGTATGGAAATGTAGTAGAAGAAAAGAAAAAATCAATAAAAAAATGCAGATTCATTTTACGCGACAAGTCTATGCTTAGGATAACCTATTTAGTATATTAAATAAAAGCATTTTAATTATATTTCTAAGAATTGGAAGTAGATGTAAATAAGATGATGTGAAAAGTCAGTAAATGCAAATTATTTTTAAGAAATTACTTGAGAAGTTGTAGGTAATATTCTATGACAAAGATTAGGATTAGAAATTGATTTGATAGAGAGGTGCCTTGAAGGAAGTCTTTTTGCCCTTTTAAACTGTGGACATTGAATAACGGGCAGCTTGCTTTAAGTAGTTAGAAGCTCTCTTTAAAAGTCTAGTTGAAGAAATCATTTTAAGTGCTACTTCTTTTTTTTTCTTTCGAAATGTAAATTTGATATATATTTGTTTAATTTATTATGATTTAATATTTTTTATTTATTTTTTATCTTTTCTTTGAATTTAAAGATCTTTGTTAATTAGCAATGGATTCTTCAAATGTATCTTTGTTTTATTAGTATGCAATAATTGATGAAGATTATACTCAGAAATGTGCATTGCAATTTGAATGAATATATGTATATATTAGCTTGTATTATTGTATATATGATGACAATATTTTAATAGAAGTATTTGTATTAATATAACCATTGTATGTGTGTATTAATTAATTCTTTCTTGTTTCTCTAAAAAATTGCGTAAATCATTATTATTGTTTATATAATTTGATACACACTTAAATTTTTTTGCGTCACTTCAATCTTTTTTTTCATTTCTCATTTACTTATATAGAGTACTGCATATATTCATATAAACATCTGATATGCTATTTTTATTTTTTAAACAAATTTCATACTCATCCATAAATCTTATTCTTAATTTTTCAAAGTAACTAAGTATTTTTAAATTATTTATATAATTATCCTAAGTATATATTTTCCTTCCTTTTATAAATTTTATTCTAAAAATTTTGAATAGTTATTCTAATCAATTACAATTTATTGAAGATCAAATTTTCATGTAATTAAAAGTTTTACATAAGTATGAAAGTTATATTGAATTATTTTTTTTCAAATTTCTTAAATAATTTTATAACACATCAATGCATTCGGTATAATTATGTGCTAACTATGATATAGAATTAAAGTTAATATGTGGTTGCAGATTATTCACTATACAAATTAACTATTTTGTGTTTAGTTAATTCATTAATTTAAAATTAAATTTAATTAGTTATTAAGAATGATGTATCGATTCTTTGAAAAGTTAAAATTAGTTTTTTTCTAATGCAATTAATTAAACAAGTACAGTGATTACAAAATTAAGTAATACATAAAAAATTTTGATAATTTTTATGACGTTTTTATTAATTAATTTGTTATTATAAATAAATATTCAAAAGTAGCTTTTTTTAAGAGAATTTAATTTCGTCGTTGAAGAAGCTAGAAAATTTTAATTTGAGTGTTTAAGTGGACTCTCAAATTCTGATTATGTTTATTACTTTTAGGTTAAGAAGTATAAATTACTATTTTAGGATCTTTGGCTATTAATTTCTTTATTTATTTGAGTGTCAACAGATAAATTTGTTAAAGAAGGTGGAATATTATTCAGGCTTGCAAATAATTAATTTTTTCTATTGAAACTTTGCTTAGATTAACTTTTTTCTATATTGTCAAAATTTGGAGTGGATGAAAGTTAGTAAAAAGTAGATGAAAACATTTTATCTGTCTATTCACTATTTAAAACTTTATTTTTTAACAAATTATGCTTTTAAAGAACTTCTTAAGGAACTTAAATTTTATCTGTTTTTATATTTTGGTTATTTAATTTATTTTTAGGTATTATTTTTCCAACCTATTTCACCAAATCAAACTGATCTAATTAAGCATTTTCTTCTTCGTTTTACCCTTTTCTGTACTACAAAATTGTTTAGCTTCCTACAGCACCTTTTCTAGGGGTAATTTTCTACAAAACCTGCTCTTCCTTTTCATAATTTGGGGTCAGATTCGTTCTTGTGAAAGTGAAGGTCTTATTATTCTTTATCTAAAATTAAAGATGAATGTACTTCTTTTAAAATAATTTGTAGTAATCATGTCCTTCAAGCTCCCCAAATAAAATATTAAATATTTATTTTAATTCCTATTTAAAATATTTAAATTATTAATAAAATATATCGTTAAGTTTAAATAAATATAAATTAATTAATTAATTACTTCTCTCTTTTTCTCTTCTTTATATTGAAGGTATTAGTCAATAAGTCTATTTGCTTCTCCTTCTTTCATTTTTTTTTATTGCAATTTAATCTATTTCATTTACTCTCTTGCATCTTTATTTTAGTTAACTAATTCTGTCTTACTAGGAGGAACCTTTGCTAAAGAAAATGCTATTTCTTAAGGAGCTTACACATCTTGAGCATTCTCCCAAGCAAGAACGTACTCATTCTTACAGCTTGAAGTAAAAATAGGTTTTCTTATTTTTAGATTTGTTTTTCTAGCTATCTTTTGCACCTTTCATGTAAAAAAAATTTGAGATATAATTAAAAAATATTAAAGGTTTACTCTTTCTTTCATATCAGCCAGACTATATTACTATTGAGTATTCAAATATTCTTGATCAAATTATTCATTTTATATTTATGAAATCTAATCTTCACTTTTTATCTTTATTTAGGCTAAAACCTAATCCATGTTAGATTCAAGAGCTGCATATTCAACAAGATATTAAATAGATTATTTATCAAGAATTTATGGAAATATATCGGATGATGACACGTCTTCATTTATATTTAGCAAAGCCCTAACAATCCATACCATGCTTTGCTTTTGTAAACTTTTATCATTTTTAAGTGTTTCTAAGTACAAAGTTTTAAGCATATTTCTAGTTATATCTTTTTTTTCTTTATAGGTCTTAATTTCTTTTTCATTTATAATCAATTATTGTTAATTCTAATTCAGCTAACTGAGTAACTAATTCTTCTATTGTTTGTAATCTTGCTATTTATAAAAAAAAAACAAATTAATTTAAACATTTGATAAATTTAAATAACAATTTTTTAAATATTTACAAGGACAACTTCTTAGTCTTCCTAAATTTTTTAAATCGATTTTTTCATTTTTGTGATTTAAGCTGCAGATTACTTTTTAGATTGATCAGCAGATTTTTCTTGATTTTCAATATCTTTCTAAACCTAAAGACTGTACAGTCTAGTTTTTTCATTAATATCAGTCACTTAGTTTTATAATTAATTACTGTACTGACGCATATCTTTAATTTAATTAACTCTAGTTGTAATTTCCTACCTTAATTGCATGTAGTTATCTAGTAAAATTTTCTCCATATATTTAAATTAATACTTTTGCTCTTTTTCATTTTTAAAGGATACCAAGAGCTCATTTTTTTAGTCTTAATTTTAAAAAATCCCTAGAGGTCTGTTTAAATATGTAGCAAGTTGTCTTGATAAGTCTTCATATTCAATTAAGTTATTCGATCTTCTAAATGTTTGCATTAAACTCTTAAAATTTGCTAATGTTTAATTAGAAAAATGACTCATTTCAGTTTTAAATATATCTTCTGCTCTTTATCTATTTATGTTTGTTTAGTATTCATTCTTATCAGCTCTGCTTGATTTAGTATTAATCTTATTATCTTCTAATGTGCGCTACACTCTACTAAAAATTAAGTTATTCACTAATTTCTTATTGAGCTCTCTTTAAATACTCTCATTACTTTAAATGAACTTAACAGATTTGCCCTAGGCATTGAAACATGATTAACTATTCTTTTCATTATATATTTTATTATTTTCTGTTTATAAACTTATATTTCCTTCAAAGTTATTGCCCAATTAATTCATGCTAAAGCTTGTTACACTTAAATTTTTGTTACTTTTAGACTTGGAATTGTTAGCTCTTGGAGACAAGTTTTACATTGACTTGCAAGTTTAACTGATACTATTTTCTTATAAGCTCATATTTGGATCTCTAGTTATAGAATCAATTATTTCAATATTAACTTGAGGGAATTTTTGATCAAATTTTAAAGAATTCTCATGATCTTTTCTCATCCTATTTAATTCTTCTGCATTTTAAGCTGTCTTTAGGATTAAATCTTTTTTCCATTTTTCTAAATGCTCATAAACATTATTTGAATTTTAAATATTTTTATCTTAAGGTACATCATAATCTCCATCTATATCAGCATTAGGGCGAAATTAATATAGATTTAATTCTTTTAAATGCTTAATTTAAGGGATTTTCGAGTATGCTTAATATGGCGGATTCAAGACATCTTCTTCTTCTAGTATCATTTAATTATGAACTTGGTTTTCTAATTAAATTCTTACTTTCTTCTTGCCAAATTCTTATTACATTTTTAATTATTTAGAAATTTGCTAATTCTTGTTTCTATATGATAAATTAAAAATTTTGCTTGTTTTGTTTGAAATTTATTGGTACAATTAAATCAATTTAGATATTTAATTTCTAAAATGAACTGAATCATTTCAAAAAATATCAATACTTATATTCTATAAAAAACTACAAATTTAGAAATTTATAATTTTATTTGTTAAATCATCCCTTTTCTTGAACAAGCTAAATTAAAATTATAGCTCCAGTAATTATTTTTCTTAAAATAAATTTCTTAAGAAAATTAATTAAATATCAAAATAAAATAAATAAAAAAAAATATTTAACCCTCTGAGCAGGGGGAGTAATGAAAGGGCATGCTATGT
Source organism: Tetrahymena thermophila SB210 (assembly GCF_000189635.1). Lineage (NCBI taxonomy): Eukaryota > Ciliophora > Oligohymenophorea > Hymenostomatida > Tetrahymenidae > Tetrahymena > Tetrahymena thermophila. The sequence continues at coordinate 468,354 of NW_002476236.1, forward strand.
GACAAATTTTAAGTCATTAAAAAAATTAAATAAAAAAATTTTATAATTCAAAAAAATATTTTTCAATCAAATCCTTTCCAAAATAGTGATGCAATATCATTTTTAGAAAGGTATTTTTTGCTTAATGTAAGTATATGTATATTTTAAAACCATATTGTTAAATATTTAAATTTAATTAAGTATAGATATATAAAATATAGAGAAAAGCAATACGTTTTTATAAACTTTTCAATAATTTTCTATAATATCTTTGAAATAATATTATCATAAAAAATATTCACCATAAATTAGAAAGAAATTACTTTAAATATTTAATAAATGTCATAAAAATAATATGTAAAATTCTTGTTTTCTGAACAAACAAATGAATTAAATAATTTTTTAAAAATGGGCTATTTGGTGTTTATACTTATCATATATTAATTTTTTGAAATAAAGTATTGAATTTAAGAATTTATAAGATATCTAATCTTATTTACTTAGTAGATATAATGTTTCTTATACATATTATTTTTATAATTATTATATACTTGTCAAATTTTCATATTTTTGTTAGAATTTCAAAAATATTTAAAAGCTTAAGTTAATTGGATTTTACAAAAAATGTCATAAAATGAGAGTGCTTCAAATGAGTGTAAAGATCCTCTAACACCAGAATTTTAAAATTATACCACATTAAAAATATATCTTGATAATGATAACGAAAACCATTTGTCTGAATTAATTTCTACTTTAGCCAACAAACCAAATCTTCTTAATTTATATCTTCAATGCGAAAATTTTAATGATGAAACATTTTCTGAGTTAGGCTCTATTGTAGGAAATTGCAACTAGCTAAAAACTTTATAAGTTGAAATTCTGAATTCTGAAGAAATTATTAGCTCAGATGCATATAATTTCGCCTCTGCTTTGTCTAAATGCCCTAATTTAACAACTTTCGAATTTATATCTTCAGAGGAATTAAGTTAATTTGATGATGATGGTGCAACTGGATTATGTTCTGGTTTGAGTGAATGCCATAATCTTGCATTATTGAAATTAACACTTGCAGGACATTATACTAGTATTTATGACAGTGGAGTAATTGGAATAGGCTCAGGTTTAGGTTAATGCCCAAATCTTACAACTTTGATTCTAACAATTTCACCAAACAGAGGAGGTAGTTTTGGAGCTGAAGGTGCAAAAGGTTTAGGCTATGGTTTGGCTAAATGTAAAAATCTTAAAACTTTATCAATTGATATATGTAGTTGTTGGATTGGTTGCCAAGGCATAACGGATTTGGGTAATGGTTTGGGTAACTGTGCTAGCCTTATAGCTTTGGATCTCAAAATATTGAGGAAACAAATACTAAAAATGAGGGTATATCTGGGTTAGCTTCTGGTTTAGCTAACTGCCCTAATCTTAAAATTCTAAAACTGAATATTGATGAAAACGAAGTTGATGAGTAAGGTATATCAGGTTTATGTTCTGGTCTGAGTAAATGCAATAAACTTTGTGATTTGTCTCTTAAGCTTAGAGGCTTAGATATTCGAGATAAAAGTGTAACTATGTTAGGTTCATTATTTCAAAAAATGCTTAATCTAACCACTTTATCAATTGATCTAAGTAATAATAATAATATTGGAATTTCAGGAGTTTCTGTTTTAGCATCTATGGTTGGTAAATGCTCTAAACTTAAAATTTTGGAATTCAGCCTTAATAGCAATAAAATTGATGATGAAGGAGTTTCTAGCATAATCTCTGGTTTGAATAACAGCACAAACTTTGAGAAGTTAAATTTATAACTAATGTCAAATAATATTAGTGATTCAGGTGCATTAAATTTAGCTTAATTTGCAACTAAGTGCATTAATTTAAAAAGTTTAGAACTTTTTTTAGATAATAATGAAATTGGTAAAGAAGGGATATCTGACTTAAGCTGTGGCCTTAGTAAATGTTTGAATCTTAAAATTTTGATGCTTAATATTGACTTTAAAGCTATTGGAGAATAAGGTTTGTCTATTTTAAGCTTTCATTTGGGTTAATCAAAGTGTTTAACAAGTTTAACTTTAATAGAAAGAGGCAGCTATAATCAGATTCCTATTTGCATACTTATGAAAAGTAGATTATTAAAGAAGTGCATTAGGTTAATCAAAATTGAATTTTAAAATTTAAGAAGATATTATTATTGAATTTGCTTAAAATATTTTGAATATACGTGATATTTATAATTTTACATACAGTAAATTTTAAATAATTAAAAAATTGTTAAGTTCTGTTAAAAAATTAATTTTTTAAATATTTCTATTTTTTAAGAGTTACTAAAGATTTTTTACTCAAAACAATATCCAAAGTTTATGTTTATAATATTAATTTATCATTCATTATTGAATGAACCATATTTTTTTATTTTATTCAATCTAAATTTCTAAAAATATTGATTTTTTACTGTTTCTAATAGAGTCTATTTTTTTTTCAAAAAAAGAGGTATCCTTAAATAAAAGGAAGGTATAATGTGTTATTTTAATAGAATAATATAAAATAGTTTTAAATAAATAAGGAAAAAATGCACTTCTTTTTGTTTTATTTTTATTTATTAAAATATGAGTAAGAAATATATTTAATATATATATAATATTATTATATTTTATTTATTTATTTATTTATTTAATTAAATTTATAATTTGTTAAACTAATAATTTTAGTATTATTTTTTTACATTTTTATTTTTAAATTATCTCTTTGATAAGTGTTTTTGTTATTATTATAAAGATTTGTTATAAAATTTTGTTCAAGTTCACATATTACAATTTTGTACAGTATAAGTAATTTAATCGCATTTTTAATCTGAATCAAAAGACACTGCATCGTTTTCATTTTAAATAAAATTGCTTCTGTCTTTTGTTTTTCCAGTTTTTAGTTAGCTTTGATTTTAATCTTGACCCATTTCTTAAGCAATCAACCTGCTAGTATTCATGAGATTAAACGATGTATTCATATTAAATGACAGATCATTTTTATTTTGTTCAAAGAAATTGAAGTGAAAAACTACCAGTTGATCTTGATCTTGAGTCTATTAACTAGAATTACTAAGCTAAGATTTTTTAATATCATTAGGTCCTCTTGTTCTATCACTATAACCTTCTAGCTTGCTCTCATAAACCCTTTATGTCTTATGGAGAAAACTAAGTTGGTTATTAGTAATTTAACTAGCATTCATTTAATTTTTGTTAAAGCTAGAATCATCTTCATACTCATACTCATAATCTTCTTCTGAATCAGTTTCTGAAAAAAATTACTCTTGGTTATTTGCATCACCGATGTTTTCATCGCTTTCAGTTTAGTTATAGTGTTTATTTATAACTTCTTTATCATCAAAATCATCTAGAATATTTTCCATACTTTATAAATTATTTTTTCTTTACAAATTTGTTAATGTGCGATGGCCATTTCTTGAAAATTTTTTTTTATTATTTTCTCTATTTTCTTTTTAATTTTGATAAACAATTCTAGTATTTCTATAATTATTTTAATCATTCGTAGTACTCCTAAATAAGTTACTATTACTAGAAAGTGTCCTTTCAGTATTTCTTGATTCAAGCAAATTATTAGCTTTTTAGCTATCGATTGATCCAACAAAGTTAGAAAACTTCGATCCTTAACTTTCTTATTTATATTCTTCATCCCATGTTGTATTAGGATTTATTTAATCGAATTACTTAGATATCTAATTATCTAACTAAGAAGTATTTTCCTCTTAATTTGATTAAGTTTACGTTGCAGTACGAGAAGGAGGCAGTAAAATATTATTAGAAGAATTTTTAATTTGACTGGCTTGTTATATTGTAAATGAAGATACTCTCCTTAAAATGCTATCATTTAGAGGTTTGCCTTACTTATTTAAATTATTTTCATCATCTTTCAAAATTGAAATAGTAAAATTGTTTGTATTTGAGCTCAAATTAGAATTGGTGTATTATTTTCGTGAAATCATATAAGAAATTCTTGCTTGGCTCATGAAATTATGGCTAATTAAGTAAGCGTAGAATAAGGACAATAGGGTTTGATCTTCACTTATTTTCATATTCTCAATTTTAAAACTAAAATTAAATTTGTATACTATATTTAAAAGTTAAAATTTTCCTAATTCATTAAATACTTGCTAATGAATTCTAATTGGTTTATTTTTTTGAATGCTAGTTTATTTTTAATATTTCTATTTATTATTGTTAATAGTGTAACACTTTTCAAGTTGTTAATTTATGTACTTAAATTCCTGCTATGAAGAAATTTCCTCCTTAAAATAATTTCATAATAAACAAAAAAATCATTAAAAAAATATTTTTTAAAATAAAAATTAATTACTCTTCCAAATTCTCCAAAATAAAAGCAAATATATTTGAGATGATCATTTACAAAGTGTTTTTCTATTTCTATGCTGCATTTTTTTACCTTACTTGATAAATTTAAATATCATTTAATATTATTTATTTAAATTAATTGTTTGCATTTTAAGAAAAATTTGTCTATTTTTATTATTGCCTGATAAGAAACCTAATAAGAAAAAAAAAAATTTAATAGATATATAGATATTTACTTAAGATTTTCTTTTATTGCGTCTGTGAATAAGTCAACAATATCTATTATTTTTACATTTCTTGGAGTGAATAAGATTACTTATGGCGCAATTTTAAAAGCTTTCTTTAAGTAAAGTCTCAAACTATCATAAAAGTAGCTAGATTAGAAATATGGATCATCATAATTTTAAATTTTATTGATATTCTCAGATAATAAATGAGGAGCTTTAAATTTAAAGTAAAAGCAATATAATTTAAGTAAAAAACATGTGTGTTGATATAATTAATAATATAATTTATAAAAGTTTAATGAATTAAATACCAATAAATACAATATCTGATAGATTGGCATTTGTTTAGAACTATTCCTCCAAGAAAGATGTGTCTTAGTAAAAAAGTACTCCTTCATTGAAGGACATTCTTTCATTTTAGTCATATTTACAATTTTATACATTATATATAGATGCATTATTCCTTGCAAATTAGTATCTGATAGGATCTTTTTCTATTGCAATTACCTAATTTATTTGATTTGAAAAAGCTATTGAGAATTATCCAACTGCACATGAAACATCAACTATTGATTCTCTTCTATTTGATTAAGAAGCTCTACGAGCTATGTGTTAAACAATACACTCAGGAATCAAAAAAGGCCAGCATTTAGCATCTACACATATACCTTATGTGTATTTAGAAAAGTATACTTGCCTTCTTCTATAATATTTAATTGTATCGGGATTAAACTCATACTAAGAAAGTGTTTTAATATTTAAATTAGACAAGGATTTCATGTTGAAATAAGACGAGTTATCTCTAAAAGTCATACTTTGGTAGTTTCCACTTAAAGAATTAATTTAATGTAATTCTTTTGAAGCAGTAGAATTTGTATAGTTTCTAAAATCATCTGGAAGATTATTACTAGCATAGTCAATTACATACTTTTAGTCTTTCACAAGTACCATTAATTATAAAATTTTTCCTAATAAAAATATCTACCCTGTACCATAATTCGATACATCAAAATCATAATTATGTGTTTTTGTAGATAAACTACTACTTCTCAAATCAGTTGTGTGATTACTTGCTTGTGATACATCATATCCACTACTGCTATCATATATACTGTTTGAATCATAATTTATAGCTTACTCCTTTGCTTTTTTTTATTTTTTGTTTGTTTTTTTTTTATCTCCTGCTTTGCTATTTTACTGATTCTGATATGCTTAGTTCTAAACTCCTCCTTATTAATCTAAAAGATTTTTCCCTCCTTTGTAGGACTAATTAGGGTTTATCCCAAATAACTTTTCTCTTTTGTCCTAGCTTAAGCTTTTAATCACATTCCCTTACTGATTGTTTTCATTTTAGTCTTAATCTTGATAATAAAAAAAATAAGAGTTGCTATTATTAAATTTTAAATATAAATTTTAGTGAATTTAGCTCACTTTTATTGAATGAGAGTATATAATTTAGCGCACTTTGTTGTTAATTAGTTCCGGTGATTTGGTTTGATGGACTAAAACCATGGTACTTCTCTGAATCATCATCCTCTTGGTTTTATTCGTTGTCTGCAGTATTTATTCTACTTTTTGAAGTTCTCTCAAGACAGCATCCAAATATCTTCTAAAAAAGACTTTTTTTTCTTTACTTCTATTATTGATTATTCTTCTATTCATTCGCATTCATTAAAGGTGATGATAATTCACCATTTTCTATAATCATTTGGGATTATTTATTGCTATAATAACCTCTGTATTGCTAATCCCCCTAAAATTTTTCTAAATTAAAATCAAACTTTCTATTTCCTTTTCTTCAAGCTAGCTTTTGTAATTACTTGTTTTCCAGTGAAGGAATGAGTGTTTTTATTACTTGATGATAGATAAAAGTTATTATCACAAAAGAGAAAAAGTTAATAAATTTTTTTCTTTTATTAGTATAATCAAATGATTCCTAATTATTTTACACTACTTTTAATCAATATTATAAAAAAACTAAAATAGATCGATCTAACATCATTTAAAAATTATGTTATCAAAGGTGCAAATAATTAATTAATTAATAATTAGTAATTTATTGATCGAATAATAAAGGTATAACAATAAATATTGATTAATATTTAACCTAATTATTACTACAAATCACTAAAAATTGTGATATTATCCACTTTTTTTCATAAAATACTTTACACATAATTCTAATATTACACTTTATTATTATGACAAAAACCTTTTTTTAATTACAATTAGAGTTTATTTTTTTAAACTTTTATTAAATTAAAGGTAAATAATATTTTACCATATATATTTTAACAAATTTTTTATTTAAAATAAATGAATTTTAGTTATTTAATTTGCTCATTTTAATTATTATTTTATAAATAATCAGTATATATATTTACAGAAATCTAAATTAGGGTAAATTCATTGGCTAAAGATTATTTATTTTAAAAATACTATCAATTCTTATGAAGTAATTAGAGCAAAAAGTAAAAGCGTAAAGATAAAATACAAAAATAGTTTTAAAAATATTTCAAAACCATTTATTTATCAAAAATAAAATAAAGTAAAAAATTAAAAAATATTAAATGCAATTTTAAAAATATTTAACAAATTAAAATATTTATTTATTTAATAAGAAATTAAAATCTTTAAAAAAAATAAAATAAGAATTTATGCAAAAAAAATAAAACAATTTATTTACTAATTTATTAAAATCAGTAAAATACAAATTAAATTATTATTTAAATTAAGTAAAAATCTAATCTCAAATATATTACAAAAAGATAAAGATCTTTCTTTTTTAAGCAAACGATCTATTATTTTAAAATTACATATCCTTCTTAATTCATATACGTGTTTTCTTTTTCTCATTAAAGAAAGCTTTCATTAATAATTACGAAAAAAATTGTTACTATTTAATAGATCTATTTTGTTTTTACTAGATAGCTTTTAATAAATTTTTATTTGAATAAAAAAATAAAATAATAAAAGGCAATAAGCATTTCATTTATAGGTATTTTAAATGGGTTTTATAGATCTATTAAAGCCAGCGTTTTCTCTCATCCCAGAAGTATAACCTGCAAGAGTAAATTCATAGAGAATATAATAGATCAATTTCATTACATATACTACTTAAAATATTAAGAAAAATTTTCAATTCCAATTTAGATTTTATTCTTCATCGATCTTGATTTTAATACTAAATTTACATATGGCTAGAAGATAATGATCTAAATAACTTGTATTTTAATAAAAGCAATATATTCCAAAAGATCATAAAATAGTATGGACAGGTATTACTCTTTTTATTTACTTGGTTTGCTGTTAAATTCCTTTATACGGAGTTGTTCGTGCTCAAGGTAGTGATCCTTTCTACTGGATGAGAGTTATTTTAGCTTCCAATAGAGGTACTTTGATGGAACTTGGTATCTCACCTCTAGTTACTTCTTCTATGATTGTTTAACTTCTTGTAAATACTAGAATTTTAGATTTTAATGCCAGAGTTTAGGATGACAGATAAGCAATCTAGGGTGCTTAAAAATGTAAATTTCAATTGTTTTTCAAATGAATTTATTAAAAGTAGAAAATGTGGATTTTTTCTAATTAATATATAAGGCTATTCTACTGTATTATTATCATTTAAAATTATATAATGGCATTGATGAGATTATATAGTCAATTTTAATGCACTTAAAATAATTATATAATTATATTACAATATTAGTACTCGGTCTTATTATGTCTATGTGTGAAGCTTTTGCTTATATCTGGTCAGGCTAATACGGTGATCCTAACAAGATTGGTCTTGGTAGCTGCTTACTCATTTTCATTCAACTCGTTTTTTCTGGTATCGTCGTTTTACTTTTGGATGACATGCTCAATAAAGGGTACGGTTTAGGAAGTGGTATTTCCCTCTTTATAGCTACAAATATTTGTGAAAATATTGTCTGGAGATCTTTTTCACCTATTACCATTACAACTTAATAAGGAACTGAATTTGAAGGATCTATTATTAATCTCTTCCATTCATTATTGACAAAAGATAGAGTTAGTAATGCTTTGTATCATTCATTCTATAGAACTAGTGCTCCAAATCTTGTTAATTTAATTTCTACTCTCCTTGTATTCTTGGTAGTTATCTATTTATAGGTAATTAATTAATTTAATTAATTAATAGATAAAAAATTTATTTTAGTTTTTTCAATAAAATTATATTTTATTTTTTCAAATAAATTAGGGTGTTAAGTATGATTTAAGAATAGCTCGTCGTTAAGAAAGAAACTCTGAATCATCTTATCCTATCAAGCTTTTCTATACTTCAAATTATCCTATCATCTTACAAACTGCCCTTGTTTCTTAAATTTTCTTCTTCTCAAGAATCTTATCATCCAAGTTTAAGAACAACTTCTTTGTTAAGCTCTTAGGCTAATGGTAGGATGGTTCTGTTGCAGGTGGTTAAGATCACCCTATTGGAGGTAACAAGCATAATTTATTAATAAAATATTTTTGCTGAAAAATTAAAAAATAATTATCATTCATTCATTATATTTAATTTAAGCAATAAGGATATTTATTAATTATAATTTTTTTATTTTACATTAGGTTTTGTTTACTTCCTTACTGCCCCTAGAGATTTGAATTAAGTCATTAGTGATCCTATTCATGCCATTTTTTATGTCTTGATAATTTTAACTCTTTGTGGTGTCATTTCTAGATATTGGATTGAATTTAGTGATGAATCCACAAGCAGTGTCCATAAAAAGTTTATGGAAGAAAAAATAGAAATTCCTGGTCATAGACAAGATTCGGTTTACAGAACTTTAGATAGAATTATTCCCACTGCAGCTACCTTAGGTGGTATTTGTGTTGGTGTTCTTACAATAGTTGCTGATTTCTTAGGAGCCATCGGTTCAGGTAAAATATTTAATGATTTAAATAAATTTTTCATTTTAATTAATTTTATAAAAGGTACTGGTATTTTACTAGCTGTTAATATTATTTATGGTTACTTCGAACAAGTAAAGAAAGAGAACAAATTAAAAAAAACTGGTATAGTTTAATAGTAATAATAGTAAATGTGATAGAAAATTAATTTAGTATTTAAATATTAAACTTTAAATTTATTTTAAGTTTGTATTCTAAAGAGTTTGTTTTGTGTTAAGGATTGTAATATTTTAATCCTAAATAAGTAAGCAAATACTTCAAACAGAACAAGTGCATAAATATTTATTTTAACAAAATCTGAAGTTTTTTCAAATAAAAAGAAAATTATTTAATATTTTTAACTAATTAAATCCACATCTATTTTATTTACATAATATATTTAATTTTTATTTTAAATTTTATTCTCTCTAATAAATTAAAATAAAATTTTTGATCAATAAAAAAATTTTTTTTTTTTGATACATACCTAAATATTTATATATTGATTAATCTGATCAATCTTTTTATATTTTAATTTGTAATAGTTTAAGTAAACTGTAAAAGAAATTATTAAAACTACAAATTGCATCTAGTTTACTTTATCAATTAGATGGTGATGCTTTTTGATTGTCAGAGAAAACAAAGATAAAAAATACTTCTAGTACTATCTAAATAACAAACTAATATTTTCTGCAATTTAATTATTTTATTTCAGATAATTATCATAAACTATAATTATTATCTTAAGTGCTTGTAAAAAAGTAATAATGTTATATATACCTTTTGGTGAAGATGATTAATTTTAATATTTTTTGAGAATTAAAATAATAATACACTTCAGAAAAAAAATATAAATTAGCAGTAGGAAGACTATTTAAGCAGTGAAATCATAAAGGCAGTCTACCTATCACTCAATTTAAAACGACATAGCAAAATAGTTTTAAAAAATAGGAATTAAGCTAGATCTAATCCATATCCTCTTTGGAGTTAAGGCTCTTTAAAGAAATTAGGAATAATCAGAATAATAGCATTTATTTAATCATCATAGATTTACCAAAATGAAGTCCAATACACAAATAATATTATTTATAATTATTTCATAGCTTTGCTATGTTGTAAATGCATCCCAACACAATGACTAAGGTCGAACTTTAGATAACGATAATCAAATATCATCAAATGATGCGATTTTAAATTGCAGAACTCATTCTTTTTCAGATCATTTGCCTGTTGTTAAGCTTTCAACAAGAGATTCGTGGATTTTACTTATAGGATCATCTATCGCCTTAATAATTTAAATAAGCTTTTTTGCATTAGCTATTAAAGTTCCTCGCTTGAGACAGTAACCTGGAGATATTTTGTTAGGATGCTTTTGTGCAGAATTTATTCTTTCAATCCATTGGTAACTAATTTTTGATTTAATTTCAATATAAAAATTCCATTTATTTTAAATTAAAGCAATTTAGAATTTGCAAGCATTTTGAAATACTTTTCTTTTTACTAAATAAAATTCACATTTATTTCTTAATAACTAGGTTTATTATGAGTCTTGAAGCTATATTGTATCCTAATAACATTTTAAACCAAGATGATGCTTTTTGTCAGCTTAATAGTATTATTAGTATATTTGGTAGTGCTATGTAAGGCTTATATAACTTTTTCTTTTTCCTTTTTATAGGTCTTTCTATCAAGAGTAGTTTAAGTATATAGTCTATATCAAGGAAAAAAACTCATGGGTTGTTAATAGGAACAGCTTTATTGATTTTAATAACAATATTCTTTTTAGATTTAAATGGAAAAACTCTCTATGGTACATGCTCATATGTTTCAGACTAATCCTTTCCGATGTTATCATTGATATTTTATCTTCTATTTTTGTTTTTTTCGATACTAATTCTTGCGTATTTTAATCAAAAAATACCAAATACTTCTTTCTATAAGAAAAAAAGAAAGGAATTTCTCCACTTTTCAAGGCTATATCTTTCAGTCTGCTTATTTATGTGGGGTGTAATTGCTATTAGCAATACAGCCTTATTTTTTAATTGCTAGTACGTCCATTAGTAATATCTCACTTACTTTTAAACTATCGGAAATACAGCAAAAGTACTTTCCTCAATTTTACTTCCTATGATCAGAATTAAAGATCCTTACCTAAGGTCTATAATCAGGCAATAAAAAAAAATATTAAAACAAAAAGCAACTTCAATAGTTCCTAATGCAAAAACAGAATAATAAAATATAAGTAACACTGAAAAAAGTTATATGAATGATAATACCAGCTCTTAAAATAATCAAACTGATAATAGTTAAGCGTATTATAACAAGCCTAAATCATAAAATTAATCATATGATGACAATTCTTTTGTTTCAAGCTTTTCTGTATCAAAAGAACAAATAAGCAGCTTATAGCAAAAATACAGAGATTTTAAAAACAAATAAAATGTTACAGATGATGGGAAAAGTAATGCTGGTAATACAATAATAGTCGAATAAAACAAAAATGATAATAATGAATCACTATCATTATAAGAAATTGAAGAAAGATTGTCAATTTTTGACAATGAGAATTAAGACAATTAAAAATAAAAAGTGGAAGAAAATTAGAAAGTAAGAAAATCTAATGCAGCTCAAATGCTTTCAGTTTAGTCTACTTACTAAACTTAAACTTTTCCGAGATTCTAGTCTAGCTTCAATAAAAGCGAAAGTATTGATTAAGTTGGTTTTAAGATACCTACTGGCTAATAAGTTAAAGAGGATATAGAAAATATCAATTTAAAATAAAGGAACAAAACTATTTTTTCTAGGCTTGAAAAAAAAGGAAATTCTATCATAAAAGAAGAAAATAATTCTTTAGATTCAAACAGATCACGTTTTTTATCAAATAAAGAAAATAAGGCTAGCAGAATCTCTTAGCTATAAGCTTTCAAATTTAGTAATTAATCTAGAACTAGCTAATTGAAAATATAAGAAAGTAGTGCAAATTAAATTTAGTTGCCAAGTGTCAATTCAAGTATGACTATGAATTCACCTATTAATTCAAATAATAATTCTAAATCAATAGATTCTTCAAATAATATTAAAAACAGAAGCATCAAGATAAACTCAAGAAAACCTAGTGCTATGCAAAAATTTTAATAAGCAGATTCCATACTATATTATTTGGATGGCTCTAGATAAAGTTCTAAGATGTTTCAAAACAGAAGAAATGAATTTAGAAAGACTCTGAATTAAGAAGTTAATAAAAAAAGATTTAATTATAAGCTTTTTGAGTATTTAAAAAATAATTCAATTGCAAGTGAATTGAATGGTAGCCAATCGTATTCTGTAGATGCTTCTGATTAGAATAGAAATGTAAGTGGTGAAGAAGCAATACTAAAATAAAAGTTATAATAAATAATAAAAAATGCCTAAATGATGGATTATTTCAATGATCCTTATTACTAAGTTCAAAATTAGAGTGAAAGTGGCTCATTTACTGATATAGATGCAGTTTTTGGAGACGAATCGCTATCTTCTGGCTCTTCAGTTCGATATGGTAACTCTTAACTATAAGCAGAAACTTTTGAGGATGAAAAAGAGCATTTTATAAGAATTTTATAGAAAAATATAAAAATGGGTGTGCTTTGTAGAATTCTTAGTGGAATTTAAATTCACTTTATGAGAAAGAAAAGATACTGTTCTAAAGTTGATATATTCACAGATAATTATAATTCTATTTTTGAATGTTAAGTCAACTCTATAAAACTCAATAAAAATTCATCTTAATTATCATCATAGAAGTCATCAGTGCGCTATTCTCAAACTGGTTTTTATGAATAATTTAAAACACTTGAAGATAATAAATAAGAAACTGAGCAAATAAAAGACTTTTAAAATGATAAATAATAGAAAAGAGTGAAATTAAACATAAATAACCATTCTCTAAATGATTCATGTCATAATCAGAAAAATACAATAATATATTCTAATAATCTTCAGAAAATGGAAGAAGAAAATAAAAACTAAGATATATTTATGAAATCTGAAAATATTTACAATAAATCTAATATAATATAACTTGATAAAAATAGCAGATAAAAATCTTACAGCTAAAACTAGTAAATTAATCTTAGGCAAGTCTCACTCTCATTAACAAATAATAATAACAAAAAAAAATCTTAAAAGTAGCAAGAAAATGATATTTTTTATGAGGTAAAAATTTTCTAATTTTCTGATGATTCTATCAAACAAAACTTGAATCATGCACCTACATAACTTTTAGATAGTGATACTTTTGATCTCGTTAGAATGAGAGTATATGCACCTACAGTTTTTCATAGTCTGCAACAATCAGAAATTAATTTGATTTTAAATTAAGAAGACACTGATCCATATAAATAAAAACATAACATAGACATAGAAAATTCATTTAATATCTAGCTCAATATGACTTAAATAAAAAATGCTAGTGGATCAGATGGAGGAAAAAGTGGATAATTCTTTTTTTTCTCCCATGATAACAAATTTTTGCTAAAAACATGCACAGAATAAGAGCTTAGAATTCTAATTGAAAGGCTACCTTCATATTTCCGATATTTAAAGGCAAATCCTAGAAGTTTAATAGCTAAAATTTTCGGAGTATACTCATTTGAAGGTTTAAATGAAAAACCTATACACTTATTATTGATGAAAAATATAGCAGCATGTACAAAATAATTTATTGAAAGGACATATGATCTAAAAGGCTCAACTTTCGATAGATAGGTTTTACCTAAGACTAAAAAAGAATCAGAATCCTTCTCAAGAGCGCTAAATAGAATGATTCTAAAAGACCTAGATTTTATCAGCTTGGAAAAAAAAATATACATTTCGTTAGAAAATAGATTTTAGGTGTATAATTAACTTAAAAGAGATTCAGAATTTTTAAAATCATGTGGCTGGATAGACTACAGCTTGATTGTTTTCAAAATAAATAGAAAGAGGCATACAGAGTGGAAGGAATCAAACTAAGTAGCCTATTTAGAAGAAGAGGAAGATTTTGATGATTAAATTTCTCATTATTACTAATTTGAATCTACAGAATAAAGTGGAATTTATTATCACATAGGAATTATAGATTATCTATAGTTGTATGATATCTAAAAAGTATTAGAAAAGTGGGCAAAAAGAATTATTCACTTTAGTCCAAGACTTGATACATCATCATAAGATCCTGAAACTTATAGTAAAAGATTTATAAACTTTATGAAATAAATTTTTGAAATTTGAAGAATAAATTATATTAATAACAAACAAACAAATTAAATTATTAATTTATTTTAACAAACAAAATAAAGAATTAAAAGATATTTTAGTTTAAATTAATAAAAAATTACAAAAAAATTCTATGAAAACATATTTCAGCTAGCTATATGAAAATTACTTCATATAAAAAAACTCTATAAAAACTTATATAAAAAAATAAAATTGTCCTAAATTTATTTATTTTTTCAAATCTAATTCGTATTAAATATTTATGTCTGTCATTAAATTTATGATTAATAATATTAATATTTAAATAAAATTAAAAAATTTAAATCAAAATTTTTATTTTAAGCATGCAAAATTTAAAAAAACTAAAATATATATTTTTAAATTTATTTTATATTTTAATCATTTATTTTAACAATTATATATAAATATGATACTCTAATTCATTTTACATATCAACATAGAATGACAGTTTTTAATTTTGTTAATATTTCAATTTCTTAATAACTTTATAGGATAGTTAAGAGTAATTTTAAATGCATCATATAGGATAACTATGAAGTTAACTTCAAATTCCACAGTAAAATCTTTCCACTAGAAATTAGGACAACAGAAATATTTTGGGAACATCATTGTTAGTGGAATTTCAATACCTTTAGTAATGTTGCCATCACAAACTTAAATCAGTTAAATTTCAGTTGCTTCCTAAAACTTTCCTTTTGCATTACTGACTTGTTCAACTCTGATGAGTTAAAGGTCTATACTTCTTATTTTTCCTTCACATTCCTTTTATATATAAATGTTTAAAAATTCAAACTAAACATTAAATTTTATTTGTTTAAAGTGCTTACTTCTAACTCAAATTAACCTGTGAAATCATTGTTTATCATACAAACATCTGAATTAATGACACCTTGTATTTTTATTCTTGGCATTTTTTCCATACTACCTTATTTTAGCTTATCTGGATTAATGCTAATACTCTAAGGATTAGGATATTTATCTGTATTTAACATATCTCTCCCTGCTCCCTTATTATTTAAATATTTTAATGCTCCATTCATAATTCAATTATTTACATTGACTTAGACAAAAAAGTTTTAAGTTTCCTTTACTATTTGATAATTTGCTAGTTTTAATTCTGCTTGTATTTCATACTTTATAAACATATTTAAGTAAGTTAACAGCCTATTTTTATTACTTAAAAAATTTTACTCCAACTGTGACATAAACTCCTACATATGTTTCAATCAACTTTTCACCTTCATTTGCCATAAGCTTAAATTTAAAAGTAAATTCACAATTGTCTTTATCTCTATTAATAGTAAAAGAATTAGTTAAGCTATCTATAAAATGAATAAAAAACGCATTTATTGAAATAATAAATTTTATTACACATATTGCATTTCAGCTATGCTTGACTCATGAGTAAAAAGCTTTAAAGGTATTAAATGTGCACTAACAGCTTCTAAATCTCTATTGCTAGCCTTATTTTAAGCCTAAAGAGTTCCTTTTATACATAATATATATATTTACAACATCAATTAAAATTTTAGACTTAAGTACCTTCTGCTTTAATCTTTAAACCATATATTTCAAATTTACTATTTTCTACATCTCCTTCTAATTTAACTTTACCTGTTACCCAATCCTTTAAATTTAAATAAAAATTAAGAATTCATTCTTTATTTGATGGGATATGATATTTTAGAACGAATTAAAGCAATAAAAAGATGTTGTTGAAGCTTACATTTTATTTATAAGTTGAGTTAGCCCTATCAAATGTAATAGTCAATCCAACATCTAATTCTTACTAGTTCATCTTTACTATTTATTTGCTAGTTATTTTTTGCTTTTATTTTTTATTTTAAACTTGTTGCTATTTATTATTCTGAAAATAAAAATTGGTATCTGTCAAAAATAATATCTTTTATATATTTCTTTTATGATTGATACAAATTTTATCAAACAACCAAGTTATTTATGTATTTATAATGTATTTTATAACAAAAATCAATACTTGAACAAAAGTATAAGCATTAAAATGATTAAAAATTCTATTTGAGAATTTTTTCTTTTTTGTAAACGTTTTATATGAAATTTAATGTTTAGAAAAATTTATTAATAATTGAAAATTTTAAAATATTTTTTATTATTAATTTCATAAATTTCTTTTTATAACACATTTATTTTATTTAGAAAAGAGATATTATTAGCTACCTGATATAATTATTAATTTTTTGATACAAAATTTAGATTTGATACATACATACATACATACCTAATCGATCAAATATACAGATTTGCATTTACACTCTCTCAATTTATTAATTTACTAATTATTATATGAGTAAATAGATTGATTGTATAAAAACCATAATTTTTTTCAAAAATATTATTAATCAAAAAGTAAATTAAAGTAGCTAAAAAAAATAATCAAAACAGAATTTAGCAAAAAGCAAAATATAAAATTAAGATATTATTATAATTATTATTAAAAATGGATTTAACTACATGGTTTTGGACTTATGATCGTAGATGGTTTTTTGATTTAAAAGTGCCTTTTCTTGATAAAATATGGTAACTATTTTAAATTGTTATTAGCCATAACTAATAATCTAATTACACAAAAAAGGATTTTACCAATTGCTGTGGACCTTTCTCTAGGTGTTTTAACAGTTTATACTCTTTTTTTTTAAAACTAATCGTGCTTAACTTAATTTGGATATGTAAATTGGCTTGAAGTTCAGCTCTCACTTTAAATTCTTTCTGTTATATTGATTGGATTTCTTATTTTTAGGATAAGAGGTATTGATAGATAGGTAAAATTTTTCAAAATTAAAAAAATGAAAAGAGTTTTTAATTAGCCTAAATAAATAATTTTTTTTTAAATTATAAAAAAGCATGGACAATTATTTGATCACATTAGTAAACCAAAAGCATCGAATCCAAAAAATTATAAATATTGGTATATTTCCTTTTTTAATCAAATATGAAAAGTTTAAAAATAAAAAATTTAGGATAAGAACTAAAGGCCTACTATCTGTTTTAGGATTTGGAGTTCTCACTCTTGCGTTTATAAAATTTGTATGGGTTTGGGTAGGATATATTCTTTACACTCAACATTCTTTTGATCATTGTGATAATGAATTTAAGAGAACATTTCTATCTAATTTTATAGTACCTTTAGTTTGCTTAATACCAATAGGTTTAACAATTGTAATGTTTCTCCTTATTAAGATAATTAATGCTATTGGTTCATGGTTGATGCCATCAACATTTGTATGGATTTCTAAAAGAATATGAAAAAAGATTATTTTGTATTTAATTTAAAAAGCTTTTAATAAATTTTAAACTATAGATAGAAAAAACTAATTACTTTAATAATATTATTATTAGTATTATTATCGTCATCTAATTTTTAAGGGTATTTTAATTACATTATATTTGTATTTGTATCAAATTTAAACAAAGTTAATATCCACTAATTAAAAAAAAAACAATAATTATGTAAATTAAAATTATACTTTTATATATATATATATTTCCTTCATATTACTCCAACTTATTTTTAAATTTAGAAATGTTTTATAAAATAAATAGTTTGCTAATTTTAAATATTTTGTTCAATAAAGGATTTATCAATCAAATTAATTTTTTAATCATTTTGTTACAATTTTAAAAATTTTTTTAATCTAAAAATAAAAAAGAATTTAAATTTATTTAATGTATTTTAAATAAGAATCATTAATCTAATATTTTTAATAGATTTTTAATTATTAGAAATTATTATCTTTTTTTTTAAACTTTAGAAAAAATAGAGGGGTTGGGGTTGGGGTTGGGGTTGGGGTTGGGGTTGGGGTTGGGGTTGGGGTTGGGGTTGGGGTTGGGGTTGGGGTTGGGGTTGGGGTTGGGGTTGGGGTTGGGGTTGGGGTTGGGGTTGGGGTTGGGGTTGGGGTTGGGGTTGGGGTTGGGGTTGGGGTTGGGGTTGGGGTTGGGGTTGGGGTTGGGGTTGGGGTTGGGGTTGGGGTTGGGGTTGGGGTTGGGGTTGGGGTTGGGGTTGGGGTTGGGGTTGGGGTTGGGGTTGGGGTTGGGGTTGGGGTTGGGGTTGGGGTTGGGGTTGGGGTTGGGGTTGGGGTTGGGGTTGGGGTTGGGGTTGGGGTTGGGGTTGGGGTTGGGGTTGGGGTTGG